>NC_142469.1:109886750-110246750 GCF_049115385.1 Moschus berezovskii | reverse complement strand
GGGGTCGCACAGAGTCGGACACGACTGAAGCGACTTAGCAGCAGCAGCATAATTTGTCAACCTTGTCTTGAGTATTTGATATTTGAAGGCCACTCTGCTGGGCTTTTTGAATGCAATATATCATTTAATCTTCAAAACCCCCTGAGTTGGGCTCATCCACTTTCCTCATTTTACAAATAAAGAGGATGGGGACTGAGAGGGCCTGTTAACTGCCCCCCACCTGGGCTGAGCCCCACAGAGGAGGCTCTCATCTGCCCCATGACCCCATCTTCTGATTCACTTTGTTAAAAGGCTTCTTTACATCAACTGTACACAAATATAAATGGTCACTTTGTGGATCCACGTGGAAAGATATGGGGTTTGATGTCTGTACCATAGCTTTGCGACCCAGCCCTTGACCCCAGAGAGGGAACTCAGAGCTGAGGATTCAGAGCCCAGGATCTGAGCACTGGCGTCACGGCGTGTGTGCAGCTCTGACGTGTGAGTCTTTCCGTCCACGGCGGTCCACCTTTCAATTGGTGCATCTCTCAGCTGTTGGTCGGTTGAGTGCAAGGAGGGAAAGAGTTTAAATTGTGATGTTTGGCAGCTTGTACACCTAGGAGGGCTTTATGATGATCCACACACTTGCTCTCAGCCCTCAAACTCCCTGAGTGCTGTGACTGCGACATTCCACCTGTACCACCAACTCCAGCTGAAACGCGGATCAAGGTCCCTCTGGATTAGGTCACAGTCCTTCTGAGGGGTGTGGTCATAAAAACGCAAAAGTTCTGAAACAGCTAAGACAGAGCGACCTGACGTCCAAGAGGGCACTCAGGAAGAGAAGGTGGAGGGAGACTTGCTGGCCTCTGATCCGAGCCAGGCATCCCTGGGGGCAGTCACCTGGTGTGCGGGCACGTCTGGGTGACAGAGAGAGGGGAAAGGAGCACCAGCCCTCAGCGAGGGAGCGGGGGGCGGGCGTGGACATGGCCCCCACCCCAGGCTTCTGTAGGCCAGGGCGTCCTCGCCTGAGGAAGCACTCTGCTCGTCTCCCGTGAGGCGGTCCTGGGACTTCTGGGCACTTCTGTTGCCCTGTTTTTATTCTTCTATGTACAACTAGTGGTTAATACGCTTATGGTTATATGTGGCTTTCTGCAGGAGGCAATGGCACCCCACTCCAGTACTCTTGCCTGAGAAATCCCATGGGCAGAGGAGCCTGGTGGGCTACAGTCCATGGGGTCACGAAGAGTCGGACACGACTGAGTGACTTCACTTTCACTTATCACTCTCACACATTGGAGAAGGAAATGGCAACCCACTCCAGTGTTCTTGCCTGGAGAGTCCCAGGGATTGGGGAGCCTGGTGGGCTGCAGTCCATGGGGTCATGCAGAGTTGGACACAACTGAACAACTTCACTTTCACTTTTCACTCTCATACATTGGAGAAGGAAATGGCAACCCACTCCAGTGTTCTTGCCTGGAGAATCCCAGGGACGGGGGAGCCTGGTGGCTGCTGTCATGGGGTTGCGCAGGGTCAGACACAATGGAAGCGACTTAGCAGCAGCAGCAGAGCGATCAACACACACACACGTGGCTTTAGGTCTGGTGGGTATGGGGGAAGCTCTTATGATCCATGTGAGTTGCAATAAGGATTTACAACCACATAATAAAAACCCAGTCATAGAATGTCTGACAGAATTGAAACACTGACATGGCGTGACTCAGCCATGGACCGTCTCAGACAAGACACGAGCATCACTGCGGAGATGACGTGACATGGCCTTGGCGACTGCATCCCGGCTGGCCAGCTCCACGGGGAGGCCATGCCTGGTTCAGCACTTTCCCAAATCACTTTTGTCATTAACGGTGTAGCTGTGTGTCCCATGTTTGGGGACTTCTGAGCCCTGTACCATCTCTGACCAGTGGGTTCTGAGTCCACAGTCTGGGTTCTGCACTTCAGCGGTCTTCTGAGGCCAGCAGAGAATTGACAAAATTACTCATTTAGCAAGAAAAAAAATTTACCTTAATGTAGAACAAGTAGCCCAAAAAAAAAATGATATTTAGGATGAAAAAAATGGATTAATTGAGGAGTTGAGAGGGGTTATCAGAATGTATAGAAATAATTGGGCTGGAAATAGATTTGAGGTTTGGGACAAAAATAAGGAATTTATTTTAGATAATAAGTTATATAAATATTTATATAAAAAGAAGAAAGACAGGAAGCTGTTGCCTCTAACCTGTTTGAACATGAGGCAGATGTGTGTCTCTGATGATTTTGCATTTTTTACCTGCGCTGAACTTTTGCTCTGTGGACGGTAGTGTCTGAGGCCTGGTCCCCATGGTGCTGTGGGGGCAGAAGCCTGTGGTGGGAGCAGTGCTGTGGTGGGAAACAGCTGCCAGTTATCGGGCTCCTGGGAGCCATGTAGCGTGAGTGCTCTGAGCAGCACCCCATTGTGCCGGCCAGGCTGTGACTGTCCCACATCCTTCCTGCAGCTGAAGCCAACGCCATCAGTGAGAACACGGAGACGCTGCACCTGAGCCCCATGGTCACCATGGAACATGTGGGCCGGAGTGCAGAGAAGGGCCCGGAGGTGTGTGAGCACTCCTGCGAGGAGCTGGGCAGCATGATCCGAGAGCTCTCGGGGCTGCACGTCATCGTGAACCAGCTCCATGAGAACCTGCGCAAAGTGGTGGGTGCCTAGCCAGCGACACCCCTCTGACCAGGACTAACCACCAGTAACCATAGGTAACTGCCACTAACCACAACTAACCACCACTAAACACAAGTAACTGTGACTAACTATGACTAACTGTGACTAATCTCTGCTAACCATGAGTGACCACCACTAACCACTAGTAACCACCACTAACCATGACTAACCACCACTAAACATGAATAACTGCCACTAACTATGACTAATCATGACTAATCTCTGCTAACCATTGGTGACCACCACTAACCACTAGTAACCACCCCTAACCACGAGTAACTGTGACTAACTATGAGTAACTGTGTCTAATCTCTGCTAATCATGAATGACCACCACTAACCATTAGTAACATCCACTAACCACAACTAACCACCACTAACCATGACTAACCACCACTGAACATGAGTAACTGCCACTAACTATGACTAATCATGACTAATCTCTGCTAACCATGAATGACCACCACTAACCATTAGTAATGTCCACTAACCACAACTAACCACCACTAACCACGAGTAACTGCCACTATGACTAATCTCTGCTAACCATGAGTGACCACCACTAACCACGACTAACCACCACTAAGCATGAGTAACTGCAACTAACTATGAGTAACTGTGACTAATCTCTGCTAACCATGAGTGACCACCACTAACCACTAGTAACCACCACTAACCATGACTAACCACCACTAAACATGAGTAACCACCACTAAACATGAGTTATTGCCACTAACTATGACTAATCATGACTAATCTCTGCTAACCATGAGTGACCACCACTAACCACTAGTAACCACCACTAACCAAGACTAACGACTAATCTCTACTAACCATGGGTAACCACCAACCACAAATAACCTCCACTAACCATGACAACCTCCATTAACCACGACTAACCACCACTAACCACAACTAGCCACCACTCACCATGAGTAACCACTAACCACAACTAACCATGACTAACCTCTACTAACCACCACTAATCCAATGAACCTTTACAAACTTCCACTAACTACAACAAATCGCCACTAACCATGACTAACCACCACTAACAATGTATAACTATCACTAATGTTTACTAACCACCCCCAACCAAGACTAACCATGACTAATCTCTGCTAACCATGAGTGACCACCATTAACCATTAGTAACCTCCACTAACCATGACTCAGTTCAGTTCAGTTCAGTCGCTCAGTCATGTCTGACTCTCTGCGACCCCATGAATCACAGCACGCCAGGCCTCCCTGTCCATCACCAACTCCCGAGTTCACTCAAACTCATGTCCACAGAGTCGGTGATGCCATCCAGCCATCTCATTCTCTGTCGTCCCCTTCTCCTCCCACCCCCAACCTTTCCCAGCATCAGAGTCTTTTCCAGTGAGTCAGTCCAACTCTCACATCCATACATGACCACGGGAAAAACCATAGCCTTGACTAGACGGACCTTGGTTGGCAAAGTAATGTCTCTGCTTTTTAATATGCTACCTAGGCTGGTCATAACTTTCCTTCCAAGGAGCAAGCGTCTTTTAATTTCATGGCTGCAATCAGCATCTGCAGTGATTTTGGAGCCCAAAAAAATAAAGTCTGACACTGTCTCCACTATTTTTCCATCTATTTCCCGTGAAGTGATGGGACCAGATGCCATGATCTTTGTTTTCTGAATGTTGAGCTTCAAGCCAACCTTTTCACTCTCCTCTTTCACTTTCATCAAGAGGCTTTTGAGTTCCTCTTCACTTTCTGCCATAAGGGTAGTGTCATCTGCATATCTGAGATTATTGATATTTCTCCCAGCAATCTTGATTCCAGCTTGTGCTTCTTCCAGCCCAGCGTTCCTCATGATATACTCTGCATATAAGTTAACTAACCACCACTAACTATGAGTAACCGCCACTATGACTAACCATGACTAATCTCTGCTAACCATGAGTGACCACCACTAACCACTAGTAACCACCACTAACCACCACTAACCACAAGTAACTGCCACTATGACTAACCACCACTAAGCAAGACTAACGACTAATCTCTGCTAACCATGGGTAACCACCAACCACAAATAACCTCCACTAACCATGACAACCTCCATTAACCACGACTAACCACCACTAACCACAACTAGCCACCACTCACCATGAGTAACCACTAACCACAACTAACCATGACTAACCTCTACTAACCACCACTAATCCAATGAACCTTTACAAACTTCCACTAACTACAACAAATCTCCACTAACCATGACTAACCACCACTAACAATGTGTAACTATCACTAACGTTTACTAACCACCACCAACCAAGACTAACCATGACTAATCTCTGCTAACCATGAGTGACCACCACTAACCACAACTAACCTCCACAAGCCTTGACTAACCACCACTAACCATGTGTAACCATGAGTAACCATCACTAACATTTAGTGACCACCACTAGCCTTTGCTAACCAGAAGTAACCAGCCAGCTCCCTGGACAGAGACCCAGGTATCTGGTTAGAATGCTGCGAGTAGAGGGCTCTGGTAGAGAACGGGTGCTCCTGGGCTGCACGGCCTCCACTGCGAAGTCTTGAACTCAAGGAGATTCATCTCCCAGGAAACAGGAAGCCGGGATTCAGAGGGCAATCAATCTATTTAGAGGATGGAGTTTGGTGTGGGCTGTGGCTGAGCAGGCAGGCTGCACAGCCCCGTCCCATCCACACTGACGTCCTTTCCTCCACCTTCCAGTCAAATGACAACCAGTTTCTCTGGGAGCTCATCGGCGGGCCCCCCAAGACCAGGAACATGTCCGCCTGCTGGCAGGACGGCCGGTTCTTTGCAGAGAACGAGACCTGGGTGGTGGACAGCTGCACCAAGTGTACCTGCACGGTGAGCCGGGCGCGCAGCCCCGGGGCAGCCCCAGCCTGGACGCTCTGACCCCAGACCCCGCAGGCCCCTGCCAACCCGCTGCCTGCTGGGGCCGTGCGGATGGAGGCCACCCCGAAAGAGGAGTCAGCCCGTGGTTCTGCACTGAGAACCAGGAAGGCACAGCCAGGGTCGCCCAGTGGTGGGGGACGGAGCGGGCAGGGCTGGCAGGTGCCCCTCCTGTGTCTGATGCCGCTCGGTCCTGCAAGGGCCTCTGGTTCAGCACAGACCCCCGGGGGAGTGTCAGTGCCCACAGCACAGCAGGCCGTTTGGTTTCCTTGTTCACCCACTTGGTCTCCCTGGGCGGCCTGGACACTGGACATCACCCGTCCCACCTGTCCTGCTGCTGGGCGGGGAGGGCCTTGGGCTTGGTGCTCCGTGTGGGGGGCCCAGGGGTCATAGTCCAGGGAGCCACTCGCAGCTGACGGGAGAAATGTCCCCACGTCTTTGTAACAAGCGGACCCTCCTGACCCTTCTGCTCCGGCCCTTGCTCAGTGCTTCTGTTTCTCAATGCATATGACACAAACACAAGGAAAATGTCGCTTTTCCTCGTAGAAATTTAAGACCGTTTGCCACCAAATCAGCTGTCCGCCCGCGACATGTGCGGACCCCTGGTTCGTGGAGGGCGAGTGCTGCCCATCCTGTGTCCACGGTGAGTGCCCTGCGGGTGGGCAGGCAGCAGCCTTGGGGCTCGAGGCTCAGCTGTGTCCGTGCGCGTTGCGTGCCGGCTGGTCCTGTGGGAAGCCTGGGGCTTGGGCTGTGGTCCTCTGGGCCAGGGCTCCCGGAGCCTCACGTCAGCGGGGCCTCCAGGTCCTCTGGAAGCCCTCAGATGCTCACGGCTCCCCGACGGCCTGGTGTCCCCACCTCAGCTGGCCCCCAGCCCGCAGCAGCCAAGCCTCCAAAGCTCCCCACCCCTTCCCGTGTCACCAGCAGTGTTGACTGGACTGGTTGCTCTCTCTGAGATGCGCTCTGCGTGTCCTGGTCTGGGGGTCTGCAGGTTGATGGCCTGGGCGGGGCCTGGGAGCCCGTGGCGATGGGCAGGGCTCTGCGTCTCCATGAAAACGTGGCATTTCTGGGCTTCAGGGTGATGATGCCCGTGACCCGGGGTGTTTTGCAATGAAATGCAGCACAATGTGTACAAGCGTGCATGGCAGGCACTGGGTATTTCTTGGCAGGAAATTTCCTTTTTATTTAGCTTGTTCCCATTGAGAGTATTTGGAACTAAATTTAGAGTCCTGTCATTTCAACCCCAAACTGAAGTTTCATTACTGTACGTAAACCAGCAAACGGCGGTTAGAGTGAAAATAGCTCACGTCCTGGTGGCCCCAGCGACAGCTCTGCAGCAGAGTCAGCGTCTCCTTTGAGAAGCCGTCAGGGTCTCCCACAGACCCCTTCCTGCCAGGGGTCACTGGGCATCCGGGCAAGCTCCTTGTGTGCCCCCTTCCCTTTCTTGGGGTCCGCTCCCACGCTCCGACCCTGGGACATCTGCTTGGACTGCATGGCTGGGCCCCCTGTGTCCTGGGCCCTGGGGTCTGATGGGTGTCCCTGTGCAGACGGTGAGGAAGGCTGGTCCCCGTGGGCGGAGTGGACGGAGTGCTCGGCTACCTGCGGGTCGGGCACCCAGCAGCGGGGCCGCTCCTGTGATGTCACCAGCAACACCTGCCTGGGGCCGTCCATCCAGACGCGGGCCTGCAGCTTGGGCAAGTGCGACCACCGCAGTGAGTGTCAGGCCCGCCCCAGGGTCCCAGGGGTCCCGGGGGCCTCCCCCCGGGTCCGGGCCTCCTGCCGCCAGGGCTCTTCCCTGCCTGGTCGGTGGGAAACTCCCGGGAGGGGTCAGCCAGCTCTCCGCTGAGCCCTCTGAGCCCCGATGTGCTTGCCCCCTCTGCACTAGTCCGGCAGGACGGCGGCTGGAGCCACTGGTCGCCGTGGTCCTCCTGCTCGGTGACCTGCGGCGTCGGCAACGTCACCCGCATCCGCCTCTGCAACTCGCCGGTGCCACAGATGGGGGGCCGGAGCTGCAAGGGGAGCGGCCGCGAGACCAAGGCCTGCCAGGGCCCGCCCTGCCCGGGTGAGTGCACATGGCGTGGCCGGGCGCCGGGAGCCCCGTGTCTGGCTGGCTTCTCTGTGTGGAGACCCGGCCCCGTCCCAGTGCAGATCCCGGCCCCCATGACCTTGCTGTCCTCCTGCCCCCAGTGGATGGCCGGTGGAGCCCCTGGTCCCCGTGGTCGGCCTGCACGGTCACCTGTGCCGGAGGGATCCGTGAGCGAACACGCGTCTGCAACAGCCCCGAGCCCCAGCACGGGGGCAAGGATTGCGTGGGGGACGTCAAGGAGCACCAGATGTGTAACAGGAAGAGCTGCCCCGTAGGTGGGTGTGTGGTGTGGGGAGCCGCCCAGCAGGTGAGTGTGCGGCATGGCTCCTCGGCCCTCTGCCTCTCGGCCGCCAGGCACCTGCTGTGGGCCTGGACGCTTCTGCCACAGGCGTCTCTGAGGCCGCCGCTGGGTGCTGCTCCTGAGTGAGGTGCCGCCCGTGGGTGGCCACGAGCCTTGCCATCTCCTCCCTCCCTGCAGATGGCTGCCTGTCTAACCCCTGCTTCCCCGGAGCCGAGTGCAGCAGCTTCCCTGACGGCTCCTGGTCCTGTGGCTCCTGCCCGGTGGGCTTCCTGGGCAACGGCACCCACTGCGAGGACCTGGACGAGGTGGGTGCCCCTCCCCAGGCCGCGGGGTGGCCCGCAGAGGCCGGGGCCTGGGCTCACGTCCAGCCTGTCGGTCCCACAGTGCGCTGTGGTCACGGATGTCTGCTTCGCAACCAGCAAGGCGCACCGCTGTGTCAATACCAACCCCGGCTACCACTGCCTGCCCTGCCCGCCGCGCTACAAGGGGAACCAGCCCTTTGGCATTGGCCTGGAGGCGGCCAGGACCGAGAAGCAGGTGAGCTTCTGTCTTAGAGGCGAGAGGGCGGCGTGGGGAGGGACTGCTTACTCTGTGGGGGAGTAGGGCCTGCGGGGCTGAGTGTCCGCGCACAGCGTCCCAGGGGCCCGGATGAGGAACTGTGGCCTCGCCGTGACTCCAGGCGTCACTGAGGCTGTGCCCCTGCTCCGGCACCGCTGACAGCCTCAGGCCCGTCTGGGGAGCGGAGCCCTAGGGGTCTGGATGGACCTGGCCTCCCAGGTGCCCCCGTCAGGGTTGGGGTCAGCATGCGTCCTCGTGTCCCCAGGTGTGTGAGCCTGAGAACCCCTGCAAGGACAAGACCCACAGCTGCCACCGGCACGCCGAGTGCATCTACCTGGGCCACTTCAGCGACCCCATGTACAAGTGCGAGTGCCAGACGGGCTACGCGGGCGACGGGCTCATCTGCGGGGAGGACTCAGACCTGGACGGCTGGCCCAACAAGAACCTGGTGTGCGCCACGAACGCCACCTACCACTGCATCAAGGTGTGGGTGCCGCACAGCGCGTGCCCGCCTGGGAGGCCGCCAGGGACTGGGGGGGGGTGGCGGGAAACACCAGGCCACCCACCGGCACCGCCCCTCCAAGGCATCTGCCCGGGGCTTTCTGCAAATTCCAGGGGTAGTTCTGGAGAAGTAGCTCGTTGATGGAATTGGTAGAGGACAGAGCGCCTGATACACGTTTATTAACCGAAATCAGAGAGGGTTGAAGTCAGTGGACAGGGACGATGGCTGGTGCTGGCCCTCAGCTCCTGGCACTCCCCTGCAGCGGGATGACCCTGGGCAGCCCCTTGGGGGGTCAGAGGTCGTCACTGGTGCCGGAGCTTTGGGGGAGGAGCCGGGTGGGCGGTCCCGCCCAGTGTCCTCTCCGGTCGGTGCCTGTGGTCGGTCGTGGGCTCTTCATGGGGCCCCGGGCTCCAGGCACAGGCTCCCTTTCTCCCCTCAGGGGCGGTGCTGATGTCAGGCCTCAGGCGGCCCCGGGGGACACGCGGAGCCCGGCCTGGCCGTGAGGTCTCCGCGGTGGGGTCTCCGTGAGCTGCACCACCTGTACCCTCGGCCCTTCTTCCTGAGGGCAGGGGGCTCGGGGGCGTTTTCACAGCGTCTGCTTCCGCCTCTCGCAGGACAACTGTCCCCTCCTGCCCAACTCGGGACAGGAGGACTTCGACAGGGACGGCGTCGGGGACGCCTGCGACGACGACGACGACGACGACGGCGTCACCGACGAGAAGGTGGGCGGCTCCGCGGCGCGGCCGGCGGTCCCCGCGCTCCGGGGTGCCTGGGGCGGGAGGGGGCGCTCCGCTCCGCCCTGCGAACCGCCGGGACTTCTCTCCCCAGCGCGGCTGGAGTCACCGGGGGAACCCCATGGTTTCCACCGCACATTAGCCAGCCGGGCATGCAGCCACGTGGGATGCTCTACTGGAATGCTTTCAAGAGTTCACTTTTACTTGTCCATCCTCCTTGGGGGAGCCAGTGATGCAGGGCTGTCTCTTCAAGGGGAGATGCTACCGCTCACTGCCTTTACAGCAGAATCTTGTTCAGTCGCTCAGTTGTGTCCGGCTCTGAGACCCCGTGGACTGCAGCACGCCAGGCTTCCCTGTCAATCACCAACTCCCGGAGCTTGCTCATGTCCACTGAGTCGATGATGCTGTCCAACCATCTCATCCTCTGTCGTCTCCTTCTCCTCCTGCCCTCAATCTTTCCTAGCATCAGGGTCTTTTCCAGTGAGTCAGTACTCATCAGGTGGCCAAAGTATTGGCGTTTCAGCTTCAGCATCAGTCCTTCCAGTGAATATTCAGAGTTGATGTCCCTTAGGGTTGACTGGTTTGATCTCCTTGCAGTGCAAGGGACTCTCCATCCCCAAGAGAACTGCAGCAGACACACGTGGTCTGATGGATTCGTCCATGATTCAGCACTAGCAGACACAGAGCAGCCAAGTTTTTTCCGCCAGCTCACTTCCCCTGATCCATTAACTCTTTCAGTCCTTCACTCCCTGAACATCGACGTGTCTATCATCACCGTCTCTGTGTCTGTCCTCACCGTGATGTACATACTATATCACTTTTACCATAGTCAATCTCAAATTTTTTCATAGGGATAGATTGTGTAAATAATTATAAAATGACTTGTGGTCAAGAAATTGTAGGTAGAGCTTCCTGGCTGTATTTCTACCTTGATTATCTTGATCTGCTTTAAATACACGACTTGTAAGTGCCAAGTCATGTTATGAGTAACCCAGCAAGTGTCTCTACACTGTTTCTGGAATTCTTCCCTCGATCTTTTTCTAGGACAACTGCCAGCTTCTCTTCAACCCCCGTCAGTTCGACTACGACAAAGACGAGGTCGGGGACCGATGCGACAACTGCCCCTACGTGCACAACCCGGCGCAGATCGACACGGACAACAACGGGGAGGGCGACGCCTGCTCCGTGGACATCGACGGGGACGGTGAGTGGGGCCTGCCCGCGGGCTGCGGGCGCCGCGGGGCTCCGTGCTGGCCGGGGAGCTCTACCCCTGCTGTTCACTGACGTGCGGTGTCCCAAGTCATGTCTCCGCTCACGAGACCATGCTCACCCAGCCCCTCTTCCCAGGGGCCTCGGACCCCCCTGTGGGAAACAGCACAGCTGCGGCTTCCTTTCTTGACAGTGTTCCGCCAGCCCTGGTATCTCCTCTCACGCCTGCTGCTGTTCACAGCCCCAGGAGCCCAGCGCCCTGCCCTGAACAAAACCGAGCTTCTGAGAAGGGTCTCCCGGACCCCCTCTGTTTCCCCAGTGGCCTGCCTCCAGGCGTCACTGAGTCCATTGCAAAGAGCCCACCAGGGCTTCACCCCGGACACTGGAAACTTCTGATGGCACCATGCCTTTTAAGTGGTGTCCACGGGCCTGACCCTGCACCCACCCCCAGCACGCCCTCGCCCTTGGCGTCTGCAGCCTGGCCAGCAGCTCGCCAGACTCACACCCACTCCCCCTCCTGCCCGCCCCCAACTTTTCTGTCTCCAGGCTGCTTTCGGCATCTCACTGACCGGTTTCTACCAGCGCAGGACGGCATCTGCCCACACTGCTCTCAAGGGCTTTTCCTGGAGATGAGGCATCTCCTCCCATCCTCCCTCTGTGATGTCCGAACCTTATATGGGTCAGGGGTCCTTCCCCTGACTCTCTCCACCTCCCAGGACCCTCCCCACCAGCCAGGAACCCCCACCCCCCAGGAACCCCACCTGCCAAGACTCCCTACCTCCCAGGATCCCCCATCTGCCAGGATTCCCTACCTCTTAGGAGCCCCCCACCTGCCAGGACCCCCCACCACTTCTGAGGACCCCCACCTCCCAGGACCCCCCACCTGCTAAGACCCTCCCTACCAACCAGGATCCTCCTCACCTGCCAAAACACCCCACCTCCTAGGACCCTCCCCACCCCCTAGGACCTCCACCTCCCAGGACCCCCCACCTCCCAGGACCTCCACCTCCGAGGACCCCCCACCTCTCAGGACCCCCACCACCTCTCAGGACCCTCCACCTATTGCAACCCCTAACCTGCCAGGATCCCCTCACCTCCTGGGATCCCCCACCTGTCAGGTTAATTCATAGTTTTCATAACTTTGATGAAATTCATGATCTATTTTCAGATTTCTGGGTATAAGTTGCTGCACCTAAGCCCCCATCAGTATCTGTCATGGTTGGTTTCCTAGTAACGTAGGAAATGGATGCGTTTGTGGAGCCCAGGTGGCTGGCCAGTCCCCAGCAGCTCGAGGTAGATTTTCTGAGTGGGTGTTAGGGCAAACAGTCAGCTTGAAGACCCAGATATTTATGCTGCGGTGACTCATGTGCTAACTCTCGGTGTGCCTCACCATCCAGAGACTTGCAAGCGTTGGTTCTGCTTTAAACTAAGGGTATTTTCCTTTTAATGGGAAATCTGCCATGAATCTAATAATCCTCACATCTTAGATTTCTTGTTTATTAAGCAGAAGTGTGGCTGCACGTTTAATTCAGTAAGCAAAGCAGCGTGCCTTCTCTAAGCTCCATGCCCTCTGTTCTTCCCGCGCCCCACAGATGTCTTCAACGAGCGAGACAACTGTCCCTACGTATACAACACCGACCAGCGGGACACCGATGGGGACGGCGTGGGCGACCACTGCGACAACTGCCCCCTGGTGCACAACCCCGACCAGGTAAGGGATTGGGAGACTGATCAGGGCATCTGCGAGGAGCGGAGGTCGAGGGGTCACCACAGGCTGTATGGCCTTGTGGTTTTCCGCGCGCTCTGCCAGGATGTGGCAGCACAGGCTGCTCAGTCACTTTAACTGAAAACACTGACTGAACTCGAGCCTGAGCATGGCTATATCTCAGTGGCCCCCAGCCAGACAGTAGGTGCCTCTGCCCCGCTGTGCGTGGGAGTGAGTCTCCCGATCAGCTTGGTGTTTCCCTGATGCAGACAGAGGAATTGGCTGCTTTTCCGGGTTGGCCTCTGGAAGTCACAGTGGGAACAGAATGTGCTGATGTAGTTCACAGAACGTGCTGGAGAGAAGATGTTGTCTTGAAGGACTCGATTGAGCGGCAGCTAATTCTTTCTAGTCCCCCTTAAGGAGAGTGGGCCTCTGTAGGGAGGGGGTTTGGATGCAGAGACACCTGGACCCCAGTCCCCATTCTGATGTTGGTGGGTCGTCTCAGGAGGCGGTTTCCTCTCTGCGGTCATGGCTTGTGTGGGGAGTGAGGTGGTCCAGGCTGCACACGCTCGATGACTTTCAACCCGGCCTCTGTTTCGCTGGATGGAGGCTCAGGGCCGCTGTCCCCGAACTTTGCCTCCCAGACCGACCTGGACAACGACCTCGTGGGAGACCAGTGTGACAACAATGAGGACATCGACGAGGACGGCCACCAGAACAACCAGGACAACTGCCCCTACATCTCCAACGCCAACCAGGCTGACCACGACCATGACGGCCAGGGCGACGCCTGCGACTCGGACGATGACAACGACGGCGTCCCCGACGACAGGGACAACTGCCGGCTGGTCGCCAACCCCAACCAGGAGGACTCGGACGGTAGGCGCCACCCGTAGGAACAGCGAGGCCACAGGGATGTGAGCTGTTGGATGAAAAGATCGCTTTAGCTGCAGTGGTCCCCGGGGAGAGGATCTGGAGCGTGCGGAGCCCAGGGCGGCTCAAGGTCTCAGGTGACACGGTAGGGGCTCAGCAGAGGGCCGGGTCCTCTGGTGTCTGCTGGAGGCTGACCCAAGCGCAGGTGGAGGACACGCAGCTGCCCTGGATGAGACGGGAGGCGGGGGCGGGGGGATGGAGCCCACTGACCCAGAGGCACGTGGAGACTCACTGGCTGAAAGGCAGCTCCAAGGACACCCGGCCGCCACAGCACAGGGCTCATTGTTGACAAGAAGACAGATGGCTTCCATCCCCACAGCTGGGAGGGCTTGGCTGGTGCTGGGGGGTCTGGGGTGGAGGCGATGCCAGTGCTCGGTGACATCGTCCGGGCTGTGGACGCTTCCGCCAGCTAGAGTGCGGGGCTGTCACCCAGAGCACAGAATATGTGCCTCTTAACAGAACTGAGGGGCCGTCTGCCTCTGAGGGGAACTGAAGGACTGTCTGCCTCTGAGGGGAACTGAGGGACCTTCTGCCTCTGAGGGGAACTGAGGGACCGTCTGCCTCTGAGCAGAACGGAGGGACCCTGTGCCTCTGAGGGAAACTGAGGGACCGTCTGCCTCTGAGGGGAACTGAGGGGCCGTCTGCCTCTGAGGGGAACTGAGGGACTGTCTGCCTCTGAGGGGAACTGAGGGACTGTCTGCCTCTGAGCAGAACGGAGGGACCCTGTGCCTCTGAGGGGAACTGAGGGACCGTCTGCCTCTGAGGGGAACTGAGGGGCCGTCTGCCTCTGAGGGGACCTGAGGGACCGTCTGCCTCTGAGGGGAACTGAGGGACTGTCTGCCTCTGAGCAGAACGGAGGGACCCTGTGCCTCTGAGGGAAACTGAGGGACCGTCTGCCTCTGAGGGGAACTGAGGGGCCGTCTGCCTCTGAGGGGAACTGAGGGACCGTCTGCCTCTGAGCAGAACGGAGGGACCCTGTGCCTCTGAGGGAAACTGAGGGACTGTCTGCCTCTGAGGGGAACTGAGGGGCCGTCTGCCTCTGAGGGGAACTGAGGGACTGTCTGCCTCTGAGGGGAACTGAGGGACTGTCTGCCTCTGGGGGAAGTGAGGGGCCATCTGCCTCTGAGGGAAACTGAGGGGCCGTCTGCCTCTGAGGGGAACTGAGGGACCCTGTGCCTCTGGGGGAAGTGAGGGGCCATCTGCCTCTGAGGGGAACTGAGGGACCGTCTGCCTCTGGGGGGAACTGAGGGACCCTGTGCCTCTGGGGGAAACTGAGGGACCGTCTGCCTCTGAGGGGAACTGAGGGGCCGTCTGCCTCTGAGGGGAACTGAGGGACCGTCTGCCTCTGAGGGGAACTGAGGGACCTTCTGCCTCTGAGGGGAACTGAGGGACCGTCTGCCTCTGAGCAGAACGGAGGGACCCTGTGCCTCTGAGGGAAACTGAGGGACCGTCTGCCTCTGAGGGGAACTGAGGGGCCGTCTGCCTCTGAGGGGAACTGAGGGACTGTCTGCCTCTGAGGGGAACTGAGGGACTGTCTGCCTCTGAGCAGAACGGAGGGACCCTGTGCCTCTGAGGGGAACTGAGGGACCGTCTGCCTCTGAGGGGAACTGAGGGGCCGTCTGCCTCTGAGGGGACCTGAGGGACCGTCTGCCTCTGAGGGGAACTGAGGGACTGTCTGCCTCTGAGCAGAACGGAGGGACCCTGTGCCTCTGAGGGAAACTGAGGGACCGTCTGCCTCTGAGGGAAACTGAGGGACCGTCTGCCTCTGAGGGGAATTGAGGGGCCGTCTGCCTCTGAGGGGAACTGAGGGACCGTCTGCCTCTGAGCAGAACGGAGGGACCCTGTGCCTCTGAGGGAAACTGAGGGACTGTCTGCCTCTGAGGGGAACTGAGGGACTGTCTGCCTCTGGGGGAAGTGAGGGGCCATCTGCCTCTGAGGGAAACTGAGGGGCCGTCTGCCTCTGAGGGGAACTGAGGGGCCGTCTGCCTCTGAGGGGAACTGAGGGACCCTGTGCCTCTGGGGGAACTGAGGGGCCATCTGCCTCTGAGGGGAACTGAGGGGCCGTCTGCCTCTGAGGGGAACTGAGGGGCCGTCTGCCTCTGAGGGGAACTGAGGGGCCGTCTGCCTCTGAGGGGAACTGAGGGACCCTGTGCCTCTGGGGGAACTGAGGGGCCATCTGCCTCTGAGGGGAACTGAGGGGCCGTCTGCCTCTGAGGGGAACTGAGGGACCGTCTGCCTCTGGGGGGAACTGAGGGACCCTGTGCCTCTGGGGGAAACTGAGGGACCGTCTGCCTCTGAGGGGAACTGAGTGGCCATCTGCCTCTGAGGGGAACTGAGGGACCGTCTGCCTCTGGGGGGAACTGAGGGACCCTGTGCCTCTGGGGGAAACTGAGGGACCGTCTGCCTCTGAGGGGAACTGAGGGGCCGTCTGCCTCTGAGGGGAACTGAGGGACCGTCTGCCTCTGAGGGGAACTGAGGGACCCTGTGCCTCTGGGGGAAGTGAGGGACCCTGTGCCTCTGGGGGAACTGAGGGACCGTCTGCCTCTGGGGGGAACTGAGGGACCGTCTGCCTCTGAGGGGAACTGAGGGGCCGTCTGCCTCTGGGGGGTACTAAGGGACCGTCTGCCTCTGAGGGGAACTGAGGGACCCTGTGCCTCTGGGGGAACTGAGGGACCGTCTGCCTCTGAGGGGAACTGAGGGGTCGTCTGCCTCTGAGGGGAACTGAGGGGTCGTCTGCCTCTGAGAGGAACTGAGGGGCCGTCTGCCTCTGAGGGGAACTGAGGGACCCTGTGCCTCTGGGGGAACTGAAGGACCCTGTGCCTCTGGGGGAACTGAGGGACCCTGTGCCTCTGGGGGAACTGAGGGACGCTGTGCCTCTGGGGGAACTGAGGGACCCTGTGCCTCTGGGGGAACTGAGGGACCCTGTGCCTCTGGGGGAACTGAGGGACGCTGTGCCTCTGGGGGAACTGAGGGACCCTGTGCCTCTGAGGGGGAACTGAGGGACCCTGTGCCTCTGAGGGGAACTGAGGGGCCGTCTGCCTCTGAGGGGAACTGAGGGACCCTGTGCCTCTGGGGGAACTGAGGGACCCTGTGCCTCTGGGGGGAACTGAGGGACCGTCTGCCTCTGAGGGGAACTGAGGGGCTGTCTGCCTCTGAGGGGAACTGAAGGTCTGTGTGAGGGATATGACGGAAACTTGGTTGAACCCACAATCTTTTCTCCCTCTAAAGCAGCAGGCACTCCGACAGGGTGATTTAGTGAGCGGTCGTCTGGATTGTCACGATGAGCATGGACTCCATACCTGTGAGGTCTCAGTGGCCATCTCTCCATAAGCCAGGCTGGTCTGTGGCCCCCAGCCCCACCCCTGGGAAAATTGACAAGATGCCCCCCAAAAGCCAAAATCCATTTCTCCCCAGGGAGACCATTTTTCATCAGAGAGTTCTGCCCTCAATGTCAAGTAAATTGCAGGCAGGGGCAACTGAGGTAATAGCAAAGGTTTTGAAGATAATCAGAGGGAAAAGCTGGCAATTCAGCTTGATTTCCCCTGGCAAGGTTCAGGTTTTGTACCCCAATTTCAAGTTCAGAATAAAAAGAAATGGCTCTCACGGGAGCTCACATATGGCAAGCTTCACTGCAGTGTTATCAGAGCGACGTTTTGAGAAGAGTCCAGACTCCTCCTCAGAGTATTGGGGCAAAATGTCAGCAATTACAGGCACTGGTCCAGAAAGCGCTGCCAAGCCCTTGGCCTCAGACTTTCAGAGACTCACGTACCAAGTCTTCTCAGACACAGAGGCAGATGGCGAGCCCTTACTTTGCTCTTCTCTCTGCTTTTCCTTGGCGACAGGTGATGGGCGTGGGGACGCTTGCAAAGACGACTTCGACAATGACAGTGTCCCTGACATTGACGACGTGTGTCCTGAGAACAACGCCATCAGCGAGACAGACTTCCGGAACTTCCAGATGGTCCACTTGGACCCCAAGGGCACCACCCAGATTGATCCCAACTGGGTCATTCGCCATCAAGGCAAAGAGCTGGTGCAGACAGCCAACTCCGACCCTGGCATCGCTGTTGGTGAGCCTCAGCATGCGCGCCGCGGAGCACGCACGCTTGCCCTTTGAGACCGAGGGGACGCAGCAGTGGGCCTCTCTGGTAGCTCCCACCCTCCCTTGGCTTGCAAACCATCCGCCTAAGTATTTGTGATGGAAGAGCTTGGGGAAGGGCGTCTTTGCCTCTCCAGTCTCTGAGATCTCATATTCCACAGGCCCTTTCATTTTACGGATTCTGTGTTTAAGTTATTACCTAAGGCAGTGAAGCCCTCCCATAACTTTAGAAAGATTAAGCTCCCTCAGTGCCCTAATCGCCTAGGAACAGGGCTCCAGTTGGATGGAAGGGAAGATCCTTCTCCACCTGTGTCCAGGGATTCCTGGGCCTCCAGGACTTTCCTAGAAGGCTGTTTCTGAGAACAGATGTTCCTTGTGGCCTCCAGGTTTCGACGAGTTCGGGTCTGTGGACTTCAGCGGCACGTTCTACGTCAACACGGACCGCGACGACGACTATGCCGGCTTCGTCTTTGGCTACCAGTCCAGCAGCCGCTTCTACGTGGTGATGTGGAAGCAGGTGACGCAGACCTACTGGGAAGACCAGCCCACCCGGGCCTACGGCTACTCGGGGGTGTCCCTTAAGGTGGTGAACTCCACCACAGGGACGGGCGAACACCTGAGAAATGCGCTGTGGCACACGGGCAACACGGAGGGACAGGTGAGCACACGGCCCTCCAGGCAGGCGGCTGCCGTGGGCCCTCGGGAGAGCCGTCCTGGCCCCTCGCAAAATACCCCAGGCTCTGTTTACGTTCATTTTACCTCAGCCAGTCAGTGTGAGTCTCTCAGTCATGTCTGACCCTTTGCAACCCCAGGGACTGTGGCCTGCCAGGCTCTTCTGTCCATGGGATTCTCCAGGCAAGAATACTGGGGTGGGTGTCATTCCTTTCTCCAGAGGATCTTTCCGAGCCAAGGATCGAACCCAGGTCTCCTGCATTGCAGGCAGACTCATTACCATCTGAGCCACCAGGGAAGCTCAGATAATTTCAATACTCTTGCTTATTAAAGATGCCATGCCTGGTACTTTTATAAACATGACTGGCGAACCTCTTGCACGTGAAGCATAGGTCTGTGTCCTATAGAAATGGGGAGAAAAGGGTTCCAAAGCTCTCGCTCCTGCGTTGGGAAAGCAGAGACCCGGGGCTCAGCCCGGCGGCTCCTCACTGAACGGCACAGCCCCCATCAGCGGGCTTTGCTCACATTAAGGTTCATGCTGTGGGATTTGTCAGAGGGAGGCCTGGTCACCCGAGCGTGGGGGTTTCTCGTCACAGGGATGTTCCGTCTCCCTTTTGGTGCCATAAAGCCATGCCTAAGGCTCAGGGAGCCGGTTGTTCTCAGAGTGATGCTCTCCCTCAGGTTCGCACGCTATGGCACGACCCCAAAAATATCGGCTGGAAGGACTACACTGCCTACCGGTGGCATCTGACCCACAGGCCTAAGACGGGCTACATAAGGTAGGGAGAGGGAGGTCTGCTGCCTGCTGCGTTTCTGCCCAGCAGTTGTCCATTTCAGGGATGTCTTCCCACCGCATGGTGTCCCCAGACGAATCAGTGGAAGTGGATTCTGCCCTGTGTGCTACTCCCTGGATTTTCCCGCTTTAAATGCTTCTCTTTTCTGTCCAGCATCTTCTTCTGCACATCACTTAAAAAAAAAAAAGAAAGAAAAAAGCCAAAACAAAGCTATTGAAGAGGAGATCAAGCTTGTAACAAGCCAGAAGGTGGTAGGCATCTCCCTCACAGGAGAGAAAGTGCAGTTGAAGCGCTGCGTCTTTGTGGATTAGCATGTTTCCTTTGCACACGTTCCTGCTTATTTCTGATTTGAGAACGGCTGAGTCCAAGACTCATCTTGAACAAAACTTTGACAAAGCTGTCCAACAGAATTTCATTCTCTCGGCATGACAGCATTTTTAATCAGTTTTGATTAAAGCACAGTGACTTAAATTGAAACTTTTTGCAGAGTGAGACTTAGTGCGCAGGCCAGTCTGATACTCCATCAGGAGTGTGTGTGTGTTCTCGGTGACAGCAGACAGATCTGGGAAGGGGTGGTGCAGGTTGGCTGCAGGGACTGTTTCCGGGGAGAGGCGCTGTTTCTCCACTCGCGAGCCCCTCCCCTACCATGGAATCTTAGTGCCTCTGTGCATGTGGGGTGGAGCCAGTGCTTCCATGTCTGTCAGCTCACGGTTCTTGAGGAAGCAGGTGAGCACAAGGCTTTGGTGCAGTGTGAAGGCCAGAAGCCTGCTGCCAGGGCGAGGGTTAGAGTTAGGGTCAGGGTCAGTGTTAGAGTCAAGGTTAGGGTTAGCATTAAGGTCAAGTTAGGGTCAGGGTCATGGTTCGGGTTAGAGCTAAGATCAGGGTAGGGTCGGAGCTGAGATCAGGGTTAGGCTGAGGGAAGGGTCTCCTGACTCCACTACGCCATTCCTGGCTCTTAAAGGAAGACGCAGCCTGGAGGCTTGGGCGGGTGACTGTCAGTGAGTCATGGGGAGGAAGGTTGGTCTGGGTTTTGTTATTGCTCTTGGCGAGCCTTGTGAGGAGAAAGCTGACCTCCTGCCCTCTGGTGAATGTGTTTCACAGTTTTGACCTTCTCTTTCTGTCTCCTTGTTTTGTTTTCAGAGTCTTAGTACATGAAGGAAAACAAGTCATGGCGGACTCAGGACCCATCTATGACCAAACCTACGCTGGTGGGCGGCTGGGTCTGTTTGTCTTCTCTCAAGAGATGGTCTACTTCTCGGACCTCAAATATGAATGCAGAGGTGAGTGTGAGAGCAGGGCTCCCTGGGGCCCTGTGTGTCACAGAGAACAGGGAAGGAGCGCACAGTTTGCTTTTCATTTTACAAAAACTGCACATCAGGGAAATAAACTGGTGGCCCGCCCAGCAGATGTTTGGTTTGGTCAGCTTGAACTGACTTTGTCAGTCTGTTTGTTTTGAGTTCCATGTGAAGGTCTTCTGTAGGACAAATGCTTTTGTTACTCACAGGCTTTACCTGCCCACTGCACCCTACCCCATAGCTTCCTGCATCGTCTACACCTGCTGGGCCCCTTTGGCACTTTAGACTGCAGCCCCTGATAGAGAGAAAGAAAGGAAGGAATGAAGAAGAAAAGGAACGGGCGAGAAAGAAAGGAAGCTAGAGGCAGAGACGGAAGGAGGGAGGGAGGGGGAGGTGGAGGGGGGCCTCTCTGGCTGTCTCTCTAGGAGCATATTCAAGTCAAAGTATGATAGAGCTGGAGGGGAACTTGGCTTCTATGTGGTCTCAACCTGTGCTTTCATGTAGATATGAAAGTATCTTCTGTAGTTGAGGTAAGACTCAGAGATGCTTCTCAAAAATCACACAGCAAGAGTGTTGATACATCTTCTTGATTCTGGTGGAGTGAGTGTTCTCTTCCTTACGTTAGGTTTCATTTGAGACATTTCACGCTTCCTTCCATATGTCCATCCATCCATCCATCCACCCATCATTGCATCTATGCTGCTATCCATCCAGCCATCACCATCCACCCACCCACCCACCCATCCATCCCTATCCATCCATCCATCCACCCATCCATGCATCCATCATCCATCCACCCATCCATCCATCCACCCACCCACCCATCACCACATCCGTGCATCTGTCCCTCCATCCACCCACCCATCCACCCATCCACCCATCCATCCATCACCATCCACCCTCCCACCCACCCACCCATCCATCCCTATCCATCCATCCATCCACCCACCCATCACCACATCCGTGCATCTGTCCTTCCATCCACCCACCCATCCACCCATCATTGCATCTGTGCTGCTATCCACCCATCCACCCATTCACCCATCCCCATCCATCTATCATCCATCCATCCATCCACCCGTCATCGCATCTGTGCTTCTGTCCATCCATCCATCCATCCATCATTGCATCTATGCTGCTATCCACCCATCCATCCATTCATCCTTATCCACCCATCCATCCACCCACCAATCCACCCATCCATCCCTATCCATCCATCCATCCATCCATCCATCCATCACCTCCATCATCCATCCATCCCCATCCATCCATCCACCCGTCATCGCATCTGTGCTTCTGTCCCTCCATCCATCCATCCATCTATTCATTCAGCCATTCATGCATCCATGCATATTGTGGATGTCTTTTTTTAAAAATAGAAATAATGATATTTTAGGTTATAATTAAACAAATAAAGCAAAACAAAACTCGTGGTCCAGTCTCCCAAATTCTGTCACTGTGTTTTGCAGATGTCTAAGCAAGATTTGCTGTGTCTCCAGCAAAGTACTGTAGATGCTGTTCCCCAGACACCTCAGTCCATCCCAGTGCTCCCAGCTGCTCTCTCTAGCAGACCTCCTGTCCTTGACCCTAACCTTGAGTGGTTCTTCACCTGCTGTCCTCAGTCCAAGCCCAAGTGCCTTCAGAGGATAAATAATAATGGAACTGAAAGATGAACATCCAACCCACAACAGGAAAAGCAGTTTGATGATCCGTGAGACTTTATGTGGAGTGAAAATTGAGCATGATATTGTGTTGTTTTTCTTTTCTTGTGTGTTTAAAAAGAATGACGTTTACATATGAAATGTAAGTACTTTTTGTATTTTTGTGTATATGGAGTTGAAGGGAATATTGTGTATAAGCCATTATCATAAATTAAGCAGGAAAAATATTGCCCCACTACTTTCAGTGCTTTGAGTTGGGTGTGAGAGCACCGAAATATTGTTAGGTAAATTATGAAGAAGGGTCAACTCAAGTTTGAAGTAATTCCATCATCAGAAAGAGGTCAGGAGATAGCAGTCACATATGTGGGATGTCAGGCAACTAACTGGAACATCAGAAATACCCATGGGAATAAGTGCATACCCCTTCCCGACTCTCTTGTCCCACAGTGAAAGCCCTCAGAGATGTGGTCTCATCAAAGAAGGAAAGCTCTTTGAGACGGCTCTGCTGTGGGTCTAGACTTGGGCCTGGCAAAGCCCTGCTGACCTGATGGTTTAGCAGGTCCTGCCATCGCTGCAGTGGCCCTTCCAGTTGTGGTGGACCTGGGAGAATTCGTGGTCAGTTGTTCCTTGGTTCCGAGGTCTGGTCCTCAAAATCCTCACTGGGGCTCCTTCTCATCTCTGCTGCTGTAGAAGAGCCAGTGGAGAAGCGGTCAGCAAATGCGTTTCTACATCTAATCCCTCGTCGAGGCTTTGACACTGTGGGCAAGTTGCTTTTACCCAACTTGGTAACACATTCCATTAAGGTTCCAGTTATAAATGTTGTGTTAATATTTATTAAGTGAGTATAGAATGCAGTTCTGTTCACCAGTAACTTATTTAAATATGCCAAGTAGTGCATACTTAGTATAATTTCTAGAAGTAAACATATAACTAGCATATAATATAAAGATACAGTTATAACAAAATACCTTCTGTCAAAATACAAGGCTTTATAATGTTATATTGCCATGATCAAGCATGCTGCAAAATGTGATAGAATAAACAAATAATAATGAAGAGTTTATAATGGAACCTTAATATATACTGTTGCCAGTGACTTTAATTCCATATATATATATATATTTTTTACTATTTTCTATCTGCTGTACGTAGGACTTTAAAGACTTTGAATGCCAAGGATAAAGCAGTGCTGTCTCAGCAGACACACCCCTTAGTCATACAGCAGTATTCACAGGCTTGATTTGTTTTTTGCTTTAAGTTGCATGATGTTTCTTCAGGAAATATTAGTTAATCTCACTCCATGTAGGGGCTCAGGAAGAAGACTCGTCTCATTGGCCTGATGTGGCAGACAGCCTCCCTTCCTGTTGACAGCGAGCTAACGCCTCCGTCACGGAGAGAGAGGACCCGTGACCTGTCTCCCTTGCTCGTGCCGTCTGATAAACTTATATTTGTTGCTTCTTTGAGGTTAATTGCCTTCTTGCTATGCTGCACTTTTTACATTTTTCGGTGGAGCTGTCGTCCCAAGACAACGGAGTGTTGGGAGCTGTCATTAAATGTCCCCATGGAAGAGTGTGCAGGCTTCTGTGTCGGTGTGTTCGGTGGTACGGGGTGATGATGTGAATATTTAGAATGTACCATATTTTTTTGTAAATTATTTATGTTTTTTTTTAAAAAAACAAACTTTTGGTACAGATGGATGAAACTTCTTTTGTTTTGCCAAAGACTGTAAATATTAATTTATTTGTTCACATGGTCAGATTTTCACCACTGAACCCTGCATTTAGCTAGAGCCTCATTTTTATACTTCAAAGGTTCGTAACAGGAAATAAATTGTAAAAAGGTTTTCTATAAATCAATCTCTCTCCCTTTTTTAAAGAGCTAGCAGGGCTTCTGCCGGGGTGCAGTGGACGGACCCCAGCAGGACGAGCAGAGCTCTGTGTCAGGCCTTCTCAGGCCAAGATGCAGTCGGGGGTCTTCACAGAGTAGGAGGCTGTTGAAGGCAGGTCTCACCGTGGTTGGTGGAGCCGCCCGGGTCATGCAGGACGTAGCCCTAGGGAGTCCATCCTCTATTGCCTCTTGCTGTCCTGCTGGGGACCGAGCGGTGTGGTGAGTGTTGGCCCCACTGGGACGACTCAGGGGAGAGGGGCAACCCACGGGGCCCCTCATTGTATGAACGCTGCTTCCCTGGACCAACCTGGTGGCAAACCAGAGAGAGAAGCCACAGGAGGCTTGGCGGGTGAGGGTGCGATCGTGGTGTTGTCTGGATAAGCCGCTCGTTCGGTGTCGGGAGGAGGCCATGGTGGCTGGGCGTCTCTGGCTACCCCGCTGCCCCCGGGACTTCTGAGCAGTACAGCGGCCTCAGTTATGGGGGAACCGTGAGGGCTGCAGGGGGAGATGGACAGACGGACAGCACATCTGGAAGCCTCGGGTGCAGGAAAGGCCTCCCGAGGAGACGGGTGGAGGCGAAGATCTGGCGTGATTTGGGGGGAGAACAGGTGGGTGTGCACACGTGGAGGAGGAGGACGAGGCCAGGCCGGGAAGGGGCTCGAGAGGCTCCGGGAGCTGAGCCGCGGGGCGATGGGGCGGGCTGGACGCGGGGGCTGTGACCACTGGGGGACGCTGGCGTGTGTTCCGCCTGTGGGACGGAAAGCAGGAGATGCAGCAAGAAGCGGTTCCTCACGTCCCAGTCTGGGGGGATGTTTGTCGAAAGGCAGGTTTCTGACAGACACATCCCCCGGCAGCACCCAGTGGTCCCGGGACCAGTTTCGTGTCTCTGTGACCTGTGGGGGGGCCGTGGCCCCATGGGGGCTGGGTCTGTGGAGCCTCTTTCTTTTATGAGAGGTTCTTACACTCGGGGTCATGCTGTGCTCCATCACTGTCCCTGAAGAAAAGACCCTCCCCACCCCCAAAACCGTGCCTTCAGGCAGTGCTGGGTGGGCCATCGTTGAAGGAACTGGAGGGGTGATTCTAACACGGGGGTGGGTCCAGCCTGAGGTGAGGGAGTGCGGGGGTCCAAGGCCGGGTCCTCCACGGCACCTCCATCAGGCCCTGACGGGCTGACAGGAAGGGGGTCTGTGGGGTCTGTCATGGCTGAGGGTCCTGCGGAGTCACAGCCCACCTGGCTGGGGGTGGAAGGCCCCGGGGTCCCCGTGGGTCTGAGCTGCTCCAGTGGCTCGTGCTTAGTTCGTGTGTTTCACAAAGTGGTGTTTTGGCCACGGAGCTGGTGGTCAAGGGCTCAGGGACCTCCGGGGGCTGCTGCCTGACAACTCCGCCACCCTGGTCATAGAATCAGGGTTCTGCTCCTCTAAAGACCCTCATCTGGGTGCCAAGGACCACAACCCTGGGATCCTGGGGGAGGAAGGGAGGAAGGTGGGGACCGTCCACGACTGGCCAATCCTGGGCCTCTGGTCCCAGGGGAGCGACTTGGCAGAGGGCAAGTGTCCAGAGATGACAGTGGCTCCCGGCCCAGCCGACGGCAACCTCATCTTTGGGGAAACCCGTGGAACTCCTGCCAAGACATCTGGGCCCTGAGCTGCAGCCAAGTGTCAACCCATTGCCATGTCTGACCCTGGCTGAGCTCAGTCCATGCTGACCCCGCCGTCCAGGGTCCCCTGGCACAGTCACCCAGGGATGGACATGGAGGCAGCTCTGAGCCCTGTGGGGGCCATGTGGGTCCCAGTGGCCAGAGCAGGTTACCCGCGATTACAGGCTCCAGGGTGACTTTCAGGTCACATTTCCCAGTTGTAACAAGGCCTGGAAACTTGGACCGTTTTCAGCTGTTGCTTTTCCATAGAGTGACTTTTTGACCCCCAGATACACCGAGTATATTATGAAAAGTGAAATTTTGACATTTCCAGCAAAGGCACACTCTACACATCGTTAACAACAGCTCAGTCAGAAGCCATCCCAGCAAGCAAGCTTAGATCAGGTGCCCAAGTATGGACAGGACTGGGTGGTCAGCTTGAAGAACAGCCACCTACAGAGCCTCAGACCCCGGCCGTTGGCTCAGGCCCCAGACTGCAGTCTCTTGGGAGGTCAGCCTTTTCTTGGCCAGATGGGGTCTCTAATGGATAAACCTCGGGGTAAGAGGACAGCCTGACTGCAAGACAGCCATGCACCTCCAGAGGGTGGATTCTGAAACAAGTAGAGTAGGAGGAGGAGAAAGTGTCCATAAAACCCGACCATGCCTCCTTTTATGTGCTGTGATTTACTTTCAAATAAGTTATTATTTATATAAATGTGTTTTGCTTTTTGGTGGATTTATTTTCAGCTTCAGCATCAGTCCTTCCAATGAATCTTCAGGACTGATTTCCTTTAGGATGGACTGGTTGTATCTCCTTGCAGTCCAAGGGACTCTCAAGAGTCTTCTCCAACACCACAGCTCAAAAACATCAATTCTTCAGTGCTCAGCTTTCTTTATAAATCAGTTGTAGTTTAGTGTAAAGAAAAAGAATGGTTTTTCTTATGGTTTAAGAGATGTATTACAATTGGTAAATAAGACATTTATGTGTATACAGAATATATTCACATAAACAGCATAAATATATGATATGATAAAATAATCATATATATTTAGCATCACATGCTCGTGTATACACACGCCTCATGAATATATGATATAATAGATACTTAATCAAATATTTGTGAAAGGCAAAGGAAGAGAGGAAAGACATACCCATCTGAATGCAGAGTTCCAAAGAATAGCAAGGAGAGATAAGAAAGGCTTCCTCAGCGATCAATGCAAATAAATAGAGGAAAACCATAGAATGGGAAAATCTAGAGATCTCTTCAAGAAAATTAGAGATACCAAGGGAACATTTCATGCAAAGATGGGCTCGATAAAGGACAGAAATGGTATGGACCTAACAGAAGCAGAAGATATTAAGAAGAGGTGGCAAGAATACACAGAAGGTCTATGCAAAAAAGATCTTGATGACCCAGATAATCACAATGGTGTGATCACTCACCTAGACAGACATCCTGGAATGTAAAGTCAAGTGGGCCTTAGGAAGCATCACTGTGAGCAAAGCTAGTGGAGGTGATGGAATTCCAGTTGAGCTATTTCAAATCCTACTATGAAAGTGCTGCACTCAATATGCCAGCAAATCTGGAAAACTCAGCAGTGGTCACAGGACTGGAAAAGGTCAGTCTTCATCCCAATCCCAAAGAAAGGCAATGCCAAAGAATGCTCAAACTACCGCACAATTGCACTCATCTCAAGCTAGTAAAGTCATGCTCAAAATTCTCCAAGCCAGGCTTCAACAGTATGTGAACCGTGAACTTCCAGATGTTCAAGCTGGTTTTAGAAAAGGCAGAGGAACTAGAGATAAAATCGCAAACATCCACAGGATCATTGAAAACGCAAGAGAGTTCCAGAAAAACATCTATTTCTGCTTCATTGACTATGCCAAAGCCTTTGAATGCAGGTCAAGAAGCAACAGTTAGAACTGGACATGGAACAACAAACTGGTTCCAAATAGGGAAAGGTACATCTGGTGGCTCAGAGGTTAAAGTGTCTGCCTCCAATGTGGGAGACCTGGGTTCGATCCCTGGGTCGGGAAGATCCCCTGGAGAAGGAAATGGTAACCCACTCCAGTATTCTTGCCTAGAGAATCCCATGGACGGAGAAGCCTGGTAGGCTACAGTCCACGGGGTCGCAAAGAGTCGGACACGACTGAGCGACGGAACGGAACGGAACGGAACATCAACACTATATATTGTCACCTTGCTTATTTAACTTATATGCAGAGTAGATCATGAAAAGTGCTGGGCTGGATGAAGCACAAACTGGAATCAAGATTGCTGGCAGAAATATCAATAACCTCAGACATGCAGATGACACCACCCTTATGGCAGAAAGTGAAGAGGAACTAAAGAGCCTCTTGATGAAAGTGAAAGGGGAGAGTGAAAAAGTTGGGTTAAAACTCAGCATTCAGAAAACTAAGATCATACCATCTGGTCCCATCACTTCATGGCAAATAGATGGGGAAACAGTGGCAGACTTCATTTTGGGGGGCTCCAAAGTCACTTCAGATAGTGACTGCAGCCATGAAATTAAAAGACGCTTACTCCTTGGAAGAAAAGTTATGACCAATCTAGACAGCATATTAAAAAGTAGAGACATTACTTTCCCAACAAAGGTCTGTCTAGTCAAAGCTATGGTTTTTGCAGTGGTCATGTATGGATGTGAGAATTGGACTCACATATAAGGAAAGTTGAGTGCCGAAGAATTGATGCTTTTGAACTGTGGTTTTGGAGAAGACTCTTGAGAGTCCCTTGGACTGCAAGGAGATCCAACCAGTCCATCCTAAAGGAAATCAGTCCTGAATATTCATTGGAAGGACTGATGTTGAAGCTGAAGCTCCAATTCTTTGGCCTCCTGATGTGAAGAACTGACTCATTGGAAAAGACCCTGATGCTGGCAAAGATTGAAGGCAGGAGGAGAAGGGGACGACAGAGGATGAGATGGTTGGATGGCGTCACCGACTCAACGGACATGAGTTTGAGTGAAGTTGGTGATGGGCAGGGAGGCCTGGCGTGCTGCAGTCAGTGGGGTCGGACACAACCGAGCGGCTGAACTGAACTGAATCATATAGATTTGGCATTATATGCTCGTGTGCACACACACACACATACCTCATGAAGGCACAGTCTCTCCATCAGGACCCATTTCTTTAGAATCTCCCATCTTGTACACAAGACTCAAATGGCACTTCAGCTGAAGATTTCAGTTGCTGGGAGGCATGAATTAGATTAGCATCAGGAGGGCTCTAGGAGATTTTGGAGTTTCTTGCTATGTTTGAGAAGGAGTAGATTTCCCAGGCAGCTCAGTGGTAAAGAATCACTTGCCAAGCAGGAGATATGGGCTCAATCCCTGGGATAGGAAGATCTCTTGAAGAAGGAAATGGCAACCCACTCCAGTATTCTTGCCTGGGAAATTCTATGGAGAAAGGAACCTGGCGGGCTACAGTCCATGGGGTTGCAAAGAGTCAGACACAACTTAGTGACTAAAGAGCAACAATAAAGCTTCACCACACGTGGTGAGATGAGTGAGATCTGGCAACCCCAGATTAATCAAAGCTCAGTCCTAAATAACTGGACTAAGAGACTGCCAGCATGGTCCATCCTAGCAGTTTCTTAAAACATAGTCATATAGCTGCTAATCCTCTTGGGCTGTTGAATGCTGTTTGATAGAGGATATAATAGAAAACTCTAAAATCTGTTTCTGGAATGCCATGATATTTTATTCATAATTTTTCTTTCTAATTTCCAAGCTCTTTCTTTCCTAATGACACATTTTGGGGGATTTAAAAAAAAATATGGTTGTACACCTTAAGCTTCAACTATGCTATATGTCAGTTATACCTCAATAAAGATAAAAGGTGAATTCGGAGAAGTTGAAGAGTACATGATCAACACACAAAATCGCTGTGTGTTTCTATCCACCAGCAAGATATAATATGAAAATAAAATTAAGAAAACAATTTCATTTGCAATAGAATTTGAAACAAAATGCCTAGAAGTAAATTCAGCCAAAAGATAAAATACTTACACAATAAAAGTGAAAAACATTGTGGAAAAAAATAAGAAAAGCCTAAATAAATGGTAAGACAGCTTGTATTTATAGATTGGAGGATTTAACATTGTCAGAACTATGATACGACACAACGCAAACTGCAGATTCAGTTCAATCCCTATCAAAGTTCCAATAACTTTACAGAAATGGAAAAGATGATCCTCAACTTCATATGGGATTACAAGAGATCTGAATGATTGCCAACATAAGGCTGAAAGAGAAGGACAAGCTTGGAGGACTCACACTTCCTGATTCCCGATTCTACACCGGAGGCTCAGTGTTGAAAACAGTATGGTGACGACTCAGGACGAACACAGAGTCCAGAAGCAAACCCAGACGCTCACGGTTGACCGGTTTCCAGCGAGGGCCCAGGACTGTTCCGGAGGAAGCAGCAGTGTCTCCAGCAGGCGGGTGCTCACGCGCCAGAGGACAAAGCGGGCTCCTGCCTCACTCCATGTAGGAGAGTTAATTGAGACCAGAAGATGAAATTAGGTCAGTGACCTAAAGAAAAGAACTAAAACTGTAAAACTCTCAGACAAATCATGGATAAATCTGCATGCCCTTGGACTTGGGAATGGACTGTTAGGCGTGACACCAAAAGCACGAGCTTTAAGGGAAAAAAAAGATTGGACTCAGTCAAATTGAAAAAGCATTTCTGTATCAGAGAACATTACTGGGAAAGTAAAAAGACAAACTATTGAATGGGAGAAAATATTTAGAAATTATAGATCTCATGAAGATCTGGTGTCCAAAACAGATAAGAACTCTTATAACCCCAAAACAAAAGCCAGAAATAAAACAAAAAACCTAGAAAATGGGCAACAGTTTTGAATAGGTATTTCTCTAAAGACACACAAATGGTCATGAACTTTTTCTCATTAACCACTGGAGAAACCACGATGAGGTTCACTTCATGCCCACTAAAATAATCATTTAAGAAAAAGGAAGTGTTGGTGGAGGTGGGGCCAATGGTGGACCTGGAGCGCTTTGCTGTGGGCGTAAAACAGGGATCATCTGCTCTGGACGGCAGTTTGGCTGTTCCTCAAAAAGTGAGACAGAGAGACATCATATGACCCAACAATTCCACTCCTGGGTATAAACCCCAGAGGGCTGAAAACAGGAACTTACACAAGTGCGTGTCGCACATGTTCTGAGCAACACTATGCACAGCACAGAACCTGGAAATGCCCGAATGTGCAGCACAGTGGATGGATTCCAGACCGTGGAAGGTTGTTCAGCCTTGAAACTGATGCTCGGATACCTGCTGCAGCAGCATGTGTGCTAAGTCACTTCAGTCGTGCCTGACTCTCTGCGGCCCCGTGGACTGTAGCTCACCAGGCTCCTCTGTCCATGGGATTCTCCAGGCAAGAATTCTGGAGTGGGCTGCCATGTCCTTCTCTGGGGGATCTTCCCCACCCGGGGATCGAACCCGAGTCTCTTACATCTCTTGCATTGTCAGGTGGGTTCTTTACCACCAGTGCCACCTGGGATGGACCCAAAGAATTTTATGCTGAATGAAATAAGCCGACACAAAGGGTACATACTATATGATTCCGTTTATTTGGAATATCCAGAATGGGTAAATCCGTAGAGATATAAAGCAGATTGGTGATGACTGGAGTTTCTTTCATGGAGATAAAAATGTTCTGAAATGAAACATAGGCGATCAGGTCACATCATTGTGAACGCACTAAACGCCGTTGCAATGTACACTTGAGTTTGGTTAACTTCGTGTGGCATGAATTTCACCTGAGTGAAGGAATGGGAACTATATGATCATGACCAGCACATGCTCAGTTAATGAACTGGTCAGACTGAGAACTCTGATGCCTTGGTTTGTGTGAGGCAAAGCTTAAGAGAAGCGTACAGAAGAGAATGGCGTGAAGCCACCCCTGCCCTCTGCCTTCTGTCCTCTGCCTTCTCTGGGGTCTTGCTGTTTCTTTCTGGCCCCTTTTCCTCCAGGTCTGAGTCAAGTCACCAGCAGAGGGTGAGCCGCCAGCTTTGTCTCCATCACCTGTGGTTATTTGTCTTGGGAGGAAAATCATTGATTCAAATTTAAATTATCTCTGGATAAAACTCCTAAAAGAATTGGCAACAAGCTCGGAGTGTCTGGAGAAGACTCCTGAGTTCCGGGGTCCCTAGGCACATGAGGACACGTGGACGTGCTCAGGCGGGCCTCCAGGGGCTGTGCTGAGCAGGGACTTGGCATCAATCTTTGCTAATGTGCCCTCTTTACAACAGGAACATCCCTTGAAACTTCAGCAGGAATTAGACGGGGCGGAGGAAGCCTGGAGAAGACGTACCCAGCAGGGCTCCAGGTGCTTTCCCACGGCCGCTCTGTTCCTTGTCTCTGAGTCGAAGGCGGGACCCTCGGAAAATTCAGTCCTGATGGGCCAGCCTGGGCTGGGCGAGGCCTTCCTCACAGAGGGGCGCCTTCCCGAGCCTTAACCTCAAAGGAGGTGCTGACAAGTTCAGGAAACACCCAAATGCTAATCGAAATGTCCTGGGCGTAACCTTCCAAAGGAATGCAGTTTTAAAGCCTAAGCGTGTCCCCTGAAGGTTGATTTGCTGAAAGCAGACCTTGTGATCAGAGAAGGGACTGTGAACCTTGGGCCCCAGACAGAGGGGTGGCCAAGAGGGAGCCCCCGGCTGCCTGTGCAGGACAGGCGTCCTGTGACCTGTGTGGATGGCCAGACGGCTCTGTTCCTGGAGGCTGGACCGTCATGATGCGATGCTCTCAGCGTCAGAAGGTTTCAGCTTTTGTGATCACGAGTTTAGTTTCTGTGTCAGTTCCCCAGTAACCAAGGAGACTTTGTAATTGAAATTCATCTCAGCTTGGTTGCCCCCAAAGGGAAGCACGGCTGTGGGCTTGGGGTCAGGTCCCTTATGTTGGGACTCCAGGAGCTGGGAAGTAGCCGAGGGGATTAGTGTGTCCATCACTAAGAGGTCACTGCTCAGCACGCAATTTGAGCTCAAGGGTCATCGGGCCCATTTGAGGAAGCAGAAGGCCCCTCTGAAAGAAAGGAGTCTGCCAGCCCCAAACCCCGGATCACCCCACGATGGGGCTGCTCACCCTGTGGGCTGAGAGAAGAAGAGGATGTAAGGAGGGATTCGGGAGGCGGTTGAAGCTTGAGGGTGAAAGGTCGGAGCTTGAGGGTGAAAGGTCGGAGAGGGCTGGCTGGCCCATCGGCTGCAGCTCGGGCTGGGGGGTCAGGGGGTGGGCAGGGCTCAGGAAAAAGGGGATCCAGCTTTGGGCTGCGTGCATGAATGTGTGGATGCTCCTGCAAAGAGAGGCGGCCCCAGCCACGAGGCTCCGCCCGCAGGACAACGCGAACCTGTCTATTTACACCATTCTTTCCAGAAGCAGCTGGTTTGCCACCAAAGAGCTTGGAGTGGACACAGAAGCCCAGGGATGTGACCGGGGCTGCCAGTGTCCTCTGGGGTCCAAGGTGCATCTCTCACTTTCCTTCAAAAGGCTGACTCCAACCTCCCCAGTGGAGAAGAGTCTTCTGAAAGTCGCACTCACCATTTTGAGTTCAAAACAGTTGTTTCATGTTACACACTGGGATTTCCTGGAGCAAACAAAATCTGCTTCTGAAAAGCATTCTCCAGTTCCTGGAAGAGACCTTGCATTATTGGTAGAGGAAGATTAACTGCTAGACGAAGGGAATAGGAATTGATTTCAGGCACGGAACAGATGCCACAAATGTCCACGTGGCGTTAGTCACTCAGTCGTGTCTGACTCTTTGCGACCCTGTGGACTATAAGCCTGCCAGGCTCCTCTCTCCATGGAAATCCCCAGGTAAGAACCCTGGAGTGGGTTGCCGAGCTCTCCTCCAGGTGATCTTCCCAGCTCAGGAATTAAACCTGGGTCTCCTGTATTGCAGGCAGATTCTTTACCATCTGAGCCACCAGGAAAGCATCCACATCAAAGGCCTGTTTTTTCTTCTCTACTTCCCTAAAGCCACATTCTAGCCTGAACTTCTGATGGCACTGAGTGCCTTTGCAGCATAAGGATACCAGGGGTTTGTTTAAGAGCTCAAGACCTTTGGCAAAGCAGAGTGAAAGTGGGAACAGCTGAAATCAGCTCGGTGGTTCCTGCCAGCCCTGGCAGCCACCTCCCTGCTCTGCAGCATCTTCCCAGCATCTCCTCGAGAAGACCCATCAGGTGGTCCCCTGGGGAGGAGGAGGCAGAAGCAGAGGTCAGCTGGCCCTGGACTCCCCCGCAGTAAGGCCCCGAAACCGAGGTCAGCGCAAGGGCCCTCTTACTAGAGCTGGGCATGCGGGTTCCTTGAGAGAGGACGGGGCGGGGAGTCCATGAGGGGACCTGGGGGAGGAGAGAAGCGGGGAGGTCAGTGTAGCCCATCTGCCCTCAAGGAGCGTCTGTGGATACGGAGGAAGATGGCTGTGTGAAGGAAGGGGGTCTGCAGGGCGCTGCGGAGCAGGAGGCGGGAAGAGCGGAGAGGCTCTGCTCCAGTCCAGGATGGGAGCCGGCCCGAGCGCGGTTGTGATGGGAGACAGAGCTGCTCTTCTGAGCGGGGCGATGAGTGAGCCTGGGGCCAAGAACGCTTGATAAAACTACAGCAGGGGGAGATGCAAGGACCTTCCGAGACTCGGGCATCACCAAGTGGGTGTCGTCTCCCAGATGGCAGTGTCCTTCTGATCGAATCTCTGCTTTAAGTAAGAGCGCTGGAGGGCAGAGTCCACAGGACCTTGAGTTCAACCAGGGCAGAGGAGGTTCCAGCGTCTCTTCAAGTGTGTGAAGAGTCACACACCAGGGCTCACGTGGGTTCTTGGGCAGTGGGGGGTGTGCTTCTAGCTCCTGAGACTCTTGCTTCCCCAGTCCCTCTCCACACTCCACTCAGCATGCTCAGCGGTAAAATGAAGAAAGATAAATTGCCATCAAAGTATATTCTAGATGGAAAAGCAACATGTGAAACACGGTTCAGTTGTAAAAAGAAAAACTAGACATTTTGATAACGTATTTTCTCAGTTTATTTTGACAACCAATGAGCTGGTCCGGGAGGGAGGAGCTACCCTTTTCTGCAGATGAAAAGAAGGTGGTGAGCAGCCGCATACTATCAGAAAGCAAGTCTGTGCGGGTTCTGGAGTTCCTGACTTTGTGCCTGAGACACTTGGGCTATTATTTTATAATTTTTTACTTCAAAAATGATTTGCATGTGTGAACAAAAGTCACCTTTTGTAAAAGGCAGACGTTGTTTGAGATAAGAAGCAGAGGTTTGGGGCACAAGTTTTAGGTGTGGCATCTCTGAGCTGCGTGGCTTTGCCTAAACCATCCGGTTTCTCGGCGGTGAAGGAGGAAGACCCCTCAGGCTCGCAGAGACCCTCTGAACATCAGAGGGGCCCCGAGCAGTGCTGGGGGTCCACTGCCTCCCATCGCCTTCCCCGAACCCCTCTTCACATGCCCCGAACCCCACACTCAGGGAGCTCTGTCAGCAGTTACACAGTGTTCATCTTCTCGCAGTGTTCTGTGAATTATCTTAGTTGTTAAATGGAAGTAGTCTTCAACAGTTTAAGCCCGGAGTTCTTGCTCAAGAAAAGCTCAAAACCCAGAAATAGCTACTACATTGCTTGCCAAAGCATGACTTAAAAAATACTACGGAAAAAAAAAAAAATCTGTGGTTCTCTTAATGGCTAGTGAGACTATATCCAGCTTTGACTTTATTGTGAAATGGCAACATTTACCTTCAATAAATAGCATGCATTTTGTCAGACACCAGATTCCAAGCTTCCCAGAAAAGTGCAATTATGGTGATTCAAGTAAGAGGAACCCAGATTCCTGGGCCCAATGGCCTCCGGCTGCCACAGTGCCCACAGAAGTCCCATCACCCGCTGCGGTGAGACCAGTGATGTGGCGAGAGCCAGCCCGGACGGGTGGGCTGGGGAGACACTCGTGACAGATCAACCCAGGGCATGAGGGGACTGGGCACGGCCGAACTGCCCACACCCCCAGAAGATGCGAGCCTGCGGGCCGAGATGCTCGGCTTGGCACACAAGCAGCTCACTGCGTGTGGGAGCGTGTGGGCACTGAGCCTCAGGAAGGAGCAAGTCTGGGAGGAAGACCTGCCACTCGTGGAAAGTCTTCTGATTGCAAACAACATGCTGAAGCACACACTTGGGACCAGGGGTGAGAGGAAGGCACAGGGAGATGGGTAGGAGGTAGCGTCGGGGCTGGTGACCGACAGCTGCAAGGGAAGGGCAGGGGCCATCGCCTGGGAGGGCTGACCAGGTAGTGTGTAAGCGCACCCTCCCAAATCTGCTGGGGACCGAGGCTTCGGCCTCCTGGCCCATCGAGTCACGGTCGAAGGTCAGGGCCAAGGGGGCCCCGGCCTGTCCTCCTGTGCTTATGCTTGGGAAGCTTTGCTAAGAAGCTGCAGACTGGAGTGAGTCTGCGCACAGAGGATGCAAGGCCCAGGGCCTGGCCCTGCTTAGCCAGCCTGTGCCGTGGGCTCTTGAGCTGTAGAAAGAGTCGAGATTTTCTCCAGCAAATTCCTAGGTAAAATCTGGTTGAGTTCACTTCAGTCGCTCAGTCATGTCTGATTCTTTGCAACACCATGGACTGCACCACGCCAGGCTTCCCTATGCATCACCAACTCCTGAAGCTTGCTCAAACTCATGTCCATCGAGTCGGTGATGCCATCCAACCATCTCATCCTCTGCCATCCCCCTCTCCTCCTCCCTTCAATCTTTCCCAGCATCGGGGTCTTTTCTAATAAGTCAGTTCAGGTAGCCAAAGTATTGGAAGTTTGGCTTTAGCATCAGACCTTCCAAAGAATATTCAGGACTGATTTCGTTTAGGATTGACCAGTTTGATCTTCTTGCAGTCCAAGGGACTCTCAGGAGTCTTTTCCAACACCACAGTTCAAAAGCATCAGTTCTTTGGCACTCAGCTTTCTTTATAGTCCAACTCTCAGATCCATACATGACTACTGCAAGAACTATAGCTTTGACTAGATAGACTTTTGACGGCAAAGTGATGTCTCTGTTTTTTAATATACTGTCTAGGTTGGTCATAACTTTTCTTCCAAGGAGTAAACGTCTTTTAACTTCAAGGCTGCAATCACCATCTGCAGTGATTTTGGAGCCCCCCAAAATAAAGTCTGCCACTGTTTCCATTGTTTTCCCATCTATTTGCCATGAAGGGACGGGACTGGATACCCTGATCTTCATTTTATGAGTGTTGAGTTTTAAGCCAGCTTTTTCTCTCCTTTCAGTTTCATATAGAGGCCCTCAATTCCTCTTCTCTTTCTGCCATAAGGTGGTGTGATCTGCATATCTGAGGTTATTGATATTTCTCCTGGCAAGCTTAATTCCAGCTTGTGCTTCATCCAGCCCAGGATTTCACATGATGTACTCTGCATATAAGTTAAATAAGCAGGGTGACAATATACAGCCTTGATGTACTGCTTTCCCAATTTGGAATCAATTCGCTGTTCAATGTCCAGTTCTAACTGTTGCTTCTTGACCTGCAGATTTCTCAGGAGGCACGTAAGGTGGTCTGGTATTCCTACCTCTTTAAGAATTTTCCACAGTTTGTTGTGATCCACATAGTCAAAGGCTTTGGCATAGTCAATAAATCAGAAGTAGATATTTTTCTGGAACTCTTTTGCTTTTTCTATAATCCAGTGGATGTTGGCAATTTGATCTCTGATTTCTCTGTCTTTTCTAAATCCAGCTTGAACATCTGGAAGTTCTTGGTTCATGCACTGTTGAAGCCTTGCTTGGAGAATTTTAGCATTACTTTGCTAGTATGTGAGATGAGTGCAATTAGGCAGTAGTTTGAACATCTTTTGGCATTGCCTTTCTTTGGGATTGGAATGAAAGCTGACCTTTTCCAGTCCTATGGCCACTGCTGAGTTTTCCAAATTTGCTGGCTTATTGAGTGTGGCACTTTAACAGCATCATCATTTAGAACTTGAAATAGCTCAGCCGGAGTTTCATCACCTCTGCTAGCTTTGTTTGTAGTGATACTTCCTACGGCCCACTTGACTTCAGACTCCAGGATGTCTGGCTCTAGGTGAGTGACCACAGAAAACGTGGCCCACTGGAGAAGGCAGTGGCAAACCACCTCAGTCTTCTTGCTTTGAGAACCCCATGAACAATGTGAAAGGCAGCAAGGTAGGGCACTGGAAGCTGATCCCCCGGGTCGTAGGCGCCCAGTGTGCTGCTGGAGAAGAGTGGAGAAGGAGATCCAGAAAGAATGAGGAGACGGAGCCAAAGGAAAACAGCACCCAGCTGTGGATGTGACTGGTGATGGAAGTAAAGTCCGGTGCTGTAAAGAGCAATATTGCACAGGAACCTGGAAAGTCAGGTCTGTGAATCAAGGTAAATTGGAAGTGGTCAAACAGGAGATGGCAAGAGTGAACATTGACTTCTTAGGTATCGGTGAACTAAAATGGACCAGAAAGGATGAATGTAATTCAGATGACCATTTTATCTACTACTGTGGGCAAGAATCCCTTAGAAGAAATGGAGTAGCCCTTACAGTCAACAAAAGAGTCCAGAATGCAGTGCTTGGGTGCAATCTCAAAAATGACAGAATGATCTCTGTTCATATCCAAGGCAAGCCATTCAAGATGACAGTAATCTAAGTCTATGCCCCAACCAATACTGTGGAAGAAGCTAAAGTTGAACAGTTCTATAATGACCTACAAGAACTTCGGGAACTAACACTTTTCATTATAGGGAGCTGGAATGCAAAAGTAGGAAGTCAACAGATACCTGGAGTAAAGACAAGTTTGGCCTTGGAATACAGAATGAAGCAGGGCAAAGGCTAACAGAGTTTTGCCAAGAGAACACACTGGTCATAGCAAACACCCTCCTCCAACAACACAAGAGAAGACTCTACACATGGACATCACCAGATGGTCAACACCTAAATCAGACTGATTATATTCTTTTCAGCCAAAGATAGAGAAGCTCTCTATAGTCAGCAAAAACAAGACTGGGAGCTAACTGTGGCTCAGATCATGAACTCCTTATTGCCAAATTCAGACTTAAATGGAAGGAATCAGGGAAAACCACTAGACCATTCAGGTATGACCTAAATCAAATCCTTTATGACTATACAGTGGAAGTGACACACAGATTCAAGAGATTAGATCTCATAGAGTGCCTGAAGAACTAAGGATGGAGGTTCATGACATTGTACAGGAAGCAGTGATCAAGATCATCTCCAAGAAAAAAAAAATGCAAAAAGGCAAAATGACTGTCTGAAGAGGCGTTACAAAAACCAGAGAAAAGAAGAGAAGGAAAAGGCAAAGGAGGAAAGGAAAGATATGCCCATCTGAGTGCAGAGTTCCAAAGAATAGCCAGGAGAGACGAGAAAGCCTTCCTCAGTGATTGATGCAAAGAAATCAAGAAAACAATAGAATGGGAAAGACTAGAGATCTCTTCAAGAAAATTAGAGAGACCAAGGGAATATTTCACGCAAAGATGGGCTCAATAAAGGACAGAAGCGGTATGGATGTAACAGAAGCAGAAGATATTAAGAAGAGGGGGCAAGACTACACAGAACTGTACAAAAAAGATCTTCATGACCCAGATAATCACGATGGTGTAATCATTCACCTAGAGCCAGACATCCTGGAGTCTGCAATCTGGTTACAGAGAGTGAAATCTTTAGACTCAACTTTGCTTAGAGCCATGTCATCTACAACAGCATGATGCAGACATGTGCTGGACAAGGGAAGCCACAGATTGTCAAATTCTGTAGACTTTGTGTTCAGCAACAAAGATGTCTGAGTTTGATGCCAGGACTTGAGAGCTCAGGAGAGGCTGTCACCATATTCATGTCCCATGTTTGGGAGGCAGAAAGGTGAGTGAACAGAGAGCAGCCCTACTCACAGAAGGCCGGGCTCTGTCCAATCTGCACAGACACCGGACATACCACAGGGCCAGCACAGCCAGCCCCAGCGCGGAGGGTCATGTGAAGGGCACTTTGCCACGTGTTGCTGTCCCTCAGTCGTGTCTGACTCTCTGCAACCCCACAGACTGTGCGTGCCAGGCTTCCCTGTCCTTCACTGTCTCCAGGAGCTGGCTCAGACTCACGTCCATTGAGTCGGTGATGCCATGCAACCAACTTGTCCTGTCTTCCCCTTCTCCTCCTACCTTCAATCTTTCCCAGCAGCAAGACCTTTTCCAATGAGTTGGCTTTCTCATCAGGTGGCCAAAGTATTGGAGCTTCAGCATCAGTCCTTCCAAAGAGAGCAGTAAACCCAGAGCAGTAGAGCAGGAGGAGTTGAGAAGCCACATGAGGACGCTCGCTCACTCTCAGCCCAAGCCACGACCCCCCACTGGCCCTTGGGGGCGGCCCTGGCACGTTGCTTGGGCAAGGGCTGGGCAGTGAGCATAGGGGCGGCTTCTTTACTCCACACGCCACCCCCAACTGTGGGCATCTCACGACTCGTCCTTGGTGCTGGGGGCAGTGTAACCATTCTGTACAAACTGTGCAAGAGCAAAAGTACGAGACTTTCTGGGAGGATAAATGCAAAGCGCCATTTATGTCTGTTTCTGACCCCCTGGATGGAAGGACCATCATTCCTGGAGGTGACAGGGCCTTACATCCCCTTAGTGGTGACGTGTGTGTTTGCAAAGTTTCCGAGGACCAGAAACACTGGGCCCCACTGGCCTTCCTTCAGCCGAGTGATGCGTCGCATCCCGGCCACCGCAGGAAAGCAAACACTGCAATAAGGTGACTCACACAAACTACTTGGTTTCCCAGCACACACTGTCCTATGCTGTGGTTGTTGAGTGTGCAGCAGCAGCACGTCTATAAATCGACAGACCTTCATTACAAAACCAGTTCAGTTCTGTTCAGTCGCTCAGTCATGACCGACTCTTTGCGACCCCATGAACCACAGCACGCCAGGCCTCCCTGTCCATCACCAACTCCCGAAGTTCACTCAAACTCATGTCCATCTAGTCGGTGATGCCATCCAGCCATTTCATCCTCTGTCGTCCCCTTCTCCTCCTGCCTTCAATCTTTCCCAGCATCAGGGGCTTTTCAAATTAGTCAGTTCTTCACATCAGGTGGCCAAAGTATTGGAGCTTCATCTTCAGCATCAGTCCTTCCAATGAACACCCAGGACTGATCTCCTTTAGAATGTACTGGTTGGATCTCCTTGCAGTCCAAGGGACTCTCAAGAGTCTTCTCCAGCACCACAGTTCAAAAGCATCAATTCTTTGGCCCTCAGCTTCCTTTATGGTCCAACTCTCACATCCATACATGAGCACTGGAAAAAACACAACCTTGACTAGATGGACCTTTGTTGGCAAAGTAATGTCTCTGCTTCTTATTACGCGATCTAGGTTGGTCACAAGTTCCCTTCCAAGGGGTAAGCGTCTTTACAAAATTCTTCATTGCCAAACACTGCTGCCTGTCCTGAGTCAACAGCGAGCTGTAATTTGTTTGCAATAGTGACATCAAAGACCAGAGACTATGGGTCACAACAGCAGATATCCTAGCGGTGAGCACATGGCGTGAGGCTGGGCAGAGTGCGACGCCGAAATGAACTGAGCACCTGCTGTTGGGAAAGTGGCTCCGGCAGACTCGGTGCGGGACTGTCACACAACTCGAGTCTGCAGATGTTGTGGCATCCATGCCGTGCCGTCGCGGGGCTCAGCCTGTGCCTCTGGCATCTGCTGCCGTGACTGGAGCAGAGCGGGTGGTAACAGATGCTGTTGCCAGCATGAGCAGGAGCGGCTCAGGCGTGAGGGCGGGGGGGGCAGAGCGCCGTCTGCAGGCGCCCGTGTTCCCGCTGGGCCGACGCCCTGCAGGCCTGGCGTCCCAGCTGTCAGGGCAGCTACGGGCTAGCAGCTGTGCCCCCACAGAGCCACACACTAGCGTCTGTGCCCCCACAGAGCCACACACGAGCGGCTGTGTCCCCACAGAGCCACACACGAGCGGCTGTGCCTCCACAGAGCCACACATGAGCAGAGCCACACACGAGCGTCTGTGCCCCCACAGAGCCACACACGAGTGGCTGTGTCCCCACAGAGCCACACAGGAGCATCTGTGCCCCCACAGAGCCACACACAAGCGTCTGTGCCCCCACAGAGCCACACATGAGTGGCTGTGTCCCCACAGAGCCACACAGGAGCATCTGTGCCCCTACAGAGCCACAGAGGAGTGTCTGTGTCCCCACAGAGCCACACAGGAGCGGCTGTGCCCCCACAGAGCCACACAGGAGCGTCTGTGCCCCCGCAGAACCACACACGAGCGGCTGTATCCCCACAGAGCCACACACGAGTGGCTGTGCCCCCACAGAGCCACACAGGAGCGTCTGTGCCCCACAGAGCCACACAGGAGCGGCTGTGCCCCCACAGAGCCACACAGGAGCAGAGCCACACACGAGCGTCTGTGCCCCCACAGAGCCACACACGAGTGGCTGTGTCCCCACAGAGCCACACAGGAGCGTCTGTGCCCCCACAGAGCCACACATGAGCAGAGCCACACAGGAGCGGCTGTACCCTCACAAAGTCACACAGTAATGCCTGTGTTCCCCCACAAAGTCACATGCTGAGCCCTAGCAGGTCAGTCCACAGGGGTCATGCCATCCTGGGGTGGAGCCCTGCAAAGGGAACCAGTGACCTTGTAAAGGACCCCAGGGACCCCCTGACCCTCTGTGAAGACATGGTGAAGACCCCTCTGTGAAGACGCGGTGAGCAGACGCCTGAAAGAGGGTCCTCAGCAGACACTGATGGTCCCTGCACCTCGGGCGTCCAGCCTCTGGACCTGGGGACAGAGTGTCTGTTGTGTAGAAGCCACCACGGGGAGTGTCCTGCTGTAGCAGCCTGTGCAGACATGGCCGACCGCTCTGTGGACCTTCAGAGGCTGCATCCTCCCTGTAGGCAGCTGACAGGTAGGTGGTAGGTCGGGCGCACATGGACGTGCGGAGATGCTCTGCACTCTGTCTGCGGGGCTGCTGCCTGTGCGTGCAGCTTCCCAGCGCCGGCGCCTGCACCGTCTCCTGTGCTGGGTCAGCCCGCACGTCACACGGAGCCCCCACCTCACCGTGGCCTGTGAATGTCGATGCAGATAAGGGATTCCTCTTTCTCTGCGATTTCCACAGCCCCCAGCCCAGCTCTTGACCCCGAGCCGAGCAGCCAGTCATCCAGCAAACAGAAGCAAACGCATGGAGCCCCCGTGTGAGCATGGGGCACGCGGAGCTGGGGGGCGCAGGGCTTGTGCGGCGGAGGATCAGGCAGCCAGCAGGCACCCCTGCTCCCGGGAGTCCTGTGGCCTCCGCGGTCCGCAGCCCCGCCCCCCTCCACTCTGCACCGGGCCCCTTTCCTCCAGCCCTGGACAGCTGCCCGCCAGCGCCTGCCCTGGGCCACCTTCCTCCTCGAGCTGTGCGTGAAGGCGTCTGTCTTCCTAACCATGGCTTTCTCCCCGAGAAGCTTTCTGGTGTCAGCTATCACATGCCTTTCCGGATTATACAGTGATTTATCAAACGCGCCAGAAACCATGGTACAGAGAATCCATCACTGCACACACAGCAAATAGAAGATGCTCACTGGATAGCGTCATTTGTTGGGTACCAAGAATAATTCAGGCTTCCCTGGTGGCTCAGTTGGTAAAGCATCCGCCTGCAATGCTGGAGATGGCCTGCAAAGCGGGAGACCAGGGTTCGATCCCTGGGTCAGGAAGAACCCCTGGAGAAGGAAATGCAACCCACTCCAGGACAACAGAGGACGAGATGGTTGGATTGCATCACTGACTCAATGAACGTGAGTTTGAGCAGACTTGGGGAGGTGGGGAAGTACAGGCGGCCTGGCGTGCTGTAGTCCATGCGGTCACAAAGGGTCGGACACGACCAAGTGACTGAACACAACAACCAGTACTCTTGCCTGGGAAATCCCACAGACAGAGGAGCCTGGCGGGCTACTGCCCATGGGGTCACTAACAGTCGGACATGGCTGAGTGATAAACCACCACCACACATAGTTTTCGTTTCCATCGGATTTTACTGGCTCATGAGAAGAGGAAGGCTAATCCTCCTTCTGATGAGCTTAGCGCCCAGCTGGACAGTCAGAGATAAACACAGGAAGCAATCCATCCCAGGCTCGGCTCAGGGCTGTCATGCGCCGGGCCCTCCCGGAGTCGGAGCTCAAAGGGCGGGAGGCGCGGGCCGTGGCCCCCATGGACTCAGCACATACCAGATGACAGCGCTGGGGATGCTTCCCAGCTCAGGTCAAAGGGCCTCTGACTCCCACGGGCTCCTGCCGTGCCAGGGGCGGACGTCATCCTAGTCCTGGCAGGAGGGGCTTTGCAGGATCGGGCTTTGTCCCGATCTGGCCCGGGTCTCCACCAGGGCGTCAAGTCGGCATCCCCTCGCTTTGGACCGACTCCCAGTGTGATAGCAAGGCAGCCACAGCCCTGACGAGCCCCTTGCACTCTCATGTCCAGAAAGAATGTGAGAAGTCTGGAGCCCCAAGGAACCCTGAGGGGCAGCTGCAAGGCAGTGAGGGTGCTGTTGGAGGGACGGACAGGCCGGCGGTCGCCAGAGCCGGGGGACATCAGCGTCGAGGGGCCAGGCAGGATGGGTCAAGGGAGGGAGCCCGGGGGCGTGCAAGGGCCCTGTGGCCTCCAGGCAGGAGGGGACGCCCCGGAGCTGGAGCTCGTCCTGGCCGTGGAGGGATGGGTCCCTGGGCCCTCCTCCAGGCGGGGGGCTTGTGGGAGCCCCCCACCCACCTCGAAGGTGTGAAAAAAGCCGCTCTGCAGAAGGTTTGGGTGCAGAGCGTGGGGGCCCGTGCAGGGTAGGGTGGCTGCTGAGGCACCAGGGAGAAAGGGCACCCATTTCCCCATCTAGCCCGTCTCTCCCCAGAACCCCTCAGGCCGCCTGGACAGATGGGACTGACCTGGTACTTACACCCCAGGGCAAGGTCCCCACTCCGACCCCAAGGAAGAGCTGGCCTGACTGACGTGGGAACCAATGGGCCAAGGCCCCCTCCTGGTGGAAGCCGGTCTTAAAACTGTCTGTGGGGGAGTAGCCAGCCCCCTGCCCAGTCCACCTGATCTCCAGACATCCCCCTCCTTCCCAGTATGGGGGACATCGCTGGGTCTACGGCGAGGTGAACAGGAGCTGCACCCAGATGACTCATGGGGCCAGAGGCGGGCTCCTGTTTGCCTGGGTCTCCCCTGCCCCAGGGCTGGGCTCCTTGGGTGCATCCTGGCAAAAACGGTCCCCTCATGGAAACACAGCAACCCTGGAGCAGGACGCGGGGACGGCGGGGGGAAGTGAGCTGGGGCTGGTCCTCATGGGGGCTTGCTGACTTTTGCTAACAGCTTGCCAGATGAGCCGTTAACCCTGTACCTGGTGAACGGGGAAGAGGAGAGCAGACACACCAGCCAGGCGGTGGAGAGAGGACCTGCCGGAACTGGGTTTCTGTCTCGTGTCCCCGAGGAAAGATGGAGAGATCTGATTCACAGGTTGCCACTGTGGGTGTGCGCTGACTACCCTGATCCCTCATTAGAAGTTTGCTTTGTTGAATCATATCCCAGAACTATTAATTCTGGGAGCTTGAAAACCACTTAAGGAGTGTCTTCAGAATAAAATTAAGGGCTTGTACCCATAGGAAGATTCTGGGCCACACTGACACAAGATTCCACCCTGTTGCCAAGGAATGTTTGCATTTTCAGAGTATTTTCCAAGGAGAAATCACATTTTACAGCAAGAGGGAAGAATGGGGGACAGAATCCATGAGATATTTCAACTTTTCTGTGATTTCCTGTCAACTTTCCTAGAAAAATAAAATCAATACAGGAAGCATATGCATGAAAGTAGCCTGTAGATCAATGCATAGATTATGTCCAGGGTGACCAGCAAGAAGCTTACGGCCCGGGCAGTGCTCCAGAAATGTGGGGAAGGCATCTTGGTGGATGAACCACAGACTCTGCTTTTAACAAATAACCTCCACTCCAACCTCGGAAGCGCTTCTGGCGTCTACGGGGGTGAGGAGGGTGACGTGAGCAACACTGAAGGCAGGTGGTCATGAATTCTAGACTTCGCTCGTCGTCAGGTGACGGGAGCCCCGCTTGAGAGGTTTAGCAGCAGAAGAAATAAACAGCTCGGTTTAAGTGAAGGACAATGTCATGGACGGCATCTCCTGAGACGGGTTCTCTCACATCAGTGTGTGCTGCTTCTGTGGGGCGTGTGTGGCTGTGGCTTTGCTTTACTCTTACTGTTTATGAATTTTATTTTCACGGGAAGACGGGCAAGGTCAAGCCTGCCATGTCTGTGAAGATGCTTCCTCCTCCTGCCTGCACTCACTGCCTGCGGGAAGTGGCCGTCACACAGCATCTCCTCGTGAAAAGGGGGAGAAAGGTCAGCTCCCACTAAGAGGTCATCTTCCTAGTTTGGGCTCGGAGCCGGCAGGTACCATAGGTGTCCTGTGGGTACCAGAGACCTGCATCAGGAGGATGGACAAGATCCCCAGGCATGAGCCACACGGGAGGAATTATAACTTCCTTCAAGTGTCTTATTTCACCCCAACACAACTGTGTGATGCAACTTTGTTAATTTTGTCAAGTCTACTTCACGGTCCCACAGGGATGCTCGAGTTGGTTCAGGGCTTGCCTGATGCCACCTATGTGAGAGGCGGACCCAAGACACCCCGGTCTCCTGCTTCTAACCTGCCTCCTCCTTCTCAGCCTTTTGTACCCAGTGCTTGACTGAAGCCCCGAGACCTCAGCCCACAGACCTGCAGGCTCTGAGATTCACCTAATAAAACACCTTTGGCATCATGTGTAGGACCGCATGCAACAAGAATCTTTCTGTATGTCATCACCAATCGAGTCTCTCTGAACGTCCATGTTTTCCATGAGCGATCAGCCAGCACCAGGCTATTTACACTGGTGGAACAGCCTGGAATGAAAATTCCCAAATCCCGAGATGCCAGCAGAGGCGATCCCAGGATGCACCGAATTTCTCTCATTTCTCCTTATTCGTTGCAAACAGGTGCAACCTTTCCTATTTTGCAAATATGTTAAAAATCACTTCTAACTACTATCATCCCCTTTCAAATAAATTTCAAAATGATATTATGCTGTTTGACAGAGAAAGAAGAGCCACTAAGACTCAGCAAACACTAGGTTTAAAGTGCTTTTGGCCCCAACAGAAGGACGACGCCGGCTTTGTCTGGCTGGGGCCCCGGGCCTCCTAGACCAGTCAGGGCGCTGAAGCGCGGGGACCCAGGTTTCCCCGACAGCTGTGACTGACGGGCACCGGGGAGAGGACCGCCCCCTCCCCACAGGCTCCGCCCCCCGGAGCCTGCGGTGGGCGGAGTCCCAGAGCTCAGCCTCCTGAGAAAAAGTGCCGCGGCCCTTGGGCTCCGGGTTCCTGTGAGGTCAGATCAAACGTGCACACACAGGCGTGGGGGTCTCACAGAGGCAGGGGCAGACAAGGGGGGCCACACCCGCGTCCATTCAGCAGGGCCCATGCTCCCCCGGCGTCCCAGCCAGCAGGCGGGCATCCTGTTCCCCAGCACCGCTCCGGGCCACAAAGCCATCGAGTTTCTTCCAAAAGTAAGGAGCCTCCACTCACCTCTTCTCCATTTTTGAGGCCGGGGCCCAGTGTGTGTTTCCTGTCAGCTGTAGAAGGAGATCTGTTCTGAGACTAAACTGTAACCAACGGATAGAAGATGTGCTGATTTATTCTTGTTTAGGAGCCCAAAGTCCAGCAGGATCGCTGATCCCCAGGTTATGTCAGGGCCCCGACCGGGGTGAAGGGAACCTCAGACAGTCCCTGCAGAGATGCTGGGCGAGTGGCTGGTCGCGCCCGTGAGCTGACAGATGCAGCAGAGAGCCCGCAGTCCGCGATGAGGAGGAGACGTTTGGGGGCTGAGCGGACGGGTGAACAAGTGGGGCATTTGCACCAGGGCACCACTGTGTTAGTCGCCGTGACGCCGGGAGTTAGGGTGGGGTGTGTCACACCCACGCCTGCGGCTACACGTGACCTGTGTCACCGGCGTGGGTCTGTCCATAGCGCCCCTCCCTCGCCGTGGGGGTTTCCTGGTGCAGTTTATCAAGAACAGTCTGTATCGCCAAGAACACTGTCAGTTAAAGCAATCTCCACTTGTAGGTGAGACTGTTCAGAAATTGCCCAGAAAGCGATACAGAACACCCTTTGTTCACAGGGCCTGAGCGCTTCTCCTGTGGGGCTGGGAACCTTGCTTCCCGACCCCCACCTACGAGGCTGCCTGTCGCCCTGAGCGCGGTACTGAGCACAGGGCCGGTGGGATGAACATGCTCTGAAGACCATGTGCTGTCCTGTCTCTGCGGGACACATTCTTTCTAGAACGAGCAGGCATTTGCTGCTTTGGAAATCATCTTCTGTGAGATAAATCTGTTGGCTAAAATGCCCAAGATTCTCAAATGCTCAAGTCTTCATTTTTGCTTTAATTAAATGACAGGGAGTCAGTGTCTCTGAAAGCTGCTCACACAATCTTAACTCTGGGGCTGGGATCCTCCTGCTGTGTTCATCTTCCTCGCTGGCAGGGAGGAGAGTCTGAGAAATAAGGCAGCAGCCCTTCATCTCTGATGGGCGTGAGGGTCTGCGGGCAGGGGGCCAGCGTGGGGCAGGGCCACAGTCTCTGAGGCTCTGACCCTTCCCGCTGGCTGACAAGGACTCCAAAGGCTTTGCTGTCATAGATTTATCAAGCATACACTGATGTATTGGCCTCAGTCTTTTCTTTTGCTCCCATGAAGAGTTTGCCCAGAAAGTATCTGCTGTATATAACGCAATGCGATAGTCATTAAACTATGCACAACTAATTAGAAGCAGAAAAGAAGACATTTAAAAAAGTGCACATTGTGTGTCCACGAACCAGGAGACCCAGTGACACTTTCTGTTCTTTGTCCATCCATTTGTCCGTTCCTTCATTTGTGTCACGGTGACCGCTCGCCTGCCATGGGCTTTCGGAGCGGTTTGGTTTTTAATTTCAATTCTCTTCCTCTTCTGCTTGTTTTAGGAGCTTTGACAAATTCTCACCACTTGCTCGCAGCAGTCTTAGGAGCGTGGGAAGGGAAGGGGAGAATTGGGGCAGCCCTGAGGAAGGGCAGGGTCCGGGGTCCCTGCAGGGAAGCGGGGCTGGTGGAGGAGGCGGCGGCCCCGGGGTGCTCAGGAGGAGTGCTGTGTGTCCGGCATCCGTGTTGTCCTGGGCCGGGCGTGCATGTGGAGCTGGCAGTGTCTCTGTGCTGGAGGAGAGGCACGAACGGAACAAAGCTGCAGATCCCAGCGTCTGGTGTCGGAGTGGAGGCACAGACCCTGGAGGCCAATGTGGTCATCGCCGTCTCCTGAGACGTGGATGGACACGTGAAATGCTCTTTATTTCTCTTGAAACTCAATAGCCTCATCAGAATACGTTTTGACACCAAATTTCATTTTCTGGAGCACAGTGGTCTTTTCTTCTGTGGCCCCAATTTCCCACTTCAGAAACGTCTGAAACTATGCGTGTATGTCTGTATGCTGCTGCTGTCTTCTCTCATCTGGAACCTCTGCAGGATGACAAGTAGGCAGCACTGGGCAGACACGACCCCGAGGAAAGGCCCAGCAGAGGCGTGACAGCTGATGGGGCAACAGAAACTCGGCTGATGTACAGTCATTCTTACCTGATGGAGAAAGAGTCCTGTTAGGTCAGCATCACCAAATAGTGTTTAAAGGGCAGTATTCTCACTGGGCATCTGGAACAGTACACAGTGGGTGGTCTTTGCAAAGTTCAGTTGAAAACAAGTATGTGTAGCCAACATTTATGGAGCACCTACTGCGTACCGGGGACTCCCTGGTGGCTCAGTGGTAAAGAATCCACCTGCCAATGTGGGAGACGTGGGTTTGATCCCTGGATTGGGAAGATCCCCTGGAGGAGGGCATGGCAACCCACTCTAGTATTCTTGCCTGGAGAATCCCACAGGCAGAGGAGCCTGCAGGGCTATAGTCCATGAGGTCGCCAAGAGTTGAACAGGACTGAGCGACTGTGTTCCTGTGTATGAGTGCCCTGGGGCAATGATATTCTCTGAACTGCCCAGAACAGCCCTTACGTCAGTTTTACAGATGAATAAATTGACTCCAGTGCAGGTGATGAGATGAACTGGCAGAGCCTAGATCTGACCTCAGGGCGCCTGACCACAGCACTGGTGGTCCTGACCATGCTGCTATACCAATTCCAGAGACTGGGGGATATACATATTCCTATAGAAAGGAAATACGTGAGCTATTTTTATCATCCATTGTTCACAAGACCCAAAGTTTTCAGGTGAAAAATAAAACGGACAAGGGCATCAGAGGCTGAAATCTGGCGCTTCCTGCTCTGGGCTCCGGTGTGAAGGGGAGCTGAGCCTGCTGGCCCGACGCGGCCACTGACCACTGTGTGGCCTCAGGGAGGGTCCTGATGATGAAGAAATGCATGTGACTGAGGTGCTGGCATTCAGGGGTGTCCTGAGCTGACAGTCATGAGTGCTCGGTGCTTTCACCCTCGCCGAGGCCCTGGGAGGCTGGGTACAGCTCTTCTTTAAAAGATCTTCGAAAATGTGGGCTCCGTGGGCTGGTCGAGAGGATCACATGAGATTAACCTCATCAGGCACTGGCTTAGAGCCGGCCCTGAGAGCATCTCATTTTGTTTACTGTCACCCCGGCGTTCGGATCTATAGGCTTGCAGGGGGCCGCCCATCTTTAAAGGTGTACAAAACTTATGTGAGTCTCATCCCTTCTCTCTCTGTCAATGGTGGTGAGGAAACGTCCCGGAGGCACACCTTGGGGTGAAGGACAGAACCTTCTTGCTGATCCGGAGGCTTTCAGTAGAGGTGCCCTCCATGGCGGCAGTGGCCTGGGAATGGCCAGTGCTGAGGTCCTGCAGGTATTTGGTGCTGTCGAGTGACAAGGTGGAGGAGAGGATGGCCATGGCCGTGGGACTAGGGGGACGGTGGACGGAGGTGGGGCCTCCTAGTGCGAGTCTCAGCTGCTGGGGTCGCTGTCCATGACACTCCCAGGCCTGGGGACCAGCACAAGAGCCATTTCCACCTCTCACAGCACCAACAGCCCTGGAGAAGAAATGCAGAAGAAAGAAATATACAGGTTCTGTACGATTGTCCATGGGAGAGAACGGTGTTCAACCACGAAGATCCCCCGGAGGCTGGGTTGGTGACAGAGAGAAGCAGGGGTCATGGGTGCAGGCGGTGGTGGGGTTGGGGTGGCCCGCACCCCTGCCCTTTTCGAGGAGGGCAGAGGCCGTGATGCTTTGGCCTCAGGAGACTTGGGTTTGGGCTGTATCCCGTGTACACGACCCTCAGCTCTCTGAGCCCTGTCCTGGAGCCCAGCGTCTGCCTCCCCAGTCTGGGGTGACACCAGGAGCCTCTGAGGCCTGCAGCAACTTGCACTCAAGAGCCCACGGCAGCCTGGCCTCGCTCTTCAGGGGACAGCAGTGAAACCCTCCTACCCTAAAAACTGCTTCTCAAGGAGGTGTCTAAAAATGATTCAGTAGTTGGTCTTAATGGGATGATATTACTTTATTTATCCAGAGAGGGGAGGAGGTTTTTAAATACTATGAAAAGTTCCAGATGAGGTTTTAAAAACAAATAGCAAGATGATGTATTTTCAGGAGATTATAAAATAATGTGAGCTTTTAAAATATAAAGTTATAGGCATGACTCTAAATGTATAATTTGGCCAGACAAAATTGCTGGGGATTTGCCTATTCTTAACTCATTTTGCAACCTAAAACCGACCTCTTTCCACTTTGGTGAGACTGGGCGGGTGGCAAGGCTGCCACGTCCCCCGCTCCCTGCACTGACTTCAGGACGAGAACATGCCCTCCATGCCCTCTGGGGGCTCAGGGGTGCCGGGAACCCCAGATCCAAACACTTACAGTCTGGTGTGCGCTGATACAACCAGCGTCACGGTCCCCCTTTTACACATGACTCTTGGCAACAAGCGTTTCTAGGGCTCTTCCATCTGTGATCCACACAGAGCAAGCCTTGAAAGGAAACTCGCCCCCTAAAACTCAAGGCGCCCTTGCATTCCCACCATCTTGACCTTACTCCCAACCCCAGAGGGCAGGTGGTGGCCTGGTCCCCACTTCTTACCACCACCAGCTCCACACCTCTGTGAGGGACCTGCTCTTCCCTGGACACTGATCCTGCCGCCCCGTCCCCAACGCCTGAGCCACCTCCCAGGCATCTGGGGGCCCCTCAGGGGGATGAACCTCAGCGTGGCCCCGCCCACTGCAGCAGCCCGATTCAGGACGTTAAGTCTGTATGGTCCAAGGGCACAGTTCCCTCTCAGACATCTTCTCCAAGCCTCTGCCCATGCAGTGAAGATGGTCAGGCACGCTGCAGAGACGGGATGTGGTGCAGAGTAAGGTGCGCCCTCAGGACCTGCGTCCTGGGAACCAGCTCCCGGGACGCGTCCTGTGAGCATGTCCACTCTTCTCTCGCCTCGTCTTCAGGACGTTCACTCACTGAGGCCACCGAGGACGGATCGCAGCCACATCCTGGTGGACTGGACTCCCTGCCAGCAGTGCACAGAACCAGGCTCACGTGTCCTTCACGCTCCCTGGATGTTAGAAACTCTTGGCAGTCTAACCCTGATCGTTTGTAAAAAATTAGACTTCCCAGTTGCCCCGTTTTCTTTCTCAGACTTTGGGAAATCATTAAAAATTTCCTTTGAATACATGACCTTAAAATGTCCTTTGGATAACAGAGTCTCCTCCTGCCTGTGTCACCGGGCGTACCCCTGGCTGCACCGCTGATGCCCCGCTGGGTACATGGCGACTTCACCGCGGGCCTCTGTCTTGGCGTGGGCTGTTCCTTTGGGCTTCAGACGTTCAAGCTCCTGTCTGCCTGTGATGTCACTATTTGCGCCGAATGGTTTCTGGTTTGCTCAGACTTTGTCGCGGTGCTGAGAGTGAGCTGAGGGTAACTAGGGACTTTCGGGCACAGTGGCTCCGCCCTCAGGCCCGCTCGGGGCTCCGAGGGACTGTGGGGGGTCTTGCCATCCTCTGCAAGGACCGAGATAAAGCCAGGCAGGAAGCAAGAGCATTTCATTAGCTTTTGAGCCAAAGGAGGAAGGCTCTCGATAGAGCTGGAAAGGAATAAAAATGAACTTGTATTCCCTGCGACTGGAAATATAAAGAGGACAGCTGAGGAGAACAGCAAAGGCCACCAGGTTTGCCACAACTCAAAATAGAGAAGCAGTTGTTCTGGGGGCCAGCTCCAGGCTGGAGGCCCTGCCTGGGCTGGTGCGGTGGCCAGCTGGAGCGCGGGGCCGAGATCAGGTTTTATGAGCCCCGAGGAAGCCACTTTAGCGGGAAAGACCAGACCCTGACCCCTTCTTACAGAGGGGCACACAGCCGGCCGTCGCAGCCCGAGCCCTGAGGCTGCCTGGAAAGGCTTGTCGGCTCCCCAGAGCCCCGGCCCGCTCGGGGCTCGAAGGCCAGAGCCCGCGCTGGGGCTCTGCCTGCCGGCCCTCCTCTCCAGGCCCCTGGCCGTGGCCCTGCTGGACCATCTGTCCTGCTCGCCGAAGTCGAAGCGTACTTCACACAGGCCCAGTGGCCAGCCGACATCCCCCTGGAGCACATTCTTTCCCAGCATGTGACAAGGGTCTCGTCCTGGTTGAATCTGGGGCCTGGAACCCTGCTGCTCCCCCGTGCTGGGGTCTGCTGCGCCCCGCACCAGCAGGCCCGCGGGCCTTCTCTGCTCCACTCCGAACTGGCTCCTGCACATGGCGGCTGCTGTGTCCCTCAGAGCTGCCCTGTGGACTCGGCCCTGGCTCGCACTAACTCCCCGAAGCCAAGGCACCAAGATGTCGCATCCTGACCACGCTGGGGCCTCAGGGGGCCCCGCTGAGGTGCAGAGATGAAGCCGGGCAGCTCCTCGCTAGCCCCGGGGGCAGCCTCCCCCGCCGGGGTCATGCTCTGGCCAGCGTGGGGTCTTTAGTAAGTTCCCCACATCCTGAGGAAGGCTGCATGGGGCCTGAGGAAACCCGCATGCAGAGGTTCACACGGAGCCGGCACACGGTGGACCCTCAGCACAACGCGCTTTACGGCCGTGCTGGCCACACATGCCCCTGACCTGCCGGGGGTGGCATCACCATCAGCCATCGTCCCCTCTTCTGGTCCCTCCAGGACTCCGTCATCATGCCTAGGCTCCTGATCTGTCCAGGGCCAAGCCCGATTCAGCCATCGCAGCCCCTCATGGCAGATGTTCCTGACTCTCGTTGAGAGAGTGGACCAGCCGCAGCTCTGGGGGACCCGTGGGAGCCCCCCCAGCGGACACAGACTTCAGCTTTGTCTGTGAACAGACGCCGCGTGAGTCGACCTTAACACACATCCCTGTGGGCTGGGTTCCCACAGAGCCCACTGATGTCGTCCCGAGTGACCTGGAGGGCTCACAGCCAGGAGACCCACAGACAGGCCAGCAGGCGGTGTTTCAGCAGACGGGGCTCTTCAGCCGCACAGACGGGACCACCGGGGAAGACCAGAGGGTGCGTGTGGTTTGCAGCAGCCACATCTGCTCAGCTTTTCACCAAGGACCCTGTGTGTCCAGCGTGGCGGGTAAGAGCTCTTCTGATGGACGGTGGCCAAGCAAGTGCCAGGCGCGGTGCTGGCAGGAGGCCCTAGCTAGGGCCTGCCCCTCCTCACCCCTGCTTTACATGTCCTGACCCGAGAGCTGTCCTTTGGGACTGGACAATGGTCAAGACTCAGAAGGGCAGGACTCACACCTCCTCTGGGTGACCCAGGTCTTCGGGACCTGCAGCTCTTCCTGGGGACATGAAGCCTTCAGGAGGGAAAGGGGTTGAGGGCCCTGAAGACCCAGCTTGAGTTTCTCTTGTGTCCTGGGCCTGGTCTCATGAAGGGCTAGTCCCTGGCCCCAGAAACAGCCCTTCCTTGGTTCATTTCAGAGGACAGACCCTCTTTCACTGGGAGGGATCAGATCACAGTGAGGAAGCAGTGCTGTGCTGTCTTTTAACCACCAGCCTGCCGATCTGCCAGGCCACCAAGAAGCCAGCTGGACGCATCCCCTGGGGTGGACGAAGCTGCACCTGGTCCCCATGCGCTGGCTGGCTTTGCAGGGTCTCCATGTACAGGTGATCAGGCCTGACCTGCCCCACCACCTTCCCAATCCTTCCTGACTGTGCTACTTCCTGCCTGAGGCCGCCTCCTGTGCGATCTCCTGAGGCTACTTTAGGTGGACGGTTAGACAGATGATGGATAACAGATGACAGACAGATGATAGACGATGCATAAATAGTTGATATTGGGTAGAGGGTAGGTGGGCAGACGGGGCCTAGATAGACAGACGATGGATAAAAGGTACGATGGTTGGGTGGCGTCACTGACTCTGTGGACACGAGTTTGCGCAAACCCTGGGAGATAGTGAGGACAGGAAGCCTGGCCTGCTGCATTCCATGGGGTCTCAAAGAGCTGGGCTGAGCAGCTAAACGACAACAAGGCAGATCTGAGAGGCAGAACGGTGGACGGATGGACAGGAGACAGACGATGACAGGCAGAAGAGAGAGGGGAGAGAATGACTTTCCCTCTGCTCTCCGCCAGACTGGAGCCATAAGGGCAAAAGAACAAGTTTGTTTTCATTTCTGCATAGTTTCAGTAGTCATTTTTCAGGAAATGAGGCTGAGTAGATGCATTTTTATTTTCTTACTGATAATCTCTCTCTCTTTTTTAAATGCAATGCTTGATTTCAGGAGATTCGTTGTAGGAGCCGGCTCACAATCTGCCTCCCACAAGCTGGGGCCCAGGACGGCTGGTGGTGCCATTCAGTCCAAGGCGGAGGCCTGAGGACCAGGAGAGCTGATGTCCGAGGTGGGAGAAGGTGGATGCCTTGCTCGAGGGGAGGGAGGAATTTGCCTTTCCTTCCCCTTTTTGTCCTCTTGGGCCCTAATCATGTTTGTGAGGCCCTCCTGCCCCAGGCAGGGCCATCTGCTCACTGAGTTCAAGGATTCAAAGGATCATCTCCTAGACCCAGGATCCTGTCTAGCCAGCCACTGGGGAGTCCCTGAGACCAGTTAAGCTGACACATAAAACCGCCTCGGCAAGTCCTTCGTAGGGTACGGTCGACTGCCATCCATAGGTGCCACTGACACAAGACCCAGGCCACCCGCACAGGAGGAGCCCTTACCCTTTAAATGGATTCTAACATGTGGTGCTTCACGGTAAAGGAGGGCCTGCTGTGGTCACAGCGAAGAGGAAAGTTATACTTTTACAAACCTCCTGCCCCTTCTGCCTCTGTAACTCAGCTTGCCCCTTGCAAAGTCTGGATCGCGCAGGTCACGTCGTCTCAGAAGGTGGGGACTCACAACACCAGGCACTGGGGCTTATCTCACTCACCCTTGTCCTGCTCTTTGCGACTGCCCAGCCCCTGCAAACCTGCTGAGTCAGGCCTGTCCGCGTAAAGGTCAGGCACCCCCCTCCCCATCTGGACTGCTGCTCCCACCCGCGCGAAACCCCTTAGTTTCAGCCAGCCTATTAACAGCCAGTGTTGCCCACTATAGTCTGTCTATAAAAACTCTGTAACCCCTTTGTTCAGGGCTCAGAGCTTAGAGTGTTAACTCCTCTGGGCTGGCCGGCGTAATGAACCTGAGTTCTCCAGCTCTCCGAGTGTGGTGTTTGGTTTCTTGATTACTGGTTTCTGCAACAACAGCGCATGGGTCAGTGCAACGAGAATGCTGGCCCAACAACCAGCCTCCACGTGTTAACACTGTTCAAGTTTTAAGTTGAGGACAAAGAAATAAAGCACAAAGAATACGCAGGGATTTTTGGTTTTTGGGTTTTCTTTTTTTAAGAGAAAAGGTTTATGTCTGAAGGCGCTAGTGAAATGATCCCACTCTCTTTAACCACCTAAACTGTAAATAAACAAAGAGAACTGGCATTGCTTTAGACAACTTATTTTCCATGAACTCTGGGTACAATCACACAATGAAAAGCATTCCAATGGCTCAATCTGCATCTTTGAAGTGCTGAGCTCAGAAAGCCAGAGAGCCTGAGAGCCCGGCAGAATCTGCCAATGAAGGGGCTTTGGCAGGAAAAAGTGAGCCTGGCATGGAGAAAGTTGGATTTGACACCCACTCATCCTGGCTGACACTGTGAGCCACAGCCCTGGGTCAGGACAGAAGGACACTGGCAGGGGGGCGCCGGCCTTATCCCAGCCTCCGTGGACATTTCCACCAATAGAGGGGCGTTTAGTCCCTGTTAACTGACAAACGACTCGCAAAATAAGCATTTGGTAGGTTATCTCTGGTTTTGTAAGAGAACATGTATTTTTAGAGTCTTCCCATTAACACATTTATATATATATATATATATATATAGTTATTTTTTAAAATAATCAAAGCTCTTTGTGTACATATAACATTAAAAAGAAAAAAATAATTAATTTCAAATATCTATTTCTAAAATCTAACCAGGCTTTGTTTTCATTGATAGGTGGTTTCCTAAGCAGGAAATCCATTTTTATTTTTAAAGATGAACAAAGGTTGAAGTCGAGAGCCTCTCAGGAGCGACACTGCGTGACAGGAGGTCAAAGGTGAGCCCAGCCCTGTCTTAGACGCCCACCTGCCTGTCGGGGCAGCGCGGGAGCGAGGCTACCCGCTGCTTCTCGGGAGGGTCCGTCCTGACGAAGCTGCAGGCCATACCGCTTCCTCAGAGACCACTCCGTTTTCCCTGCTAACACTGATTATCTTACACAGCGTGGGGCCGGGCCCATTATCAGTTTTTTCTACTTATTTTTAAAGATGGATGAGAGAGACAGAGATAACATTTTAATCGAGCAAGGCTATGACTTTTTGCAAGCAACCTGAACCTTAAGCAAGCCCAAGTCACAAATCTCAGGAATTTCTGAGCAGGGGCTCTTTTAAACTCCATTACTGAGGATCTCCCCTCTGCCCCCTGCCAAGGACGGTGGGTCACCTGCAGGTCTGGGCAGGGAGGGTGGGGGGCGGAGAAGGAGCCCAGAGCTGAGGAGAGTGCGGCCCAGAGAAGGGCTCTGCCTGCTTGTCTGGATTGCTATAAATGGTGCAGATGACAGTGTGTGAGCCTGCTGACAGAAACATCTGGAGGAACAGCGATGCCGGGGGAGCCCGCAGAGCCCTGTGGTTGACAGGGTGGGGGCCTAGGGCACTGGCAGGGCGCTTGCTCAGGATTGAGACAGGGACAGGTCACAGGGTCACTTTTTCTGCCTTTGCTGGTTGTGGAAGCAAAAAGACTTGTCCCTGCAAAAAATCCTTGAGATGGTTGACGAAGTGGTTGGCAAGGGGTCAGGTGAATATGGTTGATGTAGCAAAACTTTGTAGCCCAGTTTGTTCAACTTTTGAAACGTTGGTTGTGCGATGTGCAGTCAGGCGTTGCCGTGGAGAAGAACTGGCCCTTTCTATTGACCAACACCAGCTGCAGGCATTGCAGTTTTCGGAGCATCTCATTGATTTGCTGAGCATGTGTCTCAGATATAATGGTTTCCCTGGAATTCAGAAAACTGGAGTGGATCAGACTGGCAGCAGACCACCAAAGAGTGACCATGATCTTTTTGGGGGGTAAGTTTGACTTTGGAAAGTGCGCAGAAGACAGGCCACGTGCGGACCGTCCACAGCTCAGGGGAGAGTCTTCACCAAAACCCACCGCTGATGCCTTGATCTTAGACATCCAGCCTCCAGGTGGCCTGCTGCCTAAGCCTTGGGTCTGGGGCCTTTGTTAAGGGGGCCCTCCTGTCACTGCCTTCAGGGCAATGGGCCGGATCCCCGTTCAGTTTGGGTGACTGATCACACACCTAGCCTGTTGTTCAAACCAGTGTTCAGACGGCCTTAGGTTTGGAGAGTGGGACTCCTCAGATCTCTGCCCCAGACAAGCACACGCAGCCCTCTGGACCTGAGAGCGTGAGGCGGCCTGGACCTCCCTTCTCCAGCCGATGTCGCAGGAAGAGCTGTGTCCCCACGGCCGCCCAGAGCTAGCACCGGCAGCCCCACCTGCCTGGCTTGGTGTGGACCAGGCCTGGATCTGCATCCCATCCTCCCGCTCCATCCTATGACTCTGGGTAACAGGACCTCTGTCTCTCCATCTTGGGATCTGGGAGATGAAGGTGCCAGCCTCATTACGGGCCTCGGAGGATGCTGTCGCATACGGGGGCTAGGCCACTGCGTGCCCTGTTGGGGTAGAGCTCTGTCTGGGGCATCAGTGGCACCCAGTGCGGATCCCCAGGCATGGCAGATGGTTGCTTCTCTTCTTCGAGGTCCTCATCCCCAGACGACAGATGGTGGTTCTGCTGTAGCAGGTCCTCGGGGGACCAGGATCCTTGTCACCCTGACAAGTGCGGGTCCCCAGGCACGGCAGATGGTTGGTTCTCTTCTTCGAGGTCCTCATCCCCAGACGACAGCTGGTGGTTCTGCTGTAGCAGGCCCTCGGGGGGCCAGGATCCTTGTCACCCTGACGCCCTTTGGCACACAGGCCTCATCAGCACGGGGTTTGAATCCCAGCTCTGCAGGAGGAGGCAGGGTGAACCGGAAGCAGAGGGCAAGCGTGTTTCCAAGAAGCACAGGGATATCACACACTCTGTTCAGAACTCTGGAGGAAATCTGTCAGTGGTCCCACGAGGCCTCCCGGGGGGGCTGTGACAGGGGTGGGTGTGGTCATGTCTCTGCTAAGCCCCTGCAGAGGAGCAGAGGCTAAGAGTCCCTTCCCTGTGAGAAGAAGGGGTATCCAGGGGCAAGCTCTACCCAGCACTGCAAACCTGTGGTTCTTCACAAACTCTTTTCCTCGGGGAGTGACTCAGACAGGCTCCCCAGGAAGGCAGGGCTCTGGGTGGCAGTCTGTTTCTTCTGTGAGGTTACAAGCCTCTGCATGGCACAGCGAGGCTGGCCTGCTGCTCATCTGAGATAAGCAGAAGCGGGAAAACTGCTGAAGGGAGTGATGAAACAAAGGAAGGGCTGGGACCTCAACTCCCGGAGACACTGTGGGTTCAGGGAGGTTGGTGAACTTCAGGGAAAACCCATCAGTATTGCTAGAATTTCACAAAAAGTAATGTTAATTGCTGAGCAACTTCCAAACTTCTGTGTCACGATTCAACTCTGAATTTCCAGCACCCATGATCAGAATTTGGTGGATTTCTCTCAAAGTTTGCGTGGTCACGTATTGCTTATAGCAGCCAGAAGGGAGGTGAGGTGCCCCCCGCCACATTCCTGGGGGGGCCTTGACGGTGTCCAGTAAACCTGGGGGCCTCTAACTCCCTGACCCCTGGGTACCATCTACAAATTCCTAGGAAGCACAAGGCATGAAGAATCTCCAGCATGGCCCCTGGTTTTTGATCAGTAAAAGTCCCAGAGGAACATTGGTGGGTGTCTGTTCCCCATAAGGCTGCCCCGAGGATACCTCAGGCTGCCTTACGAGAGGGTCAGCAGAACTGTTGCGATGGGTAATCACCGTGTTTGCAACATTACAAACCAACTTCATTGTTTAGCTTATGATTTCAACTGTCCACTGTCTGTGTTCAGGTTTATGGAGCTACGCATGGTTAAGTGATGACTGCATTTCTCCCCTTTCTTCTCGGAGGCCCAGAGTGGGTCCAGGGGAGCAGGGCTGTCTGAGCCCCCGGCCCGGTGGGCGCCTGCCCTTGGCTCTCAGTCCCCTGGTCTCTGGCGGCTGCCACGTCGCTGCAACTCCTGGCAAGAGGAGGCTGAAACCCGTCTCCTGGCCCAGGTCCCAGGGCGGCAGGAAGTATCCTAGTGTTCTTTTTTATTTTCTTAACAGACAAAAATTCTTTGACTCCAGAATGATTTCCAGGAATTACAGTATGAGAACTTAGTATGTGAGAAATGCTTTTCTTTTTAAAAAATAAAAATAAAACCAAAGCAGAAGAATCCAGACACAACATACCACATGTGGCCATGGCCACGTTGTAACAAAAAGCGATTGTTTCTGATCCTCTCCGAGGGAACTTCAGGGGAGGGGCTGCTCCTCAGGGGAGACCCGGGGGCAGGCGGTGCTGCGGGACCCGGGGAGGCGGGGGTCTGCGGTCTCTCCTGCTGCTCCCTTCCCGGAGGTCCAAGCGTCCTCCAGAAGCGGAGTTGCTCGCTCCTGTCGCTCGCTAAATTCAGGGAATGGCTCAGAAAGGCCTTGGGCCTCGAGCGGGGCTCCGGCAGGGCTTCCTCAGGAGGAGGCGGGGCCTGGCAGCTGAGGAGGAGGCGGGGCCCCGGGCCTCGGGGCGGGGCTCTGGCAGGAGGAGGCGGGGCCCCGGGCCTCAGCGCGGGGCTGCCTCAGGAGGAGGCGGGGCCTCAGGACTCGGGGCGGGGCCCCGGCAAGGCTGCATATGGAGGAGGCGGGGCCTGGCGGCGTCTCCCCAGGAGGAGGCTGAGGAGGAGGCGGGGCCTCGGGCCTTGGGGCGGGGCTCCGGCAGGAGGGGGCGGGGCCTCAGGACTCGGGGAGGGGCCCCGGCAAGGCTGCATATGGAGGAGGCGGGGCCTGGCGGCGTCTCCCCGGGAGGAGGCTGAGGAGGCGGGGCCTCGGGCCTCGGGGCGGGGCTGCCTCAGGAGGAGGCGGGGCCTCGGGCCTTGGGGCGGGACTCCGGCAGGGCTTTCTCAGGAGGAGGCGGGGCCTGGCAGCTGAGGAGGAGGCGGGGCCCCGGGCCTCGGGGCGGGGCTCCGGCAGGGCTGCATATGGAGGAGGCGGGGCCTGGCGGCGTCTCCCCAGGAGGAGGCTGAGGAGGCAGCCGGGCCTCGGAGTTCACCGGGACTCTGGCACTGCCCTGTGCAGTCGGAGGTCGGAGCCGCGGCTGGTGGGTCCCTCCTGACGGCGGAGGTTATGATGATGCTTCCCTCAGGAGCAGAGCAGTAAGCCTGGGGAGCGGCGTCGGGGGCTCCGTGCCCTTCCCCTGCAACCGAGACACCTCGGACTCCCAAAGCTTTGAATCATCTCAGTCCTCGCCAGGCTGCCGCTGTTGGCAGTCACTATGAATCAACTGCCAGGAGAAAATGAGCTCTTTGAAGAAAGGCAACACTCTCCAAAGCTTCTGTAATTTTTCACAAACTGTAATTAACATTCAAACAAAATTTACCAGGCAAGTAGAAAAATAATTCAAACAAAAGATTAAAAAAAAAACATTCGATATAAACAAACCCACTGTTAATTTAGATAAGAAATGTATAAAACCAGACTTTAAATAAACATAATTAATGTGTATAGAAAACCAGATGACATTTTGAAGAACTACATGAAAGACTAAAATCTGTAAACTGGTATTATAGAATGATAATATAATAACTAAAATCAAGAACTCAATAGATGAATATAATAGCGATGAGACAGAGTTGAAGAGAGGATTGGTTTGCTGAAAGATAGGACTGAGAAAATATCAAGAAAGAGAGACATCTCCCAAAGTGTAAAGTATACCAAAAGAGCCCAGGAGAAATAAAAGTCTGAAACATACTAACTGGAGATCCAAGAGGGAGAGAGAAAATGTGGCAAAATATATTTAAGCAGTCAGAGGCCAAGTATTTTCCCAAAGTGGTGAAATCCATCATTTCACAGATTCGATAAGAATTATGAATATCACAGAGGAGAAATAGAAGGCACACCTAGATACATTACTACAAAGATTTTGAAAACTAAGGACAAATGAAAAAAAAGAACTTACTACAGGAGGAAGGCTAAAAGACACATCACCCTTAATGAGCAAGAATAAGACTCAAACACACACAATATCTTCTAGGAGACAGTGGAACACAATAATTAAAATTATCAAAGAAAAAATAAACAGTGAAGTATTTTTCAAAATTAAAGGTAAAAATAGTATTTTTTAGACTAACACCAAGGGAATTTGCCAGCAGCAGACCTTCACTAAAGGATTATTTTAGGAAGTTCTGCAGGCAGAAGGCAAATGGCCCCACAGAAATGCAAGATGCTAACAGGACCATATAAAAAATTAAACACAGGCTTCTACTTAGCAATAATAATGCAGTCCAGATCTAGAGAACACCTACATCTAACATATTAACTCATATATTTTCCACTAAGTTCAGTAATCATGTACTCTGTTCAGTTCAGTTCAGTCGCTCAGTTGTGTCCGACTCTCCGCGACCCCATGAATCACAGCACGCCAGGCCTCCCTGTCCATCACCAACTCCCGGAGTTCACTCAAACTCATGTCCACAGAGTCGGTGATGCCATCCAGCCATCTCATTCTCGGTCGTCCCCTTCTCCTCCTGCCCCCAACCTTTCCCAGCATCAGAGTCTTTTCCAGTGAGTCAACTCGTCGCATGAGGTGGCCAAAGTATTGCAGTTTCAGCTTTAGCATCAGTCCTTCCAATGAACACCCAGGATTGATCTCCTTTAGAATGGACTGGTTGGATCTCCTTGCGGTACAAGGGACTCTCAAGAGTCTTCTCCAACACCATAGTTCAAAAGCATCAATGTAGTACCAATTAAAAGGACTTCAGAACACATAAGTCCACATAGCTCAGAAAGACAACAGGCTGTATCCACAAGGCCCACCAGCAACAGCAAAGAATCACCTATGTGATTGGAGAGTATCTTCTCTTGCTTGAAACACATCCTTCTGCTGCTTCTTATGTTAATGGGCACTGCCAGGGCTGTCCCCCTAGGGCTCTGGGCAGGACTGGGGTGGGACAGGAAGAACCAGACCTATTCTCTCCCTAGAAGAGACCCATCTGCTCACTTGGAAAGCTACTGCCTGAAGCACAGCTTCTAACTGAGCACCCCAGAGACTGGAGAGACCGCAGACACCTCACTCACCTTCTCCCTGTCCCCCTGTCCAAGTCACCAGAATCCCCCCGGGAGGCACTTGTCACACGTCTGTGTCCCAGATGTGGCCTGAGGGATGAGTCTTCAGGTCCTCCGGTTCTGATGGCCAATGGGGATTCCGTTAACAAGTCCCATAGGCCTTTGGGGAACAAAGCAGCAGTTTGCTGTGGGAGCAGCGGCAAGTCCTTCCACCCCCGCACCACCCCCCAGCATAGCCACACCTCAAAGCCCAGCACAGAGATACCCACCTTCTGGTTTCTCTCTGGAAGGGGCTTGGCTGCGACTTTCCCAGCTAATGAGGACTGAGGGTCTGGGTCCCCGGTCAGCCTGTATCTACTGCTGACTGTGACACTCCCTTTTGGGCACTGACAGATCAACTGGGGGGCTTTCCAGGTGGCTCTAGTGGTAAAAGGAAAAACAAAATCCTGCAAATGCAGGAGACATAAGAGACCAGGGTTCGATCCCTGAGTCAGGAAGATCCCCAGAGGAGGACATAGAAACCCACTCCAGTGTTCCTGCCTGGAGAATCCCATGGACAGAGGAGCCTGGGGGGCTACAGTCTATGGGGCTGCAAAGAGAGACAACACGGAAGTGACTTAGCACGCACAGCGGGTCTACTGGGACCTCTGAGAACAAATAAGGTGGCCTGGACCATCCCAAAAGTTTGAGAAGCAGCCAGGAGCTCAAGTCAGGATGATCATCAAGGCTCCTACATTAGTGAAGACTGGGAGAGATGGCTGTTTTAATCTATTGTGCAGAGTGGAGATGAATGAAGAAGGAAAAGAGCGTGTTTCAAACAAAAGAAGAAGGCAACTCTCCAAAAACAAACATTGATAAAATAAAGATAAGTCAATCCCGGACGGAGTTCAAAAGAAAGATGCCTTCTGAGGTCAGGAAAAACTGGGAAAGCTTGGCCCAGGTGGACTGTGCTGACCCCAGCACCGTGGCCGCCTCAGGGCCGGTGTCCACGCCCTTGTTAGGAAGCTGCTCCGCCTGGTCCTGCGGAGCAGGCTCTGTGTCCACCTCCTCCCTCCTCCTGCTGGCACTCACCCTCGGCTCTCTCAGCTCCCATGGCCTGAACTGCTGGACACATGCGATCCTGGAGGGATGGGGCTGGTTTTGAGAGATGTGGTGTTAGCGTCTTGGTTGCTCAGTCATGTCCGACTCTTTGTGACCCCAGGGACTGCAGCCCGCCAGGCTCCTCTGTCCGTGGGATTCTCCAGGCAAGAATACTGGAGTGGAAGTCATTCCCTTCTCCAGGGGACCGTCCTGACCCGGGGATCAGACCGGGTCTCCTGCAGCAGGTTTCGGTGGGAGGTGCTCTGGGACGTTCCAACTGGTTGCCTGGAGGCTGCTGAGAAAGAAGAAGGCAAGCGCGTCGCGTGGCCTCACCTTGAGACTGTGGAGCTGGGCGGCCTCACCCAGCCCGCTGGTGTGCTGGGGGAGCAGAGGCTGTGTTTGCACAGGAAGAAGGAAAAGCTGTGGGTCTGGGAAAGGACGCTGAGCAGACCCCAATGATACACACCGTCGGTGTGGAGACGGACCGGGGACTTTTTGTGTAACGACTGTCATTATTTCTGATGATGAAAGCAGGGAGAGATGTAGGTTATGTTGAAGATTTAAATTCGGAAGTTAAGTTGACCACCTCCTCTCTAAATCTGAACTTCCTCTCTCTTCTGGGTCGGATTCAGAGAGAAGCGTCTACTGAGCTGTACCATGTGCTGTCCTGATGCCCCGCCAGGAGCCCAGACCCGCCTGCAGCCACGTGGACCGATGGTGGTGAAGGCAGGAAACGAGGGAAGCCAGGCTGCTCCCACCACAGTGAATAGTGGGTCTTTGTTACTTCATTTCGGAAGGAGGAGATTATCCCTTTGTGTCTTGATGAAACAGATGATCCTTCCACTTCTGTGAGAATGAAATAAACAATTCTGAGGCCAATTGCTTAAAAAATCTCCTGTTTACGCGTCAGTTTCTGCCAGAGACGCTGAAGAAGTGAGCTGCTGCTCCTGGCTGGGCCTCCCCGCCCCCGCGGCAACGTTGCTTTCTTTACGGGGTCTGCCCTCACTTCCTGGAGTGAAGAATCCCAGTGATTTGCGCTTGAGCCCGACACAGAAGGCATGTGTTTCTTCTTCAGAGAAAGCGCCTCCTGCCCTTGAAAGGGTTGGAACCTGTTGCCACCTCTCCAGGGAGGCTCCATGCCGTGTGCAGAGGAGTTCCTCCGGGCACCAGCGGTCAGTGGCCCGGGAACAGAGTGGAACGTCTGTCTTTACGGAGAAGAATCTGCTGTTCAGATCTGGGTTTGGAAACCAGTTTGGGGTGTTTGTCTCAGGGACTCTGAAGTATTTCAGAGTCCACAATCACCATCAAGTACTAGCTTGGGATCTTTGTTCCTACGGATGTAGCTTAAAACTTATTTCTTTGTTCATGTTCCATGATTTTGCATATCATTTTCAAATGGGATAAGCACGGTATATATTTTAAACTTGCTGATTATTTACTTATGTGGCTTAGAAGGCCATCCAAGAGAGAGCTTATTCAGCATGACGTGGCCTCAGCCGGGATGCCAGTCTCAGCCACGTGCTGACTGTGCTTTTATTGTCTACCAACCATGCACCAATTCAATTTTTATATTAACACATATTTATGTTAACATATATTAACATATTTACACATTACACATTGCTAGAAAAAGCCCAAATTATGCTTGATGGCTTTTATTGTCTCTCCAAAGAACACAACAGGACAAACCACAGAAATATTTCCTAAATTAAAATGGAATTCTATAGAGAAGCTACTTCACTTCACAGACCTTTAAGACTAACATTCTAGGACTGCTTAGTTTAAAAATTTACGCTTATGTTCATAGTTTTGTGGATAGCTTTACAAAACTGGTATTTGTAACTTTGTGGTTCTATAGTTTTGTACAGGTTTCTCAAGAGGCAGGTCAGGTGGTCTGGGATTCCCATCTCTTTCAGAATGTTCCACAGTTTATTGTGATCGACACAGTCAAAGGCTTTGGCATAGTCAATGAAGCAGAAATAGATGTTTTTCTGGAACTCTCTTGCTTTCTCCATGATCCAGCGGATGTTGGCAATTTGATCTCTGGTGCCTCTGCCTTTTCTAAAACCTGCTTGAACATCTGGGAGTTCACGGTTCACATATTGCTGAAGCCTGGCTTGGAGAATTTTGAGCATGACTTTACTAGCGTGTGAGATCAGTGCAATTGTGCGGTAGTTTGAGCATTCTTTGGCATTGCCTTTCTTTGGGATTGGAATGAAGACTGACCTCTTCCAGTCCTGTGGCCACTGCTGAGTTTTCCAAATCTGCTGGCATATTGAGTGCAGCACTTTCACAGCATCATCTTTCAAGACTTGAAATAGCTCAACTGGAATTCCATCACCTCCACTAGCTTTGTTCGTAGTGATGCTTTCTAAGGCCCACTTGACTTCACATTCCAAGCTGTCTGGCTCTAGGTCAGTGATCACGTTATCGTGACTATCTTGGTCGTGAAGATCTTTTTTGTACAGTTCTTCTGTGTATTCCTGCCACCTCTTCTTAATATCTTCTGCTTCTGTTAGGTCCATACCATTTAGACTGGTTCCAAATAGGAAAAGGTGTACGTCAAGGTTGTATATTGTCACCTTGCTTATTTAACTTATATGCAGAGTACATCATGAGCAACGCTGGGCTGGAAGAAGCACAAGCTGGAATCAAGATTGCTGGGAGAAATATCAATAACCTCAGATATGCAGATGACACTACCCTTATGGCAGAAAGTGAAGAGGAACTCAAAAGCCTCTTGATGAAAGTGAAAGAGGAGAGTGAAAAGGTTGGCTTGAAGCTCAACATTCAGAAAACAAAGATCATGGCATCTGGCCCCATCACTTCATGGGAAATAGATGGAAAAACAGTGGAAACAGTGTCAGACTTTATATTTTTGGGCTCCAAAATCACTGCAGATGCTGATTGCAGCCATGAAATTAAAAGACGCTTGCTCCTTGGAAGGAAAGTTATGACCAATCTTGATAGTATATTAAAAAGCAGAGACATTACTTTGCCAACCAAGGTCCATCTAGTCAAGGCAATGGTTTTTCCCGTGGTCATGTATGGATGTGAGAGTTGGACTGTGAAGAAAGCTGATCGCCGAAGAATCGATGCTTTTGAACTGTGGTGTTGGAGAAGACTCTTGAGAGTCCCTTATACTGCAAGGAGATCCAACCAGTCCATTCTGAAGGAGATCAATCCTGGATGTTCATTGGAGGGACTGATGCTAAAGCTGAAACTGCAATACTTTGGCCACCTCATGCGACGAGTTGACTCATTGGAAAAGACTCTGATGCTGGGAAAGGTTGGGGGCGGGAGGAGAAGGGGACGACGGAGAATGAGATGGCTGGATGGCATCACCGACTCTGTGGACATGAGTTTGAATGTACTCCGGGAGTTGGTGATGGGCAGGGAGGCCTGGCGTGCTGTAATTCATGGGGTCGCGGAGAGTCGGACACGACTGAGCGACTGAACTGAACTGAACTGATAGTTTTGTAGATAGTGGCATTTGAAGGCCCTGGAGTAAGAAAAGATACACACTGGCAGGCTGGGCCAGGAAGCGGGGCTACGAAACATGCAGATGTGGTGACTTAGCTGGTTAACCGGTCTGTGCGCCTTCAGTGTGGGTGTGCAGATCCGGATCACAAAGGACTCGTGAGCAGAAACAGCACCTCCCTCACGTCCGTCATGATCCACGCCCGCACTGTCCTTCGGGGACGGCAGCTGCTCCCTTGGTCCACAGGAGAGGTTCCTCGAGGCCTCTGAGAAGCAGTGGGCTTGGCTGCGGAGGAACGGCTGGCGTTCCAGGCCAATGTCAGGAGAAGGCCTTTGTGTGTGATATTTGCCATATGTGATGATCTGTTTGGGATGATCTTTGGCTAGAAGATCCAAGCCATGGGATCTACCCCAATTCCAGGCAACTTGTGCCTGTTCTTCAAGGACTGACTCGCCTTCCTGCCTACCTGGTGAGGTCCTCGCTGCCTGAGCCCTGCTTGCTCGGGGCTCAGGCCCTCCCCTGCCCGAGCCCCGTCTGCCCAGTTTGGGGCCCTTCTCTGCCCCATGGCGGCTCTCACAGCGTCAGTCACGGCGCGTCTTCTGTGTGGACCCCCTTCAGACGCTGCCTTTCGCTTCTGTGCTCAGCACTGCAGGTGCCTCCCACGCGGCTGCTCCAACAGGTGTTCAGAGGGGCGACTGTCTGTCTGGGGGGCTGCCACCGGCCCACGGGTATGCCGGGCTGAGCTTGTGCAGCATGCCCGCCGCCTGGCAACCCAGGGCTGGTAGAGACAGAGTCAGACTTTGTCAGGCGTCCCGAGTTGTTTGCCGATGGCTTCTGAGCAGCGAGTCCTTGAGCTGTGCTGTCCCCCTCGGGTCTGTGCTCAGCCTCCCGCCCACGACACCCCGTGACACCGCCCCTCGCCTGCTCAGATGCCGCTCAGGTCACAGAGGAAGCCAGGACCCTGTGGAAGGAGGTCCCCCTTGGTGGGGATGACTGGTGGGGTCACGACTCTTGATTTTGGCCAAGCCCTTGAACGTAAACAACCCTGCTCTGGGGAGGGCTCGGTGGGGTAGGGCAGTTCGCTAGCCCGATTCCCGGGCCTGCCTGGTAACTTCTCCTCCTCGTTGAGGGGTGCAATCACGAGTCACCCTAGAGGGTCACTGGCCTGCCCAGGGGTCAGGGGTCAGGTGTTAGTCATCATTTCAGAGCCACACAAACAAGAGAAAACAGCTGACAAGCATGTGAGATCATTTTTCTTGAGTAACCAGATTGCATCAGCACCAGCAGCATCTGAGATGTGGAAAATTCCAGCCTGGGAAGCAGAGCCACCGGCCGTGTTCCCTCTTATCCCAGCGCCTGGGGGCATCTGCCTCCTGGAAGATGGACTTTGTGGGCCCGGGATGTTGGGTCAGTGTGGACGGGGTAGAGCTGTGGCCTCCTGGGGCGGGGCGTCGGGCCAGAGTGAAAAAGAGCTGGGCGTCGGGAGTGGATGGAAGGAGCCCCACCCTGTAGAGGTCCTGCGCGTCTGCACAGGGCCCCTGAACGGCCGACCGCTTCCCCGCTGGAGATGCGGTCTCCACCGGAGCCCCGCTGTCTGGGGCTGAAGCGTGCAGAGCTCCCACCTCATGCAATTTAAGCTACTTCTTTTTTTTTCTTGTGGATCACTGTGGAATTGAATGCTGCTTTTAACACTAGTAGTGTCATCATTGGAGAAGGCACTGGCAAGCCACTCCAGTGCTCTTGCCTAGAAAACCCCATGGATGGAGGAGCCTGGTGGGCTGCAGTCCGTGGGGTCGCTAAGGGTCGGACACGACTGAGCGACTTCATTTTCACTTTTCACTTTCACACATTGGAGAAGGAAATGGCAACCCACTCCAGTGTTCTTGCCTGGAGAATCCCAGGGACGGGGGAGCCTGGTGGGCTGCCGTCTATGGGGTCACACAGAGTCAGTCACGACTGAAGTGACTCAGCAGCAGCAGCAGCAGTGTCATCATTGCCCTGAGAGCTGGACACTGGACATCAGCTGAAGAGTCCTTGCGACTCGGGATGGCAGGAAGCTCCTTAGAGAAACGGGCAGTGCAACCAGGCGACTCAGACCAAATCATGCGCAATTCTCCACCATTCCGTCCCGTGAATTTATTATTTTATTTGTATGTGGTCAGGTTACCTTGTTTCGTGTGAGCTTTGACAAGTGTGAAGCCAGGTACCCCATCACCCCAACCCAGGATTTCCTCATGCTGACGCTTTGTAATCAACCCCCAGCCCCAGAGAACTCCTGCTTTCCCCTCCATTCTCAGTAGTCTGTCTTTTTCAGAATGCCATAAAAACGAAGCCATACAGCCTAACCTTTTGACTCTGGCTTCTTTCACCTACCACAATGTGCTTAATCTTACCTATTTTGCACGTATCAATAATGTGTTGTTTTTTCTTACTGAGTAGTATTCCATTTACCCATGTAAGAACACCTAAGTTGTTTTTAGTGCTCGTCAGGCTTCTGAAGAAATTCACTTCCAGTTTTCATATGACTAGGCTTTTATTCCTCTAGTGTAAACACAAGTGACATTGCTGCACCATCTGAAATGTGTTTAATTTTGTAAGAAAATGTCAAAATGTCTCCAGAATGGCTGTGAATTTTGCTTTCTATCCAGCCGTGTTTGAGGGTTCTAACATGTAGGCTTGTTTGTGATCCGTGCATTTCCTATAACGCAGTCCCCTGCCAGCCCTGGGTGGTGTGTGCCTGTGTCTCCGTGCTTGCCATCCTGAAGGGCACGTGGTGTGTGTCCTGGTGCTTTGAATCTGCGTTTCCCTGATGACCAATAAAGTGTAGCATCTTCTCATGTCTTAACTTTCCACTTGTCTATCTTCTGCAATGAAGCCTCTGTTGAAATCATTGGACAATTTTTTATGGGATTGTTTGCTTTCTCATTACTGAGCTTAGAGAGCACTTTATAATATTGTGTAAATAAGTCCTTTGTTATGTAAATGATTTGTAGATTATCTACCCATATAATTTTATTTTTTCATTTTCTTAACAGTGTGTCTTTTTGCAAAAGTTTTGAGTTTTTATGAAGGAAATTTATTTTTTTTCTTTTATGGATCTTGTGTTTGGTGTTAGATAAAAAGCCCATGCTTTTATATATAGCACTGATTTTTGCTCACACTTGGGTTAAAAGTCTGGGATTTCAGCCTTTGGGTACCATCACATACTTCATTTTGGAGAAAAACCACTCTTCATGCCAGAGGGGACCATTTTCAAAAATTCTCAAATTCAAAGAGAAAACTTCCACTGTGCTTTCATAAAATCATCTTTCACAATATCTCAAAATATTATTCCCCTTGCTCTATAATGCCAGTTTAGGTAACACAAGGGTACTGGAGAGGCATCTGGTATTACCTATACCAAGATCAGAAGATGAGATGGTTGGATGGTATCACCAACTCGACAGACATGAGTTTGAGCAAGCTCTGGGAGCTGGTGATGGACAGGGAAGCCTGGTGTTCTGCAGTCCATGGAGTTGCAAAGAGTCGAAGATGACTGAGCAACTGAAATGGTACCAAGACCCTACCCTAGCTGCCCGAGCATCCCGTGACACATCTCCAAAATATTATATGTGCATGATCAGGAAATAGTGACTGTCAGCATTTGCTTTCACAGGAGAAAGGTGTTTTTATATTTTTTGAAAAGAAAGAAATATACTATGGATATTTCCAGCTAGTATTTTTACATTTATGTGAGCAAATGAAAGAGAACCATTCTGGATATAATTTGTCATTTTTTTGCACTTAATTTTAATTTTGCATAAGTTTTTTCTCCATGTATATTAACATTGCCTTACAGTTCTCTCTTCGTAGAGAAAAATAAATTAGCATTTAACACTAAGATATTAAAAACAAGTTGTTCAAACTCCATAAAATTCCTTAAAACTTAGAACATATATATGAAAGATGAGTGAAGAATATGGTGTTGATTTATAGAGATGGTTTGGGAATGTGACAATATTTTAAATATTTTTATTGGGCAGCTCCAGCTGCATTTCTGAAATGTACACTCAGACAGCTCAGCTTAATTTTAAAATATCGCAGGTGACTGATTTCCACTCCATGAGTCCAACTCAGTTTTCCATGAGAACTTTCCAGCTATTTCCCTACGAGGGTTTTCAGTCCTCCCTAATTGCTACTTTTAAACATGCTCTCTTTGGGAGGTGGGTCGTTTTCTTGTCTAGGAAATTCTTTCCTTTGGAGTGGAGCCTGCCAGTCTGGAGGGACTCCATGGAATGGTGAGGGATGAAGCGGACAGCACTAAGCTTGCCCACGAGCCAAGGTGGGATGCTGCCAGGGTGAAGTCGCCGCGCCCTGCACCCTCTGTGCCTCGCCGTGCTTTTCCCTATCCTCCAGGACGGCCGCCTCGCCTTTGTCTGAGTGTTGAGTGGGATCCCTTTCACTTCCGTATCAAGAGGACGTTTTCCCGGCTTTCCCATCGCGTGAACACACCCTTCTCGCGCTCACTCAGCGTGTGTTTCTTGTCTCCCAGGCCGCCTCGGTGTCTTCACATGATCAGTGAGCTTGCAGGCCCAGGTGATCACTGTCACTTCTATAGAAGCTGAAAAATCCCCCCAAGGGGGCTCAAGCGTGCTCATGTGCACGACCCAATCTTTGGGGCACAAATGTAGAAGGGCTAGAATGGGGCAGTAGTTGGTAGGACGACCAGCTTGCTGCACAGACCACACAGTCTGAGTGGTTGCTGCTCTTGCCTGCTGGCTGGCAAATGGTCTAATATTCCCCTGATGCCATGTGCGGAATTGAAACCACAGGACCCTGGGTCCTCGGAGGACAGGTCGAGCAAACGTGCCAGTGACAGCGACAGCGGTGATAACGTTGGCGGGAGGTTCCCTGGGAGGTCAGGGAGGAGGACCTACCAGGTCGTGGGAATGGAAATGCACTACCCTACAATGATGACTGAAAAACAGATAAAAAACAGAAGGGCTATTAGAGACAGATTGGTGAAAACAGCGGCGTTTCATGTTTCCAAAAATCTAATTCTAAATCTCAAATTGCTTCAATTTTTGATGTTTTAAATTTAAAAAGCAGCAAACATTACAGCTGAGAGTACTTCAAACAATTATGTATACAGGGGAAATACTGATGTCATTTTTGGTTAGAACTAAATGTTAAAACTACAACTATAAATCTTGAAAACAAGAGAAAATCATTATAACCTCGGGTTAAAAAAAATGTTTTTTAGCCACACCACACACAAAAACAGATTCCATCAAAATGAAAACTTCTCTTTGAAAGAAGATACTAAGGGAATGAAATAAAAAATAAAATATTTACAAATCATATATCTGATCAGAACTTCTAGCCAAAACATGTAGATCATTAAAAACTCATTCATTTGAAGATAAACAACAACAACAAGAAACAACAAATGAACAAAATATTTGAGCAGACACTTCACCAAAGAGGGTACATGTATGTCAAATCAGGATATTAATGATACTCAGCATCATTAGTCAACAGAGGGATGCAAATTAAAACTGCAAGGAGTGAACACACCCCTCTAAAACACTGAAATTCACAGTACAACCACATCCAGTGCCGGCCAAGATGTCGAGGACCTGGGACTCTCCCTTAATTAAGCTAGTGGGAAAGTACAAGAACACAACCACTGTGGAAAACAGTTTAGAAGCTTCTTAAAAACCGGTAATACATACAACCTACTGCACATTCCATCCGACTGTTCCTAGCAACTTTATTTGTGACAGCCAACTTTATTTTGGATGCGAAACAGCCTTCGCATCCATGGACAGCTGGATGGGTAAATTTAGTTGTCCAATCACACAGTGGGGTGCTCCTCAGAAACAAGAATACGCTATTACTGCATACCCCTACACCAACGAACCTTAGAATAATCATGCTGAAAGTGGGGACAGAAACCAGACTAAAAGTGTCCATAATCCATAATTCTGCTTGCTTAAGATACAAACTACTTTTTAGCAACAGAAAGATCTATGGTTTCCTCAGGACCAGGGGCAGGAGCAGGGAAAGGGGGCAGGAGAAACACAAGTGCATTTCGGAAGGCAAGGACGTGTCCCATCCTTTGACTGTGGTCTTTGACTGTTTCATGGGCGCGTGCTCTATGATAGAGCAGCAAACTGTACACTTCAAATAGACACCGTTTATTTTATACTGATCACTCCACTTGTTAAAAGCACAACAGGACGCGTTTTCACTGTGGCGATGATGGCACTTGTCTGTGAAAAGTGGAGGAAGTGTGGAAGGAGGTCTGAGGAGCTCCCACCCAGGCCAGGGCAGAAGGTCATCCTGGGAAGAGCTCTATGCTTGTCGGCATGGAGAGAAAGTGCACGGCTTCATTGACAGCGTGTCCTTTTTGTCTTGTTTTCTGAATTTACTTTTTGATCTGCTCAGCATTCTTGGAGAAGGAGACAGCAGCCCACTCCAGTACTCTTGCCTGGAGAATCTCATGGATGGACGAGCCTGAAAAGAATCGGACACGACCGAGCAACTCACAGGCGGTCTTCTTGGCTTTTCAGACAGAGCCCTCTGCGCAACTCATCACCAGGCTACATCTGGCTGACTCCCAGCTCTGCAGTGGTTACGTTTTGTCAGCAGACAAGTTTTCCTCCAGGGACGTGGTGTTTCTTCCTCCACGTAATTTACCACGACCAGGGGCTGCTGGTGGATGATGCGGGAACACTCCCCCGAGCACCAGACCTTCCTAACGACTGTCTCTGCTTCCTCGCCGGCACCCCGAGCATCTCCACAGCCCAGTCTGAAGGTGCCCTGGAACGCGTGTTCTCTGAGCTTCTGCCTCTGCCGAGTGTTGAGCAATACCACCCGAAAGAGGGTCGGTGTTCAAAGTCATTGAGAAATAAGTTTAACAGAGGGTTTTGTGTTTGTTTTCAAAGTCCTGTCATTGCACGTCTTCCAAAGGTCAAGGGAGGTAGCGCTTGCACGCTTTCCCCAGGTACCTTCCCCAGGCACGGTTCGCTCTGAGCATTTCTTGAAGGCAGCAACCTGCCAAACAGGCTCAGCCATGCTGCAGCAAAGACGGTCACAGGGACACGGGATCTCCGTTCAGCGGGGCACCTCTCTATTCTATAGGGATGGTCTCTTGTCCACGGTGACGAGTAAGGAAAATGTCTCTTCCTTCAACAAGTTCCCAGCCAGTGAGTGTATACTGAGTTGTCCAAAAAGTTGGTTTGGGTTTTCCCATACCATCTTACAGGAAAACCCAAATGAACTTTCTGGCCAACCCAAGATATCAAGTCCCTTCAAAGGCTGTTGTGGGGGCATCGGAGGCTAAAGAGGACAGACAGGCTTCTGTTCTTGTGGAATTACTTTCAGTGGTTTCAGATGGTGAAAAGTGCTGTAAAGAAAGTAAGTCAGAGATGGAAGAGGCCCAGAAAACGGTGGAGTGGGGTGGGTACTGATACTTTTTAAAATCTTCTTGAGGATTCCAACCCGGAGTCAGAGCGGAGACGAGTGGGCTGGGAGGCCCGGGGAGGGGAGGGGAGGCCTGGCAGCGTCGGAGGAGCTGGGCCGGCCGGGGTGCCAGGCCAGCCAGCGGGCTCCCAGAGGGGAGGTGGTCCAGAGGCTGGGAGAGCAAGCAGGCCGTGGAGAGGGCGGGCCGGCCTACAGCCCACACCGTCGACTCAGAGCCACGAAGAACGCACTGCGTGACTTAGCAGGCAAGCTTCACCAGGCTTCCTCTGCTGCTGGGCAGATAGCAGGACATGGTGCTCTCCGCATATGTAGCTGTTAGGGCTAACTCTTTGAACCCACAGACGGTAAGGTCTGTGTCATGTTAGACACACGCACCAGTGCCTCCCAGAGCAGCTGCAGACTCCCCACCCCTCTTCCTCCTAGGGCAGGGAGCCTCCTGGGGGCTCCACCCAGGCAGATGTTGGGCCTCCCTGCCTGTCTCAGAGCCCCAGCTCCCCCCACCTGCATCCCCAGGCTCGGCCTGGTCCTAGCAGCTCATCTCCAGGGAGCAAGGTTTCCCCACAGGAGTCTTCCGATGCACTGAATTGAGCCCATGCTCTGGGCAGGGGGTGGGGTTTGCGGGGGTGCCTGTGTGTTTCTGCCACGCGATTCTGCATTTGTCCCAAGGCTGTTCCTCCCCTTAGATTTGTAGGCTCGCTGTCAGCCTCGTCCAAGTCCTGCCTGGGAGCCTGTGATGGAGCTGGCTTTGGTGAATGCAGACTTCACCATGAACACAAATGACCATTTCCAGGTTTCAGCAGCAGCAAACAATGTTCATCTGGGGCAAGACTTGAAGCCAGTACCTAATGATGAGGGAGAGATGGAGGGCGAGAGCCAAGAGATGGTCTGAAAAACCGCTGACAAGCAGCACAGGTCCATCAGAGAGTCACCGCCAGGGTCCCCGGGTGTGCAGGAGGAGTGGTCCCGAGTGGCACTGGAGTTGACAGATGGGGGAAACCAACTTTAAAGGGACAGAGGTGAAGGCATTCACACTGGAAGTCAGGTGACCTGCCGGCGCAGTGAGTGGGGCTGGACAGGGGTGCACACGCAGCGCTGGCTGGGGGAGCTGGGGGGTGTCTGGTGGGGGGCTCTGTGTGGCCCCACGGACCCTGAACCCTGCAGCTCGCCCCAACAGCTGAGGAGTCATAGCAGGAACGCCACACTGCACAGCCTGGAAGCAATGTTAATAGTTATCAGATGTGACTTCAAATTATTTTTATCTTGGGAAAGGAAAACGTTGACCAAGAAATCATTACGTATTTATTCTAACATTTGTTGAATAGAAACACATTTTCCTTGCTTTGTTTGCCCTTCAGCTAGCTTTCTGTTAGAGTTGAAAGGGAAGACTTTTGGAAAATATAAAAAGGAGCAGGCATGATTTTCTTGTTGTTGTTTTTATTGTTGCTTATATGTTTGTTTTTGAGCTTTTGATACATTTGGGATATTTCTAAGCTTACAACCTTTATGGGATTTTATCAGAAGTATCACCCTATGGACTCAGATCTGTTATTGTTAGTGGCAGGCTCCAAGCTTTCTCTGGGATGAATTATACTTCTATTCTCTAGGAATTTCTGCTTGTGTTTTCCTGAATTATAGAAGCAAATTTTACTTTGAGTTTTCTCAGAGAAACTGTAGTAGCGGACACAGGCCAGAAGCACTTTCAAGAAAAAAGCTTCTTTTCATCGCCAATGAGGTGTCACTGAAGCGTGTTTCAAGAAAGCTCACCAATATTATGAAGCATCTTGAAAAGTTGGAAATAAAGGTTTCAGTTTCAAAGAGGAAAGATTACAGGGGTTACAAGATAGACATTACAAATGTTGGCGGGCTTTGAATGTGGTTGAGAAGAGCCTTGGCTTTGTGTGATATCAGGGTGGGCGACTTGGTCTGATGCTTGAGAGTTTGGCTCTATGAAAAGAGAATGTCATTCGTGCAGGTTACACGTGAGGTCACAGACTCCCTGCACTGCCATGAGTCCCGGTGAAACCCAAAAGACAGCTGTGGAAGGGGTGATGTCTGTGATTGATGGGATTGGATTGTTTTTCTAAGGCTTATTGGGGAATCTAATTCTTGCTTAGCTCAAATATCTTTCTTTGCAGTTGATCGTGGATTTCAACCACAATTTGAATTTTCAATGTCAAGAAAGAAGGCTTGCATGATTCGAAAAAATTGTAGTAATTTAAACATTTTTAAACTCATGGGACTTCCCTGGTGGTCCAGTGGTTAGAACTTTGAGTGTCCACTGTAGGGAGCGTGGGTTTGATCCCTGGTCGGGGAATTGAGATGTGCGTGTCAGGCAGTGCAGCCAAAAGTAGAACAAACAAAACGCTGTCATAAGTTACTCTTGAATAGACACACTGTGCTGAATCCTGCACCAAGCTCTTGTTAGTCCTTCCTTGTCTCATGTGACCTAATTCTACCCTTTGCCTGGGTTCATGACTTGACGCCACATGGCCGGCATTTCACCCCTAGGATCTGGTGGAGGGTTGATGTTGGAGACCTCATCCTCAGCGTTCATGAAACTCCAGATGTCACCATTTTATTTAAATTATAATCAAGTGTATGACAGATCATCGTGTAGTGTTAGGGCTCTTAACAGTTCCCTTCCTTAAAGGAGCAATTTCCAGGATCTGTTTTTGCTGCAGGACTTAAATTTAGTTTAGGACATCACGGTAATGTTTACATAGTTCTTATCTTAGTTGCTATATAAATTTTTCGGACTATACTAATGGGAAAGTTAAATAAATGTCAGAAAACTGCTATCCCTAAAGAAAAAGTCCTCATTTCTTTTCAACAATCCATTGCAAACAAAAAAATAAATATATTCTTTATAATTCCTTTCAGGAGAAAAATGTAGTCATCACTCTAAAAAAATGTTTAACCCATTCTCTAGGGCCCTAGAATTTACGATCGATTAAAACAAACTTCCTCTTGCTAGTTACACTTGCATGTGACTTTTTACACAAGGGCTGAGAAAGATGTACAGTAAGTGTGTGTGTTTACACAGCAGTTCCACCAAGAATGTTGGTCTGGACCATCCGGAGCACAAGCATTCCAGTGGAAATTCCTGGCTCCACATTCATCAGGTCCCTGGGAAGGAACGTTTCAATGCTGCATATTTCCTCCATTTTCCAGAACATTTCTTTCCTTTGTTTGCTTTATACTATACTTACTGGATGTTACTTTTCCAGGGTATTGTTTGGAGTGGGGGAGGTTGGTAAGAGGAGAGAGTGATGGAAGAGGAGGGCTTGAAAGAGGTTTGCAAGCTTCAGAGCCAACACGGATTCGTAGGCCCTCCTTATCCCTCGGTCTCAGCAGTGACCGGAGGCAGCAGCGCTCCTGCCCCAGGGGATCCCGCACCAGTCACGCTGCCTTTGAGTCCCGGTCCCCACGTGCTAATGTGTGAGGCATTTTACTAACCCACCGCCTGGAAGACCTATTCTTGCTTATTGCAGTTTCTATGGGCGGCACACTTTTTTCAGTGTGTCTAAAAGTAATTTACATCATCTATCACATTAAAAAAATCCTTTAGTGACTCAAAGTAAAAACAGGTTTCTTCTCTCTAATTCTTCATATTTTCTGTTCAGCTCAGTTCAGTTTGTCAGTAGTGTCTGACTCTTTGTGACCCCATGAATGACAGAACGCCAGGCCTCCCTGTCCATCACCAACTCCCAGAGTTTACTCAAACTCACCTCCATCGAGTTGGTGATGCCATCCAACCATCTCATCCTCTGTCGTCCCCTTCTCCTCCTCCCACCTTCAATCTTTCCCAGCATCAGGGTCTTTTCAAATGAGTCAGTTCTTCACATCAGGTGGCCAAAGTATTGGAGTTTCTGCTTCAGCATTAGTCCTTCCAATGAATATTCAGGACTGATTTCCTTTAGGATGGACTGGTTGGATCTCCTTGCAGTCCAAGGGACTCTCAAGAGTCTTCTCCAACACCACAGTTCAAAAGCATTAATTCTTTGGTGCTCAGCTTTCTTTATAGTCCAAGTCTCTCATCCAAACATGACTACTGGAAAAACCATAGCCTTAACTAGATGGACCTTTGTCGGCAAAGTAGTTTCTGCTTTTTAATATGCTGTCTAGGTTGGTCATAACTTTTCTTCTAAGGAGTAAGCGTCTTTTAATTTCATGACTGCAATCACTATCTGCAGTGATTTTGGAGCCCAAAAAAGTAAAGTCTGACACTGTTTCTACTGTTTCCCCATCTATTTGCCATGAAGTGATGGGACCAGATGCCATGCTCTTAGTTTTCTGAATGCTAAGTTTTTTTTATTTTAAGATATGCATTTCCCATCTCAATCAATTAAGCAAAGCTGTACATTAAGTTCAGCCCACTTAGTTGTGCACTCTTTGAACTATTGATGTCACTCAAATTAAGTTGATATAATTTCTAGTAAATTAACTCTAATTGTCTAGTAGAGCGTTTACTTTCAAGCATACCTCCATTTAAGAGTAGCCTGTACAGGGAAGCGCATTTGGACGTTCTCAGATGTGGCTGGCTTTGTAGGATTTGTGTTTCCAACCTCTGCTTCAGAGCGTTAGAAAGCGCAGTGTACACAGGCTTAACTGCGGACTCTCAGATGGTAGCAGGATTTAAAAGTGATCAGTGACACCCCCGACTGAGACATTCAGAGACGTCTTTGAAAATGGTAGTGAAATTTGCTTATGATTCCCGGTGAGATGCCTGGACAACTGGGCTGGCTTTGGGAAGACAGGTTCACACAGGTGCACAGAGATTAGAGCACAACTGTGGGGCATACATCACTGCAGGCAAATTTAAACACATCCTCTTGGACCAAAAGATTTAAGATTTGGGAAAATACATGACTGGTGGGTTGGAGCACAGGATTCAGAAGCTCAAAACCTCCAGAACTGTGACACTTTGTTACAGCAACTTTGGCAAACTAATACACCTGAATTATCAAAAAGGGACTTCCCTGGTGGCTCAGAGGTTAAAGCGTCTGCCTCCCATGCGGGAGACCCGGGTTCGATCCCTGGGTCGGGAAGATCCCCTGGAGAAGGAAACGGTAACCCACTCCAGTATTCTTGCCTGGAGAATCCCATGGACGGAGAAGCCTGCTTAGGCTACAGTCCACGGGGTCGCTAAGAGTCGGACACGACTGAGCGACGGAATGGAACGGAATGATTAACTTATAACACACATACGAACACGGTGAAGGTAAAGTGAAAGTGAAAGCCGCTCAGTCGTGTCCGACTCTTTGCGATCCCATGGCCGACAGTCCATGGTATTCTCCAGGCCAGAACACTGCAGTGGGTAGCCGTTCCCTTCTCCAGGGGATCTTTGCAACCCAGGGATCGAACCCAGGTCTCCCGTATCACAGGCGGACTCTTTACCAAGCTATGAGGGAAGCTCTATAAACACGGTATCTTGACACATTTAAAGAGCATGTTTTTTGAAGAATAATTAATGCCATCATCAAATGTTCACTTTAGAATAGTGAGCAAAACAGAAAAACATGAATCCTTCTGGTTTTACTCCCTGCCTTCTACCCAATAGGAGGTGGGTTTGGAAATGAACCCAGAACATGTAAGTAGAGACTTTGTGAAGAGGGAGCAGCAACAAGCTTCAGCCTTGGTTTAATGTGGACAACTGGAAGCAGTTTCAAGAAGAAAGCTCCTTCTAATTCTGCCAAACGAAATGTTGCTGCTTGAACTTGAAACCTTGATTGTGTCATTTGAATATTTACTCATTAGAAAGGCAAGTAGAAACATCCTTTGATAACTATTGAAACCATGTGTATAATACAAGGGCCTCATGCTTTCATAAGATCTAATTGGTTTTTAATAAGTTATTGGGCTATTTCATGTTTCAGCAAGTTTATTATAGAATTATGGCTCCAGAATTGTAACATATTCTGTAATTAAACTTCACATAGAGGAAGTTTGATATAGTATGGCCTATAAAGTTTGGGTATAGTAGCACCAGTCAAGTTTATTATAGAAATATGGCTCCAGAATTGTGGCATACTCTGAAATTGAACTTCACATAGAGGAAGTTGGGTGTAATACGGCCTATAAACTTTGGGTATGGCAGCGCTAATCTAGTTGAGAAGGCTTTGAGAGATATGGTGTCTGACTTTCTGTGTTTAAAGTGCTATCAGGTGAAAGGAGCAACAACCATGTTTGCTCTGCTTGTTTTCTATAAATCCTGTGCTGATGTCCTGAAGAGGTGGTTTGTTCTCTGTCGCCCTAGGAATTGAGCCCAACAGTTGTAAAATTGAATTGATTGATAATCTCTGTTCACTGGGGTGTGAATTTGATCTTGTCCTCATTAATGGCTACCAGCTGGGCTCTGTTAAATGCCTGATCTTCTGATGTTAAAACAAGAAAATTTCAGTCACTGTCAATAATTATAAAGTTCATTTGATTACTGAACTAATCTTATTTCAGTTATTCAGTGTGTTTTTTGTGGCACAGAAGGGCTTTCTATGTGACACGAATACATTCATGTATATCTATATAGTGGGTTGGGGTTCCCTAGTGGCTCAGATGGTAAAGAATCCCCTTGAAATGTAGGAGACCTGGGTTCGATTCCCTGAAGAAGGAAACGGCAATCCACTCCAGTGTTCTTGCCTGGGAAATCCCAAGGAGAGAGGACTCTGACAGGCGAGAGTCCACAGCGTTGCAAAGAGTTGGGCACAACTGAGCTGCTCATCAAGTGGCTACATACACAAACAGGTCTGTGCATGTGTGTGCATGTATGAATACGTATGGCTATGAGCATCTGTGTACATGTATCCACGTAGGGGTGTGTGAATACACGTGGCTATGCGCATCTGCGTACATGTATCCACGTAGGGGTGTGTGAATACACGTGGCTATGCGCATCTGCGTACATGTATCCACGTAGGGGTGTGTGAATACACGTGGCTATGTGCATCTGCGCACACATGTATCCACGTAGGGGTGTGTGAATACACGTGGCTATGTGCATCTGCGCACACATGTATCCACGTAGGGGTGTGTGAATACACGTGGCTATGCGCATCTGTGCACACATGTATCCACGTAGGGGTGTGTGAATACACGTGGCTATGCGCATCTGTGCACACATGTATCCACGTAGGGGTGTGTGAATACACGTGGCTATGCGCATCTGTGTACATGTATCCACGTAGGGGTGTGTGAATACACGTGGCTATGTGCATCTGCACACATGTATCCACGTAGGGGTGTGTGAATACACGTGGCTATGCGCATCTGTGCACACATGTATCCACGTAGGGGTGTGTGAATACACGTGGCTATGCGCATCTGTGCACACATGTATCCATGTAGGGGTGTGTGAATACACGTGGCTATGTGCATCTGCACACATGTATCCACGTAGGGGTGTGTGAATACACGTGGCTATGCGCATCTATGCACACATGTATCCATGTAGGGGTGTGTGATACACATGGCTATGCGCATCTATGCACACATGTATCCACGTAGGGGTATGTGAATACACGTGGCTATGCGCATCTATGCACACATGTATCCATGTAGGGGTGTGTGAATACACGTGGCTATGCGCATCTGCGCACACATGTATCCACGTAGGGGTGTGTGAATACACGTGGCTATGCGCATCTATGCACACATGTATCCACGTAGGGGTGTGTGATACACATGGCTATGCGCATCTATGCACACATGTATCCACGTAGGGGTATGTGAATACACGTGGCTATGCGCATCTATGCACACATGTATCCACGTAGGGGTGTGTGAATACACGTGGCTATGCGCATCTGCGCACACATGTATCCACGTAGGGGTGTGTGAATACACATGGCTATGCGCATCTATGCACACATGTATCCACGTAGGGGTGTGTGATACACATGGCTATGCGCATCTATGCACACATGTATCCACGTAGGGGTATGTGAATACACGTGGCTATGCGCATCTATGCACACATGTATCCATGTAGGGGTGTGTGAATACACGTGGCTATGCGCATCTGCGCACACATGTATCCACGTAGGGGTGTGTGAATACACGTGGCTATGAGCATCTGCGCACACATATATCCATGTAGGGCTGTGTGAATACACGTGGATATGCGCATCTGCGCACAAATGTATCCACGTAGGGGTGTGTGAATACACGTGGCTATGCGCATCTGCGCACACATGTATCCATGTAGGGGTGTGTGAATACACGTGGCTATGCGCATCTGTGCACACATGTATCCATGTAGGGGTATGTGAATACACGTGGCTATGCGCATCTATGCACACATGTATCCATGTAGGGGTGTGTGAATACACGTGGCTATGCACATCTGCGCACACATGTATCCACGTAGGGGTGTGTGAATACACGTGGCTATGCGCATCTGCGCACACATGTATCCACGTAGGGGTGTGTGAATACACGTGGCTATGAGCATCTGCGCACACATGTATCCATGTAGGGGTGTGTGAATACACGTGGCTATGAGCATCTGCGCACACATGTATCCATGTAGGGGTGTGTGAATACACGTGGCTATGCGCATCTATGCACACATGTATCCATGTAGGGGTGTGTGAATACACGTGGCTATGCACATCTGCGCACACATGTATCCACGTAGGGGTGTGTGAATACACGTGGCTATGCGCATCTGTGCACACATATATCCATGTAGGGGTGTGTGAATACACGTGGCTATGTGCATCTGTGCACACATGTATCCACGTAGGGGTGTGTGAATACACGTGGCTATGCGCATCTGTGCACACATGTATCCACGTAGGGGTGTGTGAATACACGTGGCTATGCACATCTGCGCACACATGTATCCACGTAGGGGTGTGTGAATACACGTGGCTATGCGCATCTGTGCACACATATATCCATGTAGGGGTGTGTGAATACACGTGGCTATGTGCATCTGTGCACACATGTATCCACGTAGGGGTGTGTGAATACACGTGGCTATGCGCATCTGCGCACATGTATCCACGTAGGGGTGTGTGAATACACGTGGCTATGCGCATCTGTGCACATGTATCCACGTAGGGGTGTGTGAATACACGTGGCTATGCGCATCTGCACACATGTATCCACGTAGGGGTGTGTGAATACACGTGGCTATGCGCATCTGTGCACACATGTATCCACGTAGGGGTGTGTGAATACACGTGGCTATGCGCATCTGCGCACACATGTATCCATATAGGGGTGTGTGAATACACGTGGCTATGCGCATCTGTGCACACATATATCCATGTAGGGGTGTGTGAATACACGTGGCTATGCGCATCTGCGCACATGTATCCACGTAGGGGTGTGTGAATACACGTGGCTATGTGTATCTGCACACATGTATCCACGTAGGGGTGTGTGAATACACGTGGCTATGTGTATCTGCACACATGTATCCACGTAGCAGTGTGTGAATACACGTGGCTATGCGCATCTGCGCACACATGTATCCACATAGGGGTGTGTGAATACACGTGGCTATGCGCATCTGTGCACACATATATCCATGTAGGGCTGTGTGTATGCAGAGCTACGTCTGTATACTTCCAGTTTTGGTGTGATGCTGAATTTCCAGGAGGCTGGCAGGCACAGCGCAGTTCCCACCCATCTTCTCCTGCTCCCAGTGTTGAAATCCTCTCAGCTCTGGTTCTACCATTGGCTGGCCAGAGACAGGAGGGTCTTCAGTGCTTATGTTTTTATAAATTTTTGCTTGATGCAATTATATTGGTCCCTTTTCTTCATGAAAAAGAAGCACAGCTGAGCACGTTCTGTCTCACGAGATATGAAGGACAGACACCTCTGCACCGGGGATACCAAGTCAGTAATCAGCTTACATCCCGGCAGGACATGACTACGGCGGTGTGGTAGGCTTCTCCCCCTGGTTTTAATGTTTGTCTCTGTTTATACACCCAAAGTCCTCTTGCAGTTGGGTAACAAGAAAAGTACGCATCGCTGTCTGAAGTACTTTTCTGTGATTATCCTTCAGGAGCTGTTAAAAGTGATGTGCATTTACGTCATATTGTTTGAGCTCCAAACACACCAAATGGCTTGATGAGTTTTTATCTATTAAATTAAATGAATGGAATTCTATATACTTTATGTTTTAAACAACATGAAAAATATTTTTCTATATCTCAACTTATGGTACATACAGAAAAAGACACAGGGGTGTAAAAGGTACATAGTTCCTCAAGATTTTTTGTTCATTTTTGACTACATGTTTAATGAAACACAAAGATACTTAAATATTAGTATTTATGTTTATCATCTTCTTATTTATATAATGGAAGAAAAACCACTCTACCTTAAACTAATTCCAAATAGTCTACTTAATATGTTTCCACATTAATCAAGATACTCAAATCTACCCATACATTTTTGGGGGGTTGGTGGAAAAGCAAAGAAGAAAAGAAAACATTTAAAAAATAGGGATTAGCTTTGAATCTGGATAAAGTTTCAGTTGTGAATGAAAGAATAGAATTATTTCTAAAATGACATGATTTTACATGTTTATCCTTTTAAATAAAAGCACAATTGAAGGTCATATTTGCAGGCTAATTTTAAAGTCGATTACTGCAGTAAGTATTAAAACTATTTTCTTCTTCAAAACACATGTGAAACACAAGTGCCCTAGAAAACAGTCTGTCCTGCATGGTGTTCCTGACAAGTGAGCTCTGAGGGGTCAGGCAGGTAGACGCTGGACGCTGGCTGCCCTAGCCCAGAGCTGCGACCTCCTGGCATGGAGCCCAGATCCTGCGTCTCTTCCTCCTGTGAGACCTGCGTGATCCCTGATCCCCAGCACAGTGTCCCCACAACACTCCCCAGCATCACCTGTCAGCATCTAAAGCTGTGATCACCACCCCCCGAAAATACCCTTTAGCTTCCAGGACACTTTCCATGGTTTTCCCGACTTCCTTAGGTTGCTCATCTGCAGCCTCCACTGAAGGCGTCTCCTTCTCGCCCAGCCATAAAACGTTGGGGTTCCTCCAGTCCAGGCTGGCACCCTCTTCCTTATCTTCCAACTCCAAGCTGTCTCTAGAAGCTCCTGATCCATCCAAGGCTGACAGTCTAAATATTTGCAGACGACCCCCTTCCCAATCCAGACCGACCCTCTCTGTTCCAGAGCCACACAGCCTTCTGGATCCTTGATTTTTATTTTGGTTTTCTCCAAGGCACCATACAAAGTGCAAAGGAATGACTCCCACACACAAACCTATCTTTGTGGCTCTGATATTATCTTTCAAGTTGCTGGCACATCTTCCACTCAACAGAGCAGGCCAGGGACACTGCAAACACCTGCTTCCCCAGGGCCAGCTTGCTCCCTCATTCCGTCAAATGAAAAGTGTTAGTCACTCAGTTGTGTCTAACTCTTTGTGACCCCATGGACTGTAGCCCACCAAGCTCCTCTGTCCATGGGATTTCTCAGGCAAGAATTCTGGAGTGGGTTGCCATTCCCTTCTCCAGCGGATCTTCCCAACCCAGGGATCAAGGCTGTGTTTCCTGTGTCTCCTGCATTGCAGGTGATTCTTTACCATCTAAGCCACCAGGGAAAACCATTCCATCAATTTATCTGCTGCAAAGTCTGTCAAATGTCCGAGAAATCTCCTGCTTCACCCCCGGCACTCCGGTCTGAACCGGGAGCTGCCCTGGACTGCTGCTCTGCCCTTCCGCCTGCCCCTCCCCAAGAGCAAGGCGCTTTCTTCCTAAGCAAAGCCCCGGAATACCAGTCCCTTCAGGAGCTGCCCGTCCCCACGGAGATATTGATGAGATACTTCATACGGCCTGCAAGGCCGAACGTGAGCTGGTCCGCACACACCTCTGCAGCCGCGGGTCACATCCCTGCCCCGTCTTCCCGTATCACAACCACCCCCTCCCAGGAGATGGTGAAGGGCTGGGAGGCCTGGTGTGCTGCAGTCCAGGGGGTCGCAGACAGCCGGACAGCACTGAGAGACTGACAACAACAGCATTTCTCCGTGTTCCAGGCCGCCCTCAGCCGCCTTCCCGGCTTTATCCCATGTAGACTGCCCACTCTGTCTCTGCCCCCAGTAGCCGCTGCAGCCGCCGTCCTCGGACACTCCAACCTCACTTCCGGTTACTGGTCAGTGAAGCCGCGAGAGGCAGAGCCCTCTGCCAAGAAGGCGGAACCAACTGCTGACCAGAAACAGGACATTTTTTTCTTCTCCTGATTTATTTTGCATCAATCATTTGTGCTAAGAATGAAAGAGCCAGGGCCGGCGGCCTTGTCCTTCAGGTGCTGCGTCCGTGTCTTCAGGGCGAGCTCTGTGCCCCTCTCTGCTGGATGCACCCTCGCCTGGAGGGACAGGAGGTGGACGTGTGTCCTGACCCGCTGCCCCCAGGGACGGGAGGTGGACACCGCAGGGACAGGAGGTGGACGTGTGTCCTGACCCACTGCCCACAGGGACGCGAGGTGGACGTGTGTCCTGACCCACTGCCCGCAGGGACGCGAGGTGGACGTGTGTCCTGACCCACTGCCCCCAGAGACGCGAGGTGGACATGTGTCCTGACCCACTGCCTCCAGGGACGCGAGGTGGACGTGTGTCCTGACCCACTGCCTCCAGGGACGCGAGGTGGACGTGTGTCCTGACCCGCTGCCCCCAGGGACACGAGGTGGACATGTGTCCTGACCCGCTGCCCGCAGAGACGTGAGGTGGACATGTGTCCTGACCTGCTGCCCGCAGGGACGCGAGGTGGACGTGTGTCCTGACCCGCTGCCCGCAGGGACAGGAGGTGGATGTGTGTCCTGACCCGCTGCCCGCAGGGACAGGAGGTGGACGTGTGTCCTGACCTGCTGAAGCACCCTCTCATGTCGGCACGCCACATCTGGGAAGGGAGCCTGCAGTCCATCTCTCTTCTGTCTGGGATCTGGGCCACACGCTGAAAACAAAAGCAAGATGTGTTTCCATAGTTCCTCCGAAACAATGATTGTCCGTGCTCATTCAAGAACCCTACAGCTCTTATTCAGACTCCATTTCCCCACCCCCCCACCCCGAGTTTCTAAGAGGATGAAACTTTAACAGCCATGTTAGCGGCTGCTTATTTTTTCGGGTTGTTCTTTTCTGTACAGATGTTATCTTATTAGTTACACTGAGGGTGGGCTTCTTCGCCACGGGATAGCCTTTAGGACTGTTTATTTACAGACTGCTGGGCAGCCAAAAGCAACACCCTTGCCACACTCAGAGCCTCACGGCCTCTGACACTCTGGTGCTCCGAGGGGGGCTCGTGCGTGGCTGTCCTCGCCTGACTTTAGGCCTTGAAGCCACATGCGCTGAGGCAGCTGTCCTAACTGGTCTCCGAATTTTCAGCATCGAGTAGCCCCTGGCTCACTTTCAAGCTGCCCGGTGTGGTTTGTTTATTTTTCCTGCATCTTCCAAGACCAGCTCAAGAAGAATGAGAAACAGACTCGATGGACTGATAAATGGGCGTTCCCAGGGGTGAGAAGGAGCAAACAGCCTCTGAGTGGCCTGGAACTTTCCTTGCTGTAGTCAGTCCTCTCGGAGGGCAGGAAGCTCTCTGCTGTAGGACAGGAATTTAGTTTTAATGTGGAACGTTCTACAGGAAGGAAGCTCTGTCTGATAAATGCACGGTGACCCCTCACAGCCAGAGGCCCTGGAAACAGGTGCAGGCCTGATGCTAGGGCATTTTCCTCAACGCTGCGCACTCAGTATCGGTCTGAGGTCTGTCCGCATCAGGATACAGATTTGTTTTTAAATCCCCTCATCTTGTCCTTGAAAATATATGACCTTTATCTCTTATCAAATGCTTCCTTCCCAGAAACGAAGTGGAGTCCAGTCACAGCAGTGGTTGCCAGTGTCTTTGGGAAAGCTGCCTTCTTCTCCTGGCGGTGGGTGTGACTTGTACGAGTCTGAGAAGTGAGGCTGTGGGAAGTGAGACATGCCAGTGATGGGGGGCTGGGATGAGGAGCCTCAGGGTCTGATCCCAGAGGGCCATCTTCTGACTAGAAACCTTCCCCTCCCTGGGTTCATGTCTCCTGTAGCCTCGGCTGGAGTTGGGGGCTCTTCAGTGAGGGGCAGTTCGCCTAGTTTCCTGGGTTTGCAACGTGGCAGTCATGTGGGACTGAGAGGAAGAATTCTCAGAGCCAGGCAGCTCTTGGCCGGTCCCCAAACGCTCTGTGGCTACAGGATACCCTTAGGGTCTGTGGTGACAGCCCGCATTCAGCCGGGGTGTGGAGAACTCCGCCTGACCCCAGTCCCGCAGCCATCTCGTCAGTTCAGCTGAGCTGCTCTGGGGCCGGTGTCTCATCCCCAGACATGGGGCCGGGAGACCAAGAACCCGGATCTTCTCGGGCCACCCAGAGCTCTGAGGTGGGCTGTGCAGGAAGCTGGCTCCTGGGGCTCCGGGTTCTTTGTCAGTGTAGGCTGCTTGAACCGACGTTCTTACGAGCAGGCTTTTTTCGAATGGTGATTTCATCACCAGTTCAAGTCTCCCCTTGAAAATTCCGATTTCCATCGCTTCTCACGCACACAGGTTTCAAGTCAAACAGCGCAGCATCGGGTCCTTTTCTGTCCCTGTGAACGTGCCCGGTGTGTCTATCTTTCTCTGAAGATGCTTCTAGAAGCTAGATGTGTGCAGCAGGTGCGACTCAGGAGAGCGTTATCTTGCTGGGAGGGGGTGGGGGTGGATCTGGGGAGACACACTATCACAGATTCCAATCAGCCTAAATTTGCCCCCCAATCCAGCTGGTCCCCGGCTTTCTGGAAAAGCTAGCTCAGACATTTGCTGTTTTCTTCAAACCTTGGACCTCTCCCCTCTCCTTTCATCCTGGACGCAGCTGAGTTCACCTGCACTCAAAGGGAAAGCTGTGGTTTTAAAGGACACGCTCACAAATTCCTTACAGGGAACGGCCCTGCTGCGTGTCGCAGACTCTTCGTCTCCTCTCCTGGTCGCTGCGCGTCATGGGGGTGAGCTGGCCTGTGCCAGGCGTGCAGCTCCCGGGTCTTGACCGGAGAGTGTGGCCAGCCTCTGGACGAGACGCATACGCCCGGGGCCGGCAGCGCGCCTCAGCGCCCGAGGCAGCCGCACTGTGGCCGCCGGTTCTCCTCAGCTTTCCTTCCCTCAGTCGGTGGGGTGGCCCGGGGCGTGGACGCCTTGTTGGCCGGGCTCTCGGCGCCCGTGCTGCGTGTGGGCTCCATGGCGTCGCCAGCTTTATCGGGCTTGGTTCCTCATCCTGCCCTGGACTGTCCTGGGCGCCGATGGAGGGGCCGCATCTCACCTGTTTCCCGCCGACCCACGCGGGGGCTGTGCCCACCTGGGGCTCCTATGAATGAAGCCGAAATGAAGACTGTGCACGTCGTTGATGAATATATGTGCTCCCTTAATTCATTGGATTTTATTAATTTTCTATCATCGGGTAACAAATCACCACAAGCTTGGTGGCTTCACAACACACTTATTATCTGATAGTTGTCTGAGGCGGGGTTGGGTTTTGTCTACCTGGGACCTCTGCTCAGGATCACCCAAGGATGCCCTGAGATGCCCTTTGGGCACCATGGTTGTTGTCTGAGTCAGGGAATTCCTTATGGCCCCATCCAAGTGCCCCTCGTTTACATCACGTATCCCCTCATGGTCCCATGCATTCCCCTCATGGTCCCATGAATCCCCTCATGGCCCCTCCATGAATCTCCTCATGGCCCCTCCATGAATCTCCTCATGGGCCCTCCCTGTATCCCCTCATGGTCCCATGAATCCCCTCCTGGCCCCTCCATGAATCTCCTCATGGCCCCTCCATGAATCCCCTCATGGCCCCTCCATGAATCCCCTCATGGCCCCTCCATGAATCTCCTCATGGGCCCTCCCTGTATCCCCTCATGGTCCCATGAATCCCCTCGTGGCCCCTCCCTGTATCGCCTCATGGCCCCCCCATGAAACTCCTCATGGCGCCTCCATGTGTACCCTCAAGGCCCCTCCATCAGTCCCCTCACGGCCCCTCCATGTATCCCCTCACGGCCCCTCCATGTGTCCCCTCATGGCTCCTCCGTGAATCCCCTCATGGCCCCTCATGTGTCGCCTCATGGCCCCTCTGTGAATCCCCTCATGGACCCTCTGTGTATCCCCTCATGGCCATTCCGTGTATCCCCTCATGGCCATTCATGTATCCCCTCATGGCCCCTCCATGTGTCCCCTCATGGCCCCTCCGTGTATCCCCTCATGGCCCCTCCATGAATCCACTCATGGCCCCTCCGTGTGTCCCCTCATGGCCCCTCCATGTATCCACTCATGGCCCCTCCGTGTGTCCCCTCATGGTCCCTCCATGAATCCCCTCATGGCCCCTCCGTGTGTCCCCTCATGGCCCCTCCGTGTATCCCCTCATGGCCCCTCCCTGTATCCCCTCATGGCCCCTCCCTGTATCCCCTCATGGCCCCTCCATGAATCCCCTCATGGCCCCTCCGTGTGTCCCCTCATGGCCCCTCCATGAATCCACTCATGGCCCCTCCATGTATCCCCTCATGGCCCCTCCATGAATCCCCTCATGGCCCCTCCGTGTGTCCCCTCATGGCCCCTCCGTGTATCCACTCATGGCCCCTCCGTGTATCCCCTCATGGCCCCTCCATGAATCCACTCATGGCCCCTCCATGTATCCCCTCATGGCCCCTCCATGAATCCACTCATGGCCCCTCCGTGTGTCCCCTCATGGTCCCTCCATGGGGCCCTCACGCAGCTTTTCTCTGCACACATTATGTCAGAGTAGCCTCAACAAGGCTCTGGGAGGCAGGGCTTTCTTCCTCAGTAACGGGAGCTGGAGTCTGGCAAAATGTACCATGATCTCAGGGATGCCCCCCTCCCTGAGCAGCACAGCCTATCCTGGGGTGACGTCCGTCTCTTTCCCCAGGACCCAGGAGAAGCGCACCCCAGGGCCTGGGGTGTTCGGGAGGGAGTTACCCAAGATGGGAGGAAGGTGAGGCCAAGGCCACAGCGCCCGCTCATGGGAGACAGTGAGCAGCTGCGGGACCCTGTTCGCTTCAACGCTGAAACCCGTTTACAGAGTTGTGCTGGCTTACGCTCCTACCAGCGAGGATCGGGATTCAGTTCTTTGCCTCCTCACCAACACGGCTGTGGTAGTTCTGTGGTCTTGTGTTCCTCCAGCCTGACACAAGGGTTCTGAGAGAGGCTGGCCGGGTGGCGCTGCCTTGTTTATTGTGACCTCGGTCAAAAGTGGCCCTTGAAAGGGTGATGGGGTCCCGGGTTGAAAGGGGCCCGTCCAGGGTCTGTCCAGCCTTCATTCCCTTCCTCACGATGTGTAACTGGGCGTCTGTCTCCAGGAGGGCTTCCCAGGCGTGTACGGAGCGTCACCTTTGAGTAGCCATGTGGGCGGGGGCCCTGGAGTCAGCCTCCCCTCCGGGCGGGCGGGCCCTCCAGTTGGATCCCAGCAGCTCTGAGCACCCACCATGGAGGCTGCGTCACCACCCCGGAGGCTGACTCACTGTCCACCCGCTCACAGCCTGGCTCACGCTCGCGCTCGAGGCCCTCCCAGGTGTCTCCAGCCTCCTCAGGACCACCGTGCCTCTGAGGCCCTTTGTAATTATTAGTGCACAGTCCTTGGGGAGAGCAGAGTGAAGTATCTGCAGCTAGTTTCTCTGAAGTGGCTCCAGTTTGGCACCTGCTCACTTTCAAAACATCTTTCAGAAAATGACCCAAACTCTCCACTTGTGCCATAAAACACATTGCATCTGACATTTGCTCCTCATTACACTAAAAGTCATTGACCATCTTCTCTGGTGCATTTTAAAGAGAACACAAGGAGCTACTCGGAAATCGAGAAGCTGATTTCACTGGCCACTAATGCAGAAAGCTGTCCTCTCTGAGTTCAGTGTGACCAGAGGCTGATGGATGTGTTTTTGCCTCTGTATTTTGGATGGCCTGAGTGGAAACATGGCCCAGAGAGAAAATCAATTGGCAAAGGCAAGAATTTTCTTAAAATTAATCATGACCGTAATCATCGTCATGACCCTGTCTAAATATATTCAGCCTAGAGCAGTCCCTTCACTGTAGTTCAACTCTAAATACCATGTGAAAATGAGAACACAAGTATTCACATATCACCTGGTGTGAGATTACTTGTCTATGTTGCTACAAGTCAAATACCCTCAAATCTCCTTTGCACTTCTCCACATTTTCTTTTATTTCTAGTTTCCAGTTCCTCGAGGTTCATGGATGACTCACACCGAGTGGAGATGTGACATTCTACACCCACATGCCTGGACACAAGTGGCGTTTTTCTTCTCGTGGAGTTTTACTCGTTCCTCTAAGAAGCACCAGAAATACGCAGGTCAGTTAATGAGCGTTTAAGAGTTTCAAATTGTTTAAAAACTAGCCCATGCCTAGCTGCCTAGGATCTACAAGGAGCCATGAATTAGCCTAATTCCCGGTGCTAATACCCTGCCTTCGTACACAGACCTGGTACACGAGAGAAGCATACTGCTGACGTAAAAGTGGTAAGAATTGAGAATTTGATGGACTGTGGTGCCACTAGCTTAAGACCCTTGGTGGGAACGTATACATTTAGGGGACGCTAGTGCGGGGCGGGCACGCTGGCAGGAGCGCTCTGTGGCCACTGCAGGCTCCAGGTCCTCTGTCCTCAACGCTGACCCTCTGCAGCTGCCAATGCTGCCACGCTTTGTTGAGAGTCGGGCTTTGTGGCCCCGAAAGGACAGCTTGGTTGAAAGGGGTTTTTCCTTTTCTCACCTGATATTTTTCTTTTCTTTCTTTCTTCCCCTCTTTGTTTAAGGAAACTTGGTGATTTTCTAGATTTCTTTGTGGGGAAAGGAACGGATTTAAATGAAGTCATTGTGGGAACAATCCCACATGGCTGCGTTTAAGCCCAGCATGTAATTCCCGGTGCAGCAGGACGTGCTCCGATCATTTTGTTCTGTGGCAAAGGCGTCTTATGAGACAGAGCAGGAACTTTCTGGGTCAGTTGACAAAGTGAACTTTTGATTAATAGAGGATCAAACCATACAATTCTCTGAAGACAAGTCCCAGGGCTGAGTTGCTAAATCACCAAACTTGCTAGTGTACCACCAAAGTTGCTAAGGTACTGAAGTTACTAAGGTACTAATTACTAAAGTATGAAAGTTACTAAAATAGAGAACATAACTTGAGCAGTTTTGCTTTTCCTTTTTGGTTACTAAAAAGCATCATAGATTATCTAATGCTTCAGAGTTTATTAAGCACTTTCTCCTCCACATACGTTTTATAGTTTCATTCTCTTAAAAGCTCTGTACTATAAGTGGTTCAGTTATCTGTATCTCATAAAAAGAACATGGTACGAATTGGATGGCCTCCTCTGGGCCAACCAGAGTCGCCCCTGAGTCAGCAGACACTCCTGTTAACACATTCACTCACCCTTTTGTCCATTCAGCCATGTATTTATCTGGCAAACGTGACTGATCACTACAGGCTTCTGTGAATTATGACACCCCGAAAAATACAGAGATTGTCTGCCTTTACCAAACCTGAATGTGTGCGCATATATTTAATGGCACTAAATGCTGCTGCTGCTGCTGCTGCTAAGTCACTTCAGTTGTATCCGACTCTGTGTGACCCCGTAGACGGCAGCCCACCAGGCTCCCCCATCCCCGGGATTCTCCAGGCAAGAACACTGGAGTGGGTTGCCATTTCCTTCTCCAATGTGTGAAAGTGAAAAGTGAAAGTGAAGTCGCTCAGTCGTGTCTAACTCGTAGCGACCCCATTGACTGCAGCCTACCAGGCTGCTCCATCCATGGGATTTTCTAGGTAAGAGTACTGGAGTGGCTTGCCATTAGTTTAAATATATCCAACATTTTAAAATGGATTATTAAGGCACTAAATTAAATGTTAGGAGTTGAGGATGTAAGACTGAGTCATGTACATACCATATAGTCAAATAAATACTATGGATAAATATTAATCAGCTTCTCTTAAAAAAAAATCCTAACAAGTTTTCAGCAGCACTTCAGCCGCTGATGCTCAGTACTGACACACACTACGTGTCTGGTCTCCTCTTATGCCTGCCAGCTCTTTAATACTGAATAATCAGGTAAACTGCAGACAGGTAAGAGGCAAACATTCTCTAGATGCCTGATGACTCAACCAAAGCTTTCAGGTGAGACAAATGATGATGAAATGTGCGATATCTTAAATGGTGGTCATTTGTTCCATTACACACCCCAGAGATAAAGCAAAACTTTTCTTAAATACAACAGCATCAAAAATATGAATATCTTGGAGGCTTCCTGACTAATAAATAGCTCGTCTTATTAAAAATACCAAAATGCAGAGACAGCTCACGGGCAGTTTTGGTGTCTCAGAATCTATGTTATGGATTAATATTAGTCAAAAGAATATTTGATTTGCTTTTGCAATCACCTACACTGCACTAGGGTTGTATAAGAAAGAATTATGAAGTTAGTATGAAGTTTTGGAAACAGAAATTGACATGAAATAACTGAGTAAAAGTTTAATGAAAGTATATCTGGAAGATTATGAAGTAGACTGTGTTAGTTATAAAAATGATAGAGCCCCCAAATTTTATAGATATCCTGGAAAGACTGGAATAGAAATCTTTCTGGTCCTTGAAATATATATATTTAGTAAACGTATTTGACTTAAATGAGTCTTTCGCTAAGTAGCCATTACCTGATTTAAATCATGGACTCACAGTTCAGAAAAGTGTGAAATGGGAAGGTGTCTTCACATGAAAGGGAGACTGGAAAGGTCAGGTGGAAGCAGGTTCAGAGGACCGTCCTGAGCGGGCAAAGTCGATGAACAGGAGAAACGCCTGTGTGAGGGGCAAGAGTATGAAGGCACAGAAGGATTATTTTTTAAAGGTTGTGAGTTCAGCCAGAATTAAAGATGCAGAAAAATTAAAATTCTTTCCGCACATATACGTTTTCTTTTCCAAAAACGTGATACACTATTGCTTGAAGTCAATGTTCAAAATCAATAATATAGGCAAATATTGTGAGTCATTACATATTCTTCATCTTAAACAATAAGGGGAATTCTTAAAGCTTAAAAGTTAAGATGGGTAATCAAAATGTTGCTATAGAAATTATATATTTTTATATATATATATATGAAATGTATTGGAAGCTCTTTTTAAATGATAAAATGATACAAGTTTAGAAGTTTTTTCTACCAGAACCTGAACAACAAGATGCAAGATTAAATTCACGCTAAACTGTGAGCTTCGTGCTTTTCTACGTTTCATCAGCAGTCTCCATATCACTGCAAGCTCTGAGATTATGATCTTGGCTCCCCATTGGCCAGTCAGCTTTAAAACTTTAAGTCACTTAATGGTTCCCAAATTAATGGAAAGCAAATAGCTTCAATTTATTTCAATACTTATTTTAAAATATGAAAGGCTGGTTCAGTGTTTGGAACCAATTATGTAACCCATCACATTCATAGACTTTTAAAAAGAAAAATCACAGGATTGTATCAACAGAGAGAAAAAGAGAAAAAGTGTTTGCCAAAATCCAATTCACTCATGACAAATAACCAGGAATGAAGAGACTGTTTCAACTTAATAAAGACTATCTACAAAAATGTACAACGAACTTCATACTAAAAGATGAGAAACTCTAAACTTTCCCCCAAAGTTCAGGTACAAGGTAAGGGCTGTCCCATCACCACTCTTTTTCAGTACCAGGCTTGAAGTTCTAGCTAATATAATCAGGCAAGGAAAGAAAATACAAAGTGGGCAGACTGAGAAGGAAAAGTAGAAACTGTCTTTGTTTGCAGATGACAATATCATCTATGTAGAAAATCTGAAAGAATCGACAAAAAAAGAAAGAAACAAAAAACCCTCCTGGAACCAATATGTGATTATAGTTAGGTTGCAAGACACATGGTGAATGTGAAAATAATTTGCTTTCTTATATGCCAACAATAAGCAAACTGAATTTGAAATTAAGAAACACAATTCCATTTATAATCAGTTCAGTTCAGTTCAGTCGCTCAGTCGTGTCCGACTCTTTGCGACCCCATGAATCACAGCACACCAGACCTCCCTGTCCATCACCAACTCCCGGAGTTCACTCAGACTCATGTCCATCAAGTCGGTGATGCCATCCAGCCATCTCACCCTCTGTCGTCCCCTTCTCCTCCCAACCCCAATCTTTCCCAGCATCAGGGTCTTTTCCAGTGAGTCAACTCTTCGCATGAGGTGGCCAAAGTATTGGAGTTTCAGCTTTAGCATCAGTCCTTCCAATGAACACCCAGGATTGATCTCCTTTAGAATGAACAGGTTGGATCTCCTTGCAGTCCAGGGACTCTCAAGTCTTCTCCAACACCACATTTCAAAAGCATATTAACACCCCTCCAAATGAAATACTCAGACATAAAACTAGCAAACTACATACAAGAGCTATTTGAGGAAACCTACAAAGTGCTGGTGAAGAAAATGGAAGACACCCTTAAAATGGAGAGAGTTCATGTTTGTGGGCAGGAAAACTCACTATAATCATGACATCAGCTCTTCCCAACTTGATCGACAGATTCAGTGTGATCCGAATCAAATATACTGTGTAGATATCAACAAAGTGATTCTAAGTTTGTACGGCAATGCAAGAGACCCAGAATAGATGGCATAATATTGAAGGAGAAGGACAAACTTGGAGGGCTGATGCCACTAGACTTCAAAGCTTATCATTAAACAACAGCAACTGTGACCATGTGGTATTAGTGACACACTAGACAAGTAGGTCAATGGAGCAGAATGGGGATCCCAGAAATAAACCTTTGCACAGTCCACTGGCCTTTGACTAAAGCCAATACAATGGAGCAAAGACAATCTTTTCAACAAGTGATCCTGGAACAACTGGAAGCCCACCTGCCTAAAAAATAAATGAGACACCCATCTTCAACTCTTCACAAAAGTTAACTCAAGTAGATCATAGACTCAAACGTAAAATCATAGAGAGAAGACTTAGAAAATCACATAGGAGACAAGATGATTTTGGGTATGCTGATGACATTTTAGATACAACACTAAAGGCATGATTCATAAAAGAAATAATTGACACACTCAACTTCATCAAAATTAAGAGCTTCTGTTCTGTGAAAGACAACGTCAAAAGAGTGAGAAAACATATCACGGACTGGGAGGAAGTATTTGCAAACAGACGACGATGGATGATGATAGACCACTGCCCAAAACACACAGAGAGCCCTTAGAGCTGAGTAACAAGGAGGCAAGCCGCCTGATTCAAGAATGGGTTAAAACCTCAGCAGACATCTCACTGAGCAAGGCATACAGATGGGAATACGCATATGTACAGATGCTCCATATCATGAGTCATCAGGGAAATGCAAATACAACCAGACGTCACAATTCAGCTGTTAGAATGGCCAAAACGCAGAACACCAAAACCACCAAATGCTAGCATGGATGTGGAGCAACAGGAACGCTCATTCGTTGCTGGTGAGAATGCAAAACGGTTCAGCCCAGCCCCTCTGGGTTGGTGCTTTCTTATAAAACTAAGCGTGCGCTTAGCCCCTGATCCAGCAGACGTGTGACCTGGTGTTTATGCGAAGGACAGGAAAACTTCAGTTCAGTGCAGTTCAGTTGCTCAGTCGTGTCCGACTCTCCGCGACCCCATGAATCACAGCACGCCAGGCCTCCCTGTCCATCACCAACTCCCGGAGTACACTCAAACTCATGTCCACAGAGTCGGTGATGCCATCCAGCCATCTCATTCTCGGTCGTCCCCTTCTCCTCCCGCCCCCAACCTTTCCCAGCATCAGAGTCTTTTCCAGTGAGTCAACTCGTCGCATGAGGTGGCCAAAGTATTGCAGTTTCAGCTTTAGCATCAGTCCTTCCAATGAACACCCAGGATTGGTCTCCTTTAGAATGGACTGGTTGGATCTCCTTGCAGTCCAAGGGACTCTCAAGAGTCTTCTCCAACACCACAGTTCAAAAGAATCAATTCTTCGGTGATCAGCTTTCTTCACAGTCCAACTCTCACATCCATACATGACCATGGGAAAAACCATTGCCTTGACTACACGGACCTTGGTTGGCAAAGTGATGTCTCTGCTTTTTAATATACTATCAAGATTGGTCATAACTTTCCTTCCAAGGAGCAAGCGTCTTTTAATTTCATGGCTGCAATCAGCACCTGCAGTGATTTTGGAGCCCAAAAAAATAAAGTCTGACACTGTTTCCACTGTTTTTCCATCTATTTCTCATGAAGTGATGGGACCAGATGCCATGATCTTTGTTTTCTGAATGTTGAGCTTCAAGCCAACCTTTTCACAGAGCGAAATGGCTGTCTGAGGAGGCCTTACAAATAGCTGTGAAAAGAAGAGAGGTGAAAAGCAAAGGAGAAAAGGAAAGATATAAGCATCTGAATGCAGAGTTCCAAAGAATAGCAAGGAGAGATAAGAAAGACTTCCTCAGTGATCAATGCAAAGAAATAGAGGAAAACAACAGAATAGGAAAAACAAGAGACCTCTTCAAGAAAATTAGAGATTCCAAGGGAACATTTCATGCAAGGATGGGCTCGGTAAAGGACAGAAATGGTATGGACCTAACAGAAGCAGAAGATATTAAGAAGAGGTGTCAAGAATACACAGAAGAACTGTACAGAAAAGATCTTCACGACCAAGATAGTCACGATAACGTGATCACTGACCTAGAGCCAGACATCTTGGAATGTGAAGTCAAGTGGGCCTTAGAAAGCATCACTACGAACAGGAAAACTTATGTTCACTCAAAAGCCTGCACATGGATGTTTGCAGCAACTATATTCGGGACTGCCACATCTTAGAAGCACCAAAGGTGCTTCCAGGTGACTGTACTGATGAATTGTGGGCTATCCAGACAGCAGAATATTTGGAGGAAACTTGAATGCATATTGTTAAACGAAAGTCACCAATCTGAAAAGACCCCATACTGCGTTATTTTAAAATATGGCATTCTGCAAAAAGCAAACCTGAGACAATAAAAGGATCAGTGATTGCCACAGGGTCAAGGCGGGGACGTGAGGATTCTTATGGTGGCAAATACTAATATATGGTGTCCAGTACTGTGATGTTGGTTACGTGTCATACATTTGTCCAAACTCATAGGACGTACAACACCAAGAATGAACCCAAGGGTAGACTACAGACATAGGGTGGTTGTGATAGGTCAGTGCAGGCTCAGCCATTGTGACGGATGCACCCTCTGGTGGCAGATGTTAATAATGGGGGTGGGTTGTATGTGTGGGGGAAGGGGGTGTACAGAAAATCTCTGCAATGCCCTCTCAATTTTGTTAAAAACCTCAAACTGCTATTAAAACGATAAAACTAAAAAAATTAAGATGACCAAAACTTTAGGATTAATACTTTGTACAAGAGTTTGATATAGAAAAATGCAATAAGTAAAAGATACATAATGTATCTAATCAGTATTTGGAGAGGAATATTTTATATTTCTTTATATTGTTCAATACATAATATAAAATACAAGAAAAAGCTATGGAAGCAGAGGAATCAACTTATAAAATTTCATTACTTGGTTTACATCTTTTTTGTATATGTCTAGGTTTCTGGGGAACAAATGCCAAATTGGAGTTAGAAATGCAAGAGATTTGTTGCTGTTGTTTAGTTGTCAAGTCATGTCCGACTCTTTACGACCCCATGGACTGCAGCACACCAGACTTCTCTGTCCTTCAACATCTCCCGGAGTTTGCTCAAACTCATGTCCGTTGAGTCGATGATGCTTTCTAACCATCTCACCCTCTGTCTTCCCCTTCTCCTCCTGCCTTCAGTCTTTCCCAGCATCAGGGTCTTTTCCAATGAGTCAGTTCTTCGCATCAGGTGGCCAAAGTATTGGAGCTTCAGCTCCAGCGTTGGTTCTTCTAATGAATATTCAGGGTTGATTTCCTTTAGGATTGACTGGTTTGACCTCCTTGCTGTCCGAGGGACTCTCAAGCATCTTCTCCAGTACCACAATTTAAAAACATCAGTTCTTTGGCACTTAGCCTTCTTTATGGTCCAACTCTCACATCCATACATGACTATTAGAAAAACCATAGCTTTGGCTAGATGGACCTTTGTTGGCAAAGTGGTGTCTCTGCTTTTTAATACGCTGTCTAGGTTTGTCATAGCTTTCCTTCCAAGGAGCAAACATCTTTGAATTTCATGGCTGCTCACCATCTGCAGTGACTTTGGAGCCCAAACACAGACAAAGGAAAGAGGGGCAGGGGTGGCAGAGGGCAAAGAGCCTTAGGCAAGAGAGGCAGGTCTGACCCGTGAGGGGTGATGGTGAAGGGGGGCCTTAGGGGAAGGAGCCTCAGAGCACGTCTCCAAGAGTGATTTTCATAGTGCTGTGCTGGGGCTGTGGGCAGTCCAGGAGGGGCACAAGGGATTGGGAAGTTAACACCTATCGTGAAACGAGGGAGTAAGTGTCTCACGTTCTTAATATTCTGCCAAAATAATCTCATCTTCATAGAGTGTATCGTCAGCCCCCAAATCAAATGCAGAGACGTTCTTTATATCTGTAAACGAGGGTTGGAAATTATGGTTTCAACTTCCAGGAGAAACTAACAAAAATAGTAGGTGACAGTGTGTGAGGCTGTAATGGACATGCAGGCAGGGCGTTCTGAGGACTCAGGGCTGTTCATTTTGCACAATTTAACAAATTCCAGGAACCGCATCGTGTCCATTTCCTGACCCAGAATTTGAATTCCATTTAAAATGGAATTATTTGAAAGTTAGTTCTTCAATAAATTTAAGAGAACACAAACTAAATATAAGAAAAATGGCTTTCCCCGCCAAACATCTGCTGTTGAAATTCAGATCCAGACTGCTGAGCCTGAGTCAAGCCTGCTTGGATTACTTTAATCCTGATAAATGCCTGTTGAAACTCCAAGGCCTTCTTATACCCAATTTAAGTGCATCTTTCAAGATACTAAAATCAAAAGGCCACAGCTCTTTGCATACAGTAGCTCATATTCCAGCTTCCAGAAAGAGAAACTTCAATCCAGGAAAGACCCTCCATTTGGGGTAACGCCCTGGGCTTGGAGTTTCACTTCATCTTCTTTCAGACGAGTCATTTAGAAGACCTCAATCCATCTTTGGTATCCAGATGTGCTGATTATTTAAAAATTGCACATGTGTTTCAACAGGAAACAGCTTAAATATGTGGTTGTATTTTAGAAGAAAATAAAGCATTTAAAAAAACCTCATCCCCAAATTTATGTCTTCAGTATAGGAAGAACAGGCAAAGCATTTAGTGGAAGAAAAATGAAACTAGATTTTCTCCATCATCCATCATTTTCTTCTCCTCTTCAAGAGGAAACTTTCCCAGAAGCACGTGTGGCATTGCCGAGGCACCATGCTCTGGAGCTACCCAGGCAACCCCCACACGTGACAATTCAGACAGAAAGTGCAAAAGCGTCTTTCTCATGTAGAAAGTCAATAGATTCAAAGAACAATACAAGAACATTACACTTGAAAGAAAACAGAAATGCTTTAGTCTTTCTTATTTCGTAAATACAAAAACTGAAGCCTAGAGAAGTGAAGCCATTTGACCAAAAAACAAGTTAGCTGGTGACAATGAGAAATGAAATGTCAAGAGGGGAGTTTAATGAAAGCTTTGATTTATCTAATTGTGATTTTGGAATATGTTAAGAGATTACAATTGGAGTTGTGTGGTGCAGGGGTAAAAACTAGGTGGTAAATCAATCAAGAAGCATACATATATAAAACTTTTAGAAATTTTATTGAAGTATATTTATAATCTTGTGTTAATTTCTGCTGTACAGCAAAGTGACTCAGTTATGATATTCTTTTCCATTATGGTTTATCTCGGAATATTGAATATAGTTCCCAGTGCTGTACAGTAGGACCTTGTTGTTCATCCATTCTAAACGGAATAGGCTCCATCTGCTAACCCTGAGCTCCCAGCCCTTCCCTCCGCACCCCTATCCCCTTGGCAACCACAAGTCTGTTCTCTGTGTCTGTAGGTATATTCACCTGGCATAGTTTAGATTCCACGTATCACATGGCATCTGGCTTCCTTTCCTGACTTACTTTGCTTAGTGTGATAATCTTTAGCTCCATCCACGGTGCTGCAAATGGCACTATTTCATTCTTTTTAACGACTACATAACACTCCAGTGTGTGTCCGTACCACATCTTCTTTATCCACTCCTCTGATGATGGACATTTAGGCTGTTTTCGTGCCTTGGCTGTTGTGAACAGTAATGCTATAAACATAGGGCTGTGTGGACCCTTACATGGATGCAACTAGAGTTTATCATACTAAGTGAACTGAGTCAGAAAGAGAGAGACAGATACCAGATGAAATCACTCATATTTGGAATCTGGAATATGGCACAGATGAACCTCTCTACAAAACAGAAACAGATTCACAGACATCAAGGTCAGACTTTGTGGCTGCCAAGAGGAGGCGGGAGGGAGAGGAATGAGCTGGGAGTTGGGGGTTAACAGATGCAAACGTTTGTATTTAGAATGGATGAGCAAGGTCTACTGTGTAGCACAGGGAACTATATTCAATATCCTGTGATAAAGCATAACGGGAAAGAGTATAGAAAGAGTGCATGCACGTGTATAACCGAGTCAGTGTGCTGCAGAGCAGAGATCGGCACAAGGTGATAAATCAACTATTTCCATTAACAGAAAAAAGCTATAATGAGGTGCACCTCACAGCAATCAGAATAACTATCTTGAAGAAGTATCATTATTGCTTAACAAATGCTGGAGCAGGTGTGGAGAAAGGGCACAGTCTTACCCTGTAGGTGGGAATATAAATTGGTATAGCCACTATGGAGGGTCCTCAAAAAGCTAAAAATAGAGTTGCTATATGATCCAGCATCCTACTCCTGGGCATATATCCAGACAAAACTGTAATCTGAACAGAAATTGATTTTATTAAGATCAACACTAAACAGAACAGACAAAGATCTAACTGCTCTTGGGAAAACTTACAAAACTTTGGGCAAAAATTAAATGTAGACCATAACAGCTGTAATCAGACGGTCTACAGTTTTACTGTAGATGAGGCCATATGAATGTACCAGAAGCAAATGCAGGTTGATAAGCCGAGATGAGAACTCTCGGCATTTCTCGTGCCTGACGTTTTCTGGGCTTGTGGGGTCTGTGGTTTAGTGTCGGACGTTAATCCGGGGACACTGGCAGACATTGTTTCAAGTCTCTCTCCTTCCCCTTCCCGTCTTCTCCTTCTGGTGTTCCCATTACCCTGAGCCATGTCTGGCCTGCCTTCTGTCTTCATCCTCTTTGCTTTTCAAGGCTGGAGGTTTCTACGTGACATCTTCCAGCTCAGCCATGCGCAGTCGGCCGACCAGTCCATCAGAGATGCTCGTTTCTTTCACATTTTTTTTTTTTATTCTCCAGCGTATTTTTGTGGTTCCTACTTGAGATTTACATCCTTCTTACATGGCTCATCTGTTCTCGCGTGCCGTCCACTGTACCTGTTGCAGCCTGTGGCATACTCATCATAGTTTTGAATTCCAGGTCTACTAATTCCAACATCCCCACGGCCCCCCTCCTGCCATGTCTGGCTATGATGCTTGTTCTTCAGATTGTGATTTCTGTCTCTTAGTATGTCTTCTAATGTTTGTTTGATAGCCAGACATGATGTAACTGGGTAAGAGGAGCTGCTCAGAGAGGGCCTTGGGGATGTGCTGGGGTGGGGGAGAGGGAAGCACCCTTTAGTCCTGACACCAGGCCTCAGTTTAGACGCACACGAGTGCCTGGACTGGACCTTCACTGGGCATCTCAGGCCATCTCAGGATGGCTACAGGGGGCCTGAAGGTGGGCATCTCCCTCTGCCTGGCTCGGTTACATTCGGGTGAAACTGCAGCTTGGCAGGCACTGGCAGTCAGTCTTCCCCAAGGGCAGGCCTTGGGCAGGGGAGTGGAGCGCGTGCCACCCCACACGCCCCTGGTCATCATGGTGCTCTTGGTGGGGGCAGGGAAGGGGAGGCAAATGTTTCACTGCAGCTTGAAACCTTGTAGCATCTATGAAATTATAAAATCACGTGTAATTAGAAATGGCTTTTTGTTCTTGACATACTGAGGTGATGCAAAATTCTGTGAATTTGGTTGCAAATGTAGAGGCAGCACTGGACTCCTCTGTCAGAACACCACACCTGGGAGCAGCGGTCACTCACTGGAGCTGTGGTCTGGTCTTGGGTGAACCCCCACACTTATGATCTTAGGGTGAATTACTAAAGCTTTGACTTCTGCATTGGTTTTAACTATTTAAATTTCACATCTTTGATTATTGGGGATTATTGGGGGGGTCTAGGCTCCGGAGGGTGGTCTATGCGCAGGAGGGGATCTAGACTCATGTGGGGGTCCAGGCTCAGGAGGTTGTCTAGACTCATGAGGGGGTCTAGACACAGGAAGGGGGTCTAGACTCAGGAGAGGGGTCCAGGCTCAAAAGGTGGTCCAGGCTCAGGAGAGGGTCTATGCTCAGGAGGGGGGAACCAGGCTCAGAAGGGGGTCTGGACTCAGGAGGGGGTCCAGGCTCAGGAGGGGTCCAGGTTTCAGAGGAGGGGTGTAGCCTCAGTGTCTGTCTTAATGGCTGGGGCAGAAAGGGGATCTCACTTCTCACTCTGACTTCTAACCTCCAAGGTTCCTTTGTCTTTGGGCTGTTTTACTTCAGATGTATGTTCTGACATCATCCCAATTATGGACCATCAGCAATTTTTCCTTGATTTTTCCTGCTTACCTTTCAGGTTAAATTTAGAAATGTTCAGACTGGGCTTTACGTGTAAAACAGAACTGATGGGAAAGCAAGTGTGAGGACAGCCCTGGGCTGTTACTGCTGGGAAGACACAGGAGACCATGGGTCAGATACTCCTCTTGTTTAAAAACAAACTTTTTTTTCTTGCCTTTAGTATTTTTCTGGCTGGTCTGACTACCTTCAGTCAGTCAGTCAGTTCAGTCGCTCAGCTGTGTCCGACTCTTTGTGACCCCATGGACTGCAGCATGCCAGGCCTCCCTGTCCACCACCAACTCCTGGAGCTTGTTTAAACTCATGTCCATCGAGTCAGTGATGCCATCCAACCATCTCATCCTCTGTCGTCCCCTTCTCCTCCCACCTTCAATCTTTCCCAGCATCAGGGTCTTTACAAATGAGTCAGTTTTCCACTTCAGGTGGCCAAAGTATTGGAGCTTCAGTTTCAACATCAGTCCTTCCAATGAATATTCAGCACTGATTTCCTTTAGGACTGACTGGCTGGGACTCCTTGAAGTCCATGGGACTCTCAAGAGTCTTCTCCAACACCACAGTTCAAAAGCATCAATTCTTTGGTGCTCAGTTTTCTTTATAGTCCAGCTCTCACATCCATACATGACTACTGGAAAAACCATAGCCTTGACTAGACGGACCTTTGTTGGCAAAGTAATGTCTCTGCTTTTTACTATGCTGTCTAGGTTGTTCATAGCTTTTCTTCCAAGGAGCAAGTGTCTTTTAATTTCATGGCTGCAGTCAGCATCTGCAGTGATTTTGGAGCCCAAAGAAAGAAAGAAAGTCTGTCACTGTTTCCATTGTTTCCCCATCTATTTGCCATGAAGTGATGGGACCAGATGCCATGATCTTAGTTTTCTGAATGTTGAGTTTTAAGACAACTTTTTCACTCTTCTCTTTCACTTTCATCAAGAGGCTCTTTAGTTCTTTGCTTTCTGCCGTAAGTGTGGTGTCATCTGACTACCTTAGAAATGGGAAATTCTTGTTCCTCCAGAATCTCTTTGGTCATTTACCCCCACAGTGCCCCCCTGCAAAGGACCTTGGCTTGGCTTCCTTTGGGCAGAGGTGGGGCAGGGAGATGGGGGATGGGAGTGGGGTGGGTGAGAAGGTTTCCTCTGAGATCCCTCCAGGGTGCTGACACCAGAAGAGCTTGCCCCTGGTACGGGGTGCGGACCCTCAGCTACCTGTGCTGTTTCTCCAGCATCATTGGATCCTCAGACTCAGAGATGCCCGTCTACCTGCCCACCTACTGTGTGTGCTGTCTGATGACCACCCACCTGCTCTCGAGCCTGATGCTCTTGGGGACCCTGTAACCTGTGGGAAGAACCGGTCCTCTTATGGAAACCTGCTGGGAGGCAGCACGCACATGGCGGCCATCTGTCCACTCCCGCCCTCTTGTGGCCTCTGAATGACCTGAGGACAAAGCCCATAGCACTCATATGGGGGCCCTCGGCCTCCAGCAGTTTCTGGCTCAGCATAGGTTCTGATAAATTTTTGCAGAAGGGGGTTAGGTTGAGGGGCTCATCAAAGTCCTACTGGAGAAGTACAGTGAGTGGCTTAAGGCAGGAAACAGCTTGTGGTGGTGGGGACCGGGGCCGCGGGGACCCCAGCAGTGGGCTTCCACTCTGGTTTCCGCAGAGGGTCTTCTCAGTCCCACCAAGTCCTCAGACTGGTGAACTCAGACCCATCAGGGTTATCATCCCCTTGGCTTAAAGGTGACCAACTAAGGGCTCTCATCAAGTTTGGAATGATCTTCGACTTGGTTATATAAGAGAAGGAATGCAGGCTCAGTTTTGGTGGCTAGATGCATTTATGGTGATATTTCATGATTACGTAGTTATAGAAAGCAGCTGGATAAACATATCCTAGTATAAACCACAGAGAGCAGATGAGCTGAAATGGGTAATTCACTTAATTCAATACAGGAAATGGTATCTTGGCATTCAACTTATATTATTTCAAATATTCACTTCTCCATGCACATAAAAATGTGAAGCCTAATAAAATACAGATTACAAAAATAAAATCTTTCATACTAGTTTTATTACAAAATAGTATTTCTAAGCCTTTCCATTATCTTGAAAATTATTATTTTTCTTCTATAAGGTAGCATAAGAGGTATTATAAAGTCCTGAAGAGAGTTAAATTTTAGAAAACTGATTATTGGTACAGACATTGGGTTTATCTGTATGTTTCTGAGCCCTGTTAGCTTTGCATTCGAGGCTGTGTTCTCCACTGAGCTTCTGCTTTGTTGCTGTTGTTCAGTTGTTAAGTTGTGTCCGACTCTGCGATTCTGTGGACTGTAGCACACCAGGCTTCCCTGTCCTTCACTGTCTTCTGGAGCTTGCTCAAACTCATGTCCATTGAGTCAGTGATGCCATCCAACCACCTCATCCTCTGTCATCCCCTTCTTCTTCTGCCTTCAGTCTTTCTCAGCACCAGGGTCTTTTCCAATGGGTCAGCTCTTCGCATCAGGTGGCCAAAGTACTGGAGCTTCAGCTTCAGCATCTGTCCTTCCAATGAATATTCAGGACTGATTTCCTTTAGGATTGACTGGTTGGATCTCCTTGCTGTCCAAGGGACTCTCAAGAGTCTTCTCTAGTACCACAGTTTGAAAGCATCAATTCTTTGGTGCTCAGCCTTCTTTATGGTCCAACTGTCACATCCATACATGACTACTGGAAAAACCATAGCTTTAACTATACAGACCTTTGTTGGCAAGGTGATGTCTCTACTTTTTAATACACTGTCTAGTTTTGTCATAGCTTTTCTTCCAAGGAACAAGCGTCTTTTAATTTAATGCTTACAGAACAAAAGGACAGTCAGCAGACACGGGGGTTTCTGTTTGGTGTTGTGACAGCTGGATGTCAGTAGGAATGGACAGGGTTACAGCCTTCTCAGAGGTGAGGACTCAGGGCTCAGGGCTAGGGAGCCACCTGCTCACCCAAGGTCACAGAATCCCTGCTCCTGGCAGCCCCTTTGTGCTTCTTCCCCTGCTTGAGGCATAAACTTCCTCAAAATCCAAGAGCCCCCACTTTCCGTGAGCGTTGGCCTTTTTGGAGTTAAGACAACTTCATCATTTGTAAGTTAAAACATCCATCCTGAACCAAGTAGCAAGCCCTGGTCTAATTCATGTCGTTTCTCTGAAGCAGAGAAATGACCTTTGCCAGCTGCGCAAAGGACACACTTCACAAGTACATGCTTTGGCTTTTCAGGTCTCATGTGGAATATGGCGCACTGAGTTCTCTTCTGCTCTGTAGGAGGACCTCTTCCAGAAACAGCTCACCATTTTAACTAGTTAACTGAATTCTCACGTTGCCCCCAATGGAAACTCAAGCAGATCCTTCTTCCTTTTGCTGCCAACAATGGAGCAGCCCCTGCACAGCTTCAGGCCCGTGTGGGCACTGGAGATGGCTCTGTGTGTGATGATGGAGTTGGAATTTGCAGGAAAGTGCTCAGAGCTGGGCTTTCCTGGTGGCTCAGTGAGGAAGAATCCACCTGCCAATGCAGGAGCCACCGGTTTGATCCCTAGCATGGGAAGACTGCACATGCTGAGGAACGACTACGCCTGTGGCCACAACTACAGAGCCTGTGTTCTAGAGCCAGGGCCACAACTACGGAAGCCCGCGTGCCCTAGGGCCTGTGCTGCTCAATGAGGGAAGCAACGGCCAGGAGAAGCCATGCACCACAACTAGAGAGGCGTTCCCACTCACCACAACTCAAGAAGAACCCTCACAGCAGTGAGACCAGGCTCAGGCAACAATGAGTAAACACAATTCTATTATAAAAGAAGTACTTCAAACTCCCGCACAATTGCACTCATCTCGCATGCTAGTAAAGTCATGCTCAAAATTCTCCAAGCCAGGCTTCAGCAATATGTGAACCGTGAACTCCCAGATGTTCAAGCAGGTTTTAGAAAAGGCAGAGGAACCAGACATCAAATTGCCAACATCCGCTGGATCATGGAGAAAGCAAGAGATTTCCAGAAAACCATCTATTTCTGCTTCATTGACTATGCCAAAGCCTTTGACTGTGTGGATCACAATAAACTGTGGAACATTCTGAAAGAGATGGGAATACCAGACCACCTGACCTGCCTCTTGAGAAACCTGTATGCAGGTCAGGAAGCAACAGTCGGAACTGGACATGGAACAACAGACTGGTTCCAAATAGGAAAAGGAGTACGTCAAGGCTGTATATTGTCACCTTGCTTATTTAGCTTATATGCAGAGTACATCATGAGGAACGCTGGGCTGGAAGAAACACAAGCTGGAATCAAGATTGCCGGGAGAAATATCAATAACCTCAGATATGCAGATGACACTACCCTTATGGCAGAAAGTGAAGAGGAACTCAAAAGCCTCTTGATGAAAGTGAAAGAGGAGAGTGAAAAGTTTGGCTTGAAGCTCAACACTCAGAAAACGAGGATCATGGCATCTGGTCCCATCACTTCATGGGAAATAGATGGAAAAACAGTGGAAACAGTGTCAGACTTTATTTTTTTGGGCTCCAAAATCACTGCACATGCTGACTGCAGCCATGAAATTAAAGGACGCTTACTCCTTAGAAGGAAAGTTATGACCAACCTTGATAGTATATTAAAAAGCAGAGACATTCCTTTGCCAACAAAGGTCCGTCTAGTCAAGGCTATGGTTTTTCCCGTGGTCATGTATGGATGTGAGAGTTGGACTGTGAAGAAAGCTGATCACCGAAGAATTGATGCTTTTGAACTGTGGTGCTGGAGAAGACTCTTGAGAGTCCCTTGTACCGCAAGGAGATCCAATCAGTCCATTCTAAGGGAGATCGATCCTGGGTGTTCATTGGAAGGACTGATACTAAAGCTGAAACTGCAATACTTTGGCCACCTCATGCGACAAGTTGACTAACTGGAAAAGACTCTGATGCTGGGAAAGGTTGGGGGCGGGAGGAGAAGGGGACGACAGAGAATGAGATGGCTTGATGGCATTACTGACTCTGTGGACATGAGTTTGAGTGAACTCCGGGAGTTGGTGATGGACAGGGAGGCCTGGTGTGCTGTGATTCATGGGGTCGCGGAGAGTCGGACACGACTGAGTGACTGATCTGATCTGAAGTGCTGTGCTCAGTCATGTTGGACTTTTTGCAACCCCATGGACTGTAGCCCGCCAGGCTTCTCTGTCCATGGGAATTCTCCAGCAAGAATACTGGAGTGGGTTGCCATGCCCTCCTCCAAGGGATCTTCCCAACCCAGGGATGGAACCCAGGCCTCCCTCATTGCAGGCTGATTCTTCACCATTTGAGCCAGCAGGGAAGCCCACCAAAAACATGAGTGGCTTATTTATATAAGAAAAGCAAATCCATGCCCTAGCCTTAGGAAGGTGTTGCAAATTTAGCAAGGTAAATATTCTACACTAGTAATTATTTTCCTTTGTAAACTTGCATTATTCCCATTTGTATAGTGCAATATTTGAGTCCTATTGGGTAAGGCCTTGGTCTGCTTTGCTCACAATGCGGGAAGCTTTAGAAGCACTTTCCTAAGATGCTAGTTATTGTGTGCTTTCATCATTACTGTTTTCGTAAAGGAGCGACCCAGTCTAAACACAGACGAAGAAGCCGCAGGGTAAGATCAAATGACCCTCAGCAGAAAGGAAACAAGACCCAGAGATCGGTCTCCTCGGAGTCCTCAGAAGCGCCTGTCTTTAAGAGGCGGCGGGCGGTCCTCGTGTCCATCTCTGTGTGTCCCCAAACCCCTACTAGTCTTCATCCCCGGGGCTGAGCCCATGTCCAGTCTCACTCCTGCTGGCCTGGCCACCCTCCTGCACCCGCTGCCAGCACGACAGACACATACCAGACCCTTCTCTCACTTTTATTTCCCCACCTGCTGCCTTGGTGCCCCCCAACGTGGCCTCTGATTCCCAGTTAAGATGAGGTCTTCAGGGTGGGTCTCCATCCACAGGACTGGGGTCCTTGGCCAAGACACTCACGGACACACAGGCTCTCGGAGAGAAGACCCCAGGGGCAGGGGTGGGGATGGGGTCGCAGGCAGCGCCCCACGCTGGCCCTGTTGATCACCGTCCCAACGCCTTGCCCTTTGCTGGGAGTCTGGCCTCCAGAGCTGAGCGTGCGTTTCGGAGTCTGTGCCGCCCTGTGTGGGCACCGGGCTCGGCACCAGGGTCCTCTCCGCCCCGCCCTGCGTCCCACCGCCCGCTCACCGCACGCGGCCCCACACCCTTCTCTTCGTCCTGCTCCAGTGTCTCGTCTACCTGGGTGCCTGCGTGTGCCCTCACCTCCTGGGATCGCAGGGTGGTGTCTGGGGATCCTGCGGGTGCCCGGGGGACGGTGTCCCGAGGCTGGTCCAAGATCTTCCGGCTCCTTCCCCGTCACAGGCCCCGAGAAACCCCGTCAGCTGTGGCTCCGGTGAGGAGGACAAAGCCGCCCGCAGCCCGGACGGCCCCTCAGCTTCACAGAAGGGCAGCCTGGTGTGCCGGGGGCGCCTCCCCCTCAGCCAGCCCCGTCTCACCGTGTCGGGAGGCACACGCGAGGCCCGGCGCGGCCTCCAGGCCGGCTTTCGTCCGGGGTATGAACCAGCAGGCCGAAGCCGAGGTGCGGCTGCCCCAGCGCTGCCGGGCTCTCAGGGCGGCTCCCACCGTCTGCCCCGCCGGACTTCCGGGGTCCCAGCCAACGGGGACGGCCGACCCGGAAGCGGATCTGCGACCTTGCAGAGCCCCGCCCTGCCCGCCTCTCGTAACCTGTGGCTTCCGCCACGAGGCTGCCGGTGCGTGAGAACCGCAGAGACAGACGCGAGGCCGGGGCACGGGCGCTTTCTCAGGGCCAACTGCGCATGACCCTGCGGTTGTGCCCCGTTCAGCACCAGCGTAGTTCAGCTAAGCGGCACTGACCCTGCGACCCTGGGCCTCCAAGAGCCATGGGAGCCGAGGTCAGGCGACCCCGCGTCTTTAGGGACGAACCTGATCTTGGAAGAGCGGCCGTGTAGTCAGACACGAGAGACACTCTGCGTCCTGCACACACACAGAATATTTATGCTTTCCGGTTTGGGGAAGTTTTACTTTATAATTTGGAAAAAAGATACTGAAGGTCCGTCTGGTCAAGGCTGTGGTTTTTCCAGCGGTCACGTATGGATGTGAGAGTTGGACTGTAACGAAAGCTGAGCGCCCAAAAATTGATGCTTTTGAACTGTGGTGTTGGAGAAGACTCTTGAGAGTCCCTTGAACTGCAAGGAGATCCAACCAGTCCATTCTAAAGGAGATCAGTCCTAGGTGTTCATTGGAAGGACTGATGCTGAAGCTGAAACTCCAATACTTTGGCCACCTGATGTGAAGAGATGACTCATTTGAAAAGACCCTGATGCTGGGAAAGATTGAGGGCAGGAGGAGAAGGGGACGACAGAGGATGAGTTGGTTGGATGGCATCACCGACTGGATGGACATGGGTTTGGGTGGACTCCGGGAGTTGGTGATGGACAGGGAGGCCTGGCATGCTGTGATTCATGGGGTTGCAAAGAGTCGGACACGACTGAGCGCCTGAACTGAACTGGAGCATAGTAAGGAGCTAATGTTAACTCGCCCGAGCTTGGCGGACTGCTCCCCTGGGCACACCTCTTTGTAGAAACACGCAGATATCTGCAGCTTTATCTCCGTCCCCGTGCTAAGGATGCCTGAGTCCAGTCTCATCAGTGGGAAATGGTCACAGATGAGATTTCTTATGTCAAAATTGTGTTTCCTTCTCATGTGCAGTTCACCTGAAGGAAGCAAGCACAGGCTTGGGAGCTGAGCTGCTGTGTTGGTTTGTTCTGTGTTGTGTTCACCTTTGCACTTCCAGTGTTGCTAGAAACCTCCTTACATCTGACATTGTTTCTTTTTTCTTTTATTTATATATATTTTTCTTGAATTGCTAGAGAAAGTCAAGGTACTTCAGTTCAGTCACTCAGTCTTGTCCAGCTCTTTGCCAGGAACTCCCATTTAACAAAAGCAACATAGACACATTTCTCCCAATGGTAAATTAAAACATTTTTTCTTGGTATCTGCTGAATTAATTACTCATTAAATGCTTAAATAATGAAAATGCTAAAAAATTAATACCAGTTTGGGGAAAGGCAAAATCACAGCACAGATGAATTAAGACAATGTCGCTTTGTTGAATTTTTATTAAGTCTGTTTCATATTGTTCATGGAAAAAAAAATTCTTTGCTGAAGCTTGGAAAACCAGACATGCCTGTGGTACTTATAAAAGTCTGCTATGTTTCCAGTAACTCACTCGGCCGGGCACAGAATCAAGACAGCCATGATCTAGGCTGTGAGCCCCTGCTGCTCCAGGGGCCTTGGGCTCTGGCATGCCAGCCCAGGCTCCCCGGGAGGAAGACCAGCCACCCTCCGCCTTAGAGTGTGACCATGGCTCCGTCTGCCACGGCCTCCTGCTCAGCACTGGGGTGGGGGCTGGCCTGGCCTTGACTGCTCTGGGCTCTGGGCCCATGTCCTGGCCCCTGCTCAGGCCAGCCAGGGGACCCAGGGTCAGCTCCTCTGCCCAGGACCCCTCTTCCCCAGGTCCCCAGAGGGTGGAAGAGAATCAGGCCCCCAGGCTCCCGCCCCCGCAACAGCCCCACCCCGCTTCCTGTGCTGCTGGTGGGTGAGGGGCCTGCAGGACATCTGTGCACCCAGGGGGTCTACCTCTGGAGCCCTCAGGTCGGGATTAAATGCCCTGGAAGAAATACATGCGTCACAGCCATTGTCTCTGTCCTTAAGCTGTGGCACGTGGGAACAGGTCATCCAGAAGAAGTCTGTCCCATGAAGGAGGCGGAGCGGATGCCACAGAGAGCAGGTGCCCAGATGCCCATGGGGTCTGTGGGCTCTGGCATGGCAGGGATCTGGCCGTCAGTGTCGGGACAGGGTGGGGACCCCTGTGTTCATGAGGGGTTCACAGAGAGGGGGGGTCTGTGGGCTCTGGCATGGTGGGGATCTGGCTGTCAGTGTCAGGACAGGGTGGGGACCCCTGTGTTCATGAGGGGTTCACAGAGGTGGGGGACGAGATCCAGAGCCTGGAGCCTGCCCTGCAGCAGCTGGGAGCAGGCTCCACACCGTGGACATGGACCTGGTCAGGCCCAGGGCTTGGATGTCCTGACAAGCTTCCACCCCTGCTGTCCCGTGTCCCCAAGGCTGAGACTGACACACGAGGTGAATACGTGGCATCTGTGGCTGGTGGGCCTTAGAGAGGAAAGCCTTTAGGGGAGCAGGCTTTCCAGGGACCAGCTGGTGAACACTGTGTCCAGAAGGATTCATAAATGTCTAAGACCATGTGTGTCATCCAGAAAACAGATGTTCATGGGTAGGTCCAGTGAGCAGTGCAGAGTTAATTGGTCTTTGTGGCTGTTTTCCTCTGTGGGCTCTTGGTTTCCAGGCCACAGGCCACTTGGGAGCAGAGGAATGGCTTCTTTAAAACAGATGCAATTGTTTATTGACACCAACGTACAGACAGGCTCATTCATCATCACTGTCACTTAGAGCACACAGAGTGAGCACACAAGATTGGGACGCTCGAGCGGGCGCACACGAGTGGGCACACACGGGTGGACACACAGACAGGCACATGCGACCCGGCACACATGGGTGGGCGCACACGGGTGGACATACAGACAGGCACATGCGACCCGGCACACACGAGCAGGCACACATGAGTGGACACACAAGTGGCACACACGAGCAGGCACACACAAAAGTGGCACACACGAGCGGTCAGCCCAGGCAGGCGGGCTCTTCATGACCCTATTTTATCCGAGAGCATCTGTGTCTCCTCGACCCAGGGCACTGCCCTTCGCTGGCTTGGAAGCACCCATTTGGTTCTCTGGTCTAGCTTGCTGTTACTCCAGAGCCTCTACTTCAGTGGCCCCTCCTCACGGACCAGAGCAGAAGCCCCAGAGCCCACCGTGCAGGATGAGCTGGTCAGGGCGTGGGGCAGGGTTGTCAGGAGTAGGTGCCTGCCTTACTCCTCCATCGCCTTTGCTACACAATCAACCACCTCAGAGTTCAGTGGCTTAAAGTAAGTGAAAATGTTAGTTTGCTCTTGTGGCCCCAGGGACTCTAGCCCACCAGGTTCTATCTCTCTGGGATTTCCCTGGCAAGAGTACCGGAGTGGGTTGCCATTCCCTTCTCCAGGAGATCTTCCCAACCCAAGGATTGAACTTGCGTCTCTTGCATTGCGGGTAGATTCTTTACCATCTGAGCCACCTAAAAAAAAACACTAAATCATGTTGCTCTTAAATCTGCAGCTTTTGGTGGTTGGGGGCATCAGCTGGCCCCTGCTCTCTCAGCAGGAAGATCGTGGTTAGGACTTGGGGGCTCCATGCCACAGGGCCTTTCTGTGTGTCCCCCATGTGGGGGCTTCCGGTGCAGTGGCCTCACTGTCGGGGGTGCTTCTCACCCCAGGTGCCTTCTCTGGGGCCAAGCAGGACCCAGGAAGGGCTCAGGTGAGCACCAGTGCAGCCAGGCGGGGCCACGGCCGTGTGGGCCCACCATCCGGCGCCCCTTCCTGCGTGCCTGCAGTCTCTACACTCTGCTCACCGATTCCAAGAGATGCTGCTCTTGCTGAACTTCAAGTCTCTGCTTTGCTCAGGTACACATGTGCTCACAACCACCCTGCAGTGATCACGCGGACTTAGTGTGGACTCCTCTTGGTCACTCCCCTATGACTGTTCCACTGCACCAGAGTGATGTTAATAAAAACACTAATAATCAGTAGTCTCACTTAGAGTTTGCAGAAAAAACAAAGAGTGAGTCCTTTGGACCAGAGAAGAACCAGGGTGGTGACAAGTTGCTGGAGAGCAAGGCACAGGGGCCGTGCTTCACAGAGGGGTGGGGGATGGGTGGGCAGGGAGTGTGTGCGGCCGTCCCCTGGGGTCTCAGGACCACCAACCTTCAGGGCTGTGCTGTGCTTAGTTGCTCAGTTGTGTCCAGCTTTTGGGGACCCCATGGACTGTAGCAGCCAGGATCCTCTGTCCATGGGATTTTCCAGGGAAGAACACTGGAGTGGGTTGCCTTGCCCTCCTCCAGGGGATCTTCCCAACCCAGGGATGGAACAGTGTCTCCCCCATTGTAGGCAGATTCTTCACCCTCTGAGCAGCCACGGAAGCCCTCAGTTCAGGGCAGGACAGTTCCGATCATCACAGGTTGTAGAGCCGGGAGTCTTGACGAGTGTTGTCAGTCTGCTTGGGTTCGGTCACCGGGAGAGAAGTGAAGCCGCAGACCACGGAGGGGAGGGGTGGAGAGACAGACCCATGAGTGCACAAAGGCGACGCAGCCACTGGGGGATCAGTTGCTGGGAAGGTGCCTCCGAGGGAGAAAGCATCTCTCTGAGCCACGGAAACGCCATCTTCTGACGGCGGTTGCCTGTTCTTGGCGGTGGAAACCTGCAAAAGACATCTCCGCATCCGCCAGGACCTGGACTTTGAACACAGCTATTTCACCAGAGATGTTTAAATTGGGGAAAACCAGAGTCTGTTTGAACTCAGTACAAAAATAGCATTTGTGCTCTTTGCAGACTTCTCTAGTAGATTTAATTATGGTCTTTGCAGTCAGGTTAGTGCCCTGGATTCTCTTTTTTCTTTTTCTTCTTCTTCTTTTTCTTCTTCTTTTGAATTGCTACTTGCCAGGCAGAATTTTCCTATCTTTCAAAAACCAGTAATTATGTCAAAGAATCCTCAATAAATTATACTCATTTAATTTTATTATGGGAGGGAAGGCTGAAGATGTATGGCTGCTGGTGAAATATCAAGGTGTGATATTTGAACCACACTTTCCAAGAGTCAGTTTGGCAATTTTAGAAGCTTGAAGAGTTAATGAACAGAATAATAATGTTAATTTCAAACAAGCATATGGAAAATAGGAAAGAATAACAATTTCTTAACTTAGTGGGAAGCTGAAGCCTCATATTTCAGAAAAACCCACGAAGCAACCATTGTAGAAAACATCCTCTTTGCTTCCCTTACAGAAAAATTTTCTCCTAAAGGAAAAAAATATCCATGTATTTTGGTGAGAAAATGTCAGTGCATCTTCATTTTTCATCCTTGCTGGAAGCAACAAAGCTGAGTTCCGTGTGCACTTCACTTCATCACTGCTCATTTCCAACAGGACTGTGATGTCTTGCATGGTCACTCCATTCCTGTGTCATGGTTAGCTTGTGGCCACCACGGATGGATCCTGACTCTGTGGGCTCTTGATGCAGAATCAGGGACCTTCTAAGGTGGCTATTAAGGATAGATTCTTGTGCCAGAACACAGAGACACCTAAAACCTCTGCAACACCATCATATGAAAGGTAAAACTCTAAAGGATGACTAGGGAGGACCATTAGATTCACACATAAAATGCTAAAGTGTGTTATCTAGCAGATGGGGTGCAGAAAACTGTACACCCCCTGAGGAGATCATAAGAGTTGCTGGCCCTGGAAGCATGAGTAAGCACAGAAAAATTAAGTTACATAAAAAAGAACCAGAAGTTTAAAAAGAAACTAGACTCAGGAAGCATCAGGCATATGTCAATACACAGAATAAAGAGGCCCAAGCTGAACAGAGTTATTGGAGGAAGTAGGAGGGGGGAAGTAAAGTAATTTACACACACACACACACACGTGTGCACACACACACATGCACACACAGAGTTTGTCAATGATAATTATTCTACATGAAACTGGGAAAACAAACATACAGAACTGATCACAATGAGAAGATCAGATAGCACAGGAAAGAAAACAGAAAAAGAAAAACGAACGTGTACCTTGAGGAAGACCAATGGTCCCGAGAACAAGGGAAATAGAATCTTGGGATGCTGTTGTTCAGTCACTCGGTTGTGTCCGACTCTTTGCCACCCCATGGACTGCAGCACACCAGGCTTCCCTGTCCTTCACCATCTCCTGGAGCTTGCTCAAGCTCACGTCCATCAGGTTGGTGATGCCATCCAACCAGCTCATCCTCTGGGATGAGGATAAGAAGCCAAGGAGACAGACCGTACTTCATCAGCACTTTAACTAGGGCTGGCTTCACTGTCACTCATATTTTCTGAACTGGACTGAAGAATACAGTGCTTTTATTTAGGCGGAATGAACTGAGTCTGACCAAACCTCTGAATAAAAGGCGTCTCCACGTCCTCATTCTAGTCATTTAGCCACTGTGACTCACGCTTTTTCAGCTGCGCGAAGCCCGTGGCTGACTCCTGTCCATGGCTCCCATCTCTCCCGGGCAGGCCTGATGGCACAGACCCCCTCTGCGTCCAGCAGCCCTAGACCTAGAGCCCCTCCCTGGTGGCCTTGGAGAAGCCGCTGACACCACCGAGTCCATAAAGTGAGGCCAGTATGTCAACACCAGAAAGTTGTTTGAGAGAAAAACAAAATGAAGATCACGGTCCACTGCACATTGTCTGTAACAGGCTCGAGACGCTTCCTGTTCTGGGAACCTCCCCTCCTCCCGTGTCACCCCCGACCCCACAGCAAACCAAGACAGGCCCTCCTCCCGACTCCCCACTGGCCCTCCTCCCCACTCCTTGCTTGCCCTCCTCCCCACTCCCCGTGGGCCCTCCTCCCCACTCCTGGCTCACCCTCCTCCCCACTCCTTGCTCTCCCTCCTCCCCACTCCTTACTCACCGTTCTCCCCATTCTTTGCTCGCCCTCCTCCCCACTCCTTGCTCTCCCTCCTCCCCACTCCTTGCTCTGCCTCCTCCCCACTCTTTGCTCACCCGCCTCCCCACTCCTGGCTCACTTCCCTCCCCACTCCTTGCTCAGCATCCACTTGGAGGCTGCTCTGTCTTGGCATCTGGATGGCCATCAGCTCACCTCGCACCTTGGCTTCCAGTGCTTGGCTTCCCTCCTGTTGGGTTTCATGCATCTGAATCGACATGGGAAACCCACTTGACATCCACAGGGGCGCCGCCCGCCGCCTGCGTGCGCTTGTCTGCTGGTCTTTACCAAGTTCCCCTCACCACCAGCAGCCTGTTAGTCCTGAATGGGGACTGGTTTTTTCAGTCTGTCTACAAATATAAGAGTGAAGAAATCATTCACCAGGGCAGTATGTGTTGAAAGAGGGACAATTTGAAACAAGCTGCGTTATTTGATTTTTATCTTTCACTGAGCCTGGAGACATGATTATTTTTAAACTTTCCTTTTGGTAAGCTTGGCTTGTCATTTTATATCACTGACGTTTTTTTCTTTATTTATTCAAGCTGAGGGTTCAGAAATTATTGAAAGCAGGAGTTATGGGTTGTTACATGTGTGCCCAATAAAAATAAGTTTTCATCAAGCTGTTTGAAGACGTTGTTATAAAATATTTTTAATAAAGTGGCTCCACCTACTCACAGGCTACTTTTTATGGCTGATGTGAATTAAAATCCACACCCAAACTTTATGGCTAATGTGCTTTGCCACTGATACAAAGCACAGAGGCGGAAGGGATTCCAGAAAGTGGCTTCAGGTAACGTGGCCAGCACCCCAGCTTCTTAATCACATAGTCTTCAGATAGCCCGCACATGTCTGGCAGGTGGGAGAAGTCCAAATCAGTGAACAGAACTCCAAAAGTATGGTGGGCTAGTCTCCAGTAAAAGCGAAATAAAGTGGATAAACCGAAGGTAAATTCCAGCCGTAAAAGCAAAAATGGGTTCTAAGGGGCCAAGAAGCGAAGTCTGGAGGAAACACTGACAAGAAGGTAAGCGGGCCCTTCCAGGCGTGAATGAAATCATTCACCAAGGGACTCCTGAGGGACTCCTCTACCATCCGGAGTGTGGGGGTCTCTTCAGAGCACTGGTGTCTGCTCTTTCACTTGTGGGCCTGTCTACTAAGAGTCAACCATTCTCAAAACTTACACGTGGTTTTTTTTAGTCTTTTTTTTTGTGTGCAAAAGTAAAAAGCAGTAATAAAATGATTGTCCTCTTTGCAATTAGTGAAAAGCTAGATATGTTTTTTGCATCTGTTATTGGTATTTGGTTTGTCAGGTAGCGCTAGTGGTAAAGAATCTGCCTGCCAATGCAGGAGACACAGGTTTGATCCCTGGGTCAGAAGATCCCCTGGAGAAGGAAATGGCAACCCACTCCAGTTTTCTTGCCTGTAAAGTCCCATGAACAGAGGTGTCTAGTGGGCTACAGTCTATGGGGTTGCAAAGAGTTGGACATGACTGAGCAGCTGAGTACATATTGATATTTAGTATTGCTGGGTTTAAGCCTAACAAATATGTAAGTAATTTAGTTAGGGGCGAGAGTGGAGACTGTGTGCAGACTTCTTACGGGTTTTAATCCCAATAGATAAATGTAAGTAGCTTTTTATTCTGATGGTTATAATTTCATTTGCTTCTTGTGGTGAGGTCTATGGTCTAAGCATAATCAGTGTAGACTACAAAAGTGATAATGTGACATTAATGATCAGAGGCTAATGCTGTCCCAATGTTTTCTTCACATTTTAACTTAGATACATAAAAAATATGGAAAACTTCCATTGCCATTGACAAGTTGTGTTAAATAATGCTTTGTGTTAGGCATAGGATGTTTCAGCGAAAAGATTGCCCATGTACTTAAATACTGCGAAGTGGTCCATTCCCTTTCTTCTTCCATTTCAACACTTTTTCTGTTTCTCTTACTGTTTTTCTTGATGAAGATTGTGGTTCTGGCATTTTTCTTTTCATTTCAACTTAGAATGGAGAGAAAGAGTACAAGAGAAAGCATAAACTAGGGTTTTGTAGTTGTTCCTACAGCTTCTGGGTTTGAAGGGAGCCTTGGGGACAGAGCCTCAGTTTTCCATGCAGGGTGACAAGTAGGACTTGAGCAGAGAACTGAATGGAAGACCCCTTGGCTCACTCCATTTTTTCAAGCAAGACTTGTAAAGCAGGGGGTGGGGCTTGAATTTAGCCAATAAAAAGTCATCCTGGGGTCAGGACACTGCAGAATATGACTTGCTTGAATCTTAAGGCTGGAGAGTTTCCAAGTGCAGGAAGTCAGTGGAGATGGGGAGAATGAAGGGGAGGAGCTGGGAGGAGGGTTCATGTGTGTCTCGCCCCTGCCTTCTGGATGGTGAAGCTGGGACGAGTCCTGTGGAAGACGACATCTACCCACTGAACCCTCCTGGAAGTCAGGCACTTGCCAGGGCTCCAGGAGAGAGGAAGTGCCTTGTCATGAGCCCACCATCACACTGCAGTGTGAGAGTAGGCTGCCAAGAACCCCTACTCGTGGCCCTCATAGTTGAGCCTTGTCCTATGGGATCCCAGAGCTTAGTGCCATCTGTAACCTGTCTCCTAAGAGTTTTACATGAAAATAATATCAGATTAAATCAAACCTTAAAAAGTGTGTCTTTGGAAAAGTATACAACATTTAAACAATAGTATTAATCACCTAAACTTAGTTGACATTTATAGAACATTCCAGCCCAAATCTCCAGAGTAGATATTCTTTCCTGTTATAAATAAAATATTCACCAGGCAATATGATTATATTCTGAGCTATGAAACAAACCTCAAAATATTTTTAAAAAATGCTTAAAATTTTACAGAGTACATTTTCTCATCATAATGGTATTGAGTAGAAATCAGTTACAGAAAGATATCTGAAAAATCCCTAAATATTTGGACATAATATAACATATATTAAGTAATTCATGAGCTGGAGAAGCTATGACAAAAGCTAGAATATATTTTCCAATAAGTGGAAATAAAACAAAGAATTTCAAAAATTGTCATATACAGCTAAGGAGATCAGTTAGTTCAGTCACTGAGTCCTGTCAGATTCTTTGTGACCCCATGGACTGCAGCACACCAGGCCTCCTTGTCCATCACCAACTCCCAGAGATTGCTCAAACTCAAGTTCATCGAGTCCATGATGCCATCCAACCATCTCATCCTCTGTCATCCCCTTCTCCTCCCGCCTTCAGTCTTTCCCAGCATCAGGGTCTTTTCCAATGAGTCAGTTCTTCACATCAGGTGGCCAAAGTATTGGAGCTTCAGCTTCAGCATCAGTCCTTCCAATGAATATTCAGCACTGATTTCCTTCAGGATTGACTGGTTTGATCTCCTTGCAGTCCAAGGGACTCTCAAAAGTCTTCTCCAACACCACAGTTCAAAAGCATCAATTCTTCAGTTGCTTTCTTTATAGTCCAACTCTCACATCCATACGTGACCACTGGAAAAACCATAGCTTTGACTAGATGGAGATAATAGCTAAGGAGATATTTAGAGGGAAATGTAGAATTTAAATGATTAGAATAAAATCAAAGCTTTCAAAAGAAATGAAAAAAATAGGTTAAAGTAAACTTAAGTAGAATGAAAGAAAACTAAAAGAGTGGAAAATCAATTCAATAATAAATTGACAGTAGAAAAATCAATGGAACCAAAAACTAGGTCTTTGAAGAAAAGCAATAAAATCTATAAAACTCTAAACAGGCTGAATTAGAAAAAGCTGAGAGAAGATGCTGTTTACTAACATGAAGGGTGAAAGATGAAATATGTCTAAGATCTTACAGAAATATTTCTAAGATCTTAAGAATAGTAAAGGCATTTTTAAGTAAGATTTTGCACCAACAAATTTGACAAATTACATGAAACATACATATTCTTTGAAAGCTTTAAATTACCAAAACTGACCTAAGAAGAAATAGAAAACCTGAAAAGTCCTTTATACCTTAAAAAAATATAGAAATTTCCACCTAAAAGTCCACATCATGTCCATATAATAAGGTAATAAAAATGGGTAGATAGATTGGAAAAGAAGTAAAACCATCTTTATTTATAAATAATATCATGAAAATAAAAAATTCTAAAGACCTACAAAATAGCTACTAGAGTTAATAAACGTGTTTAGTGGGGTCACAACACACAACACAGAAATTGATTGTGTTTCTATATCCTACTGTGAAAATAGGAATTTGAAATTGAAGTACTATTTACAACAGCATAAACGATGTCACACTTGGGGATAAACTTTAAACACGATCAAGATCTATACACTGAAAGGGACATGGGACAGCTGAGGGAAACTACGGGAGAGCTGAATGAATGGGGAGATGTATGTTGTTTTATATATATATATATATGTTGTTCTTGGGTCAAAAGACTCAGTGTTGTTATAGTGTTAACCTTGACCATTTTGGTCAGTAGACTCAAAGCAATCCTAGTCAAAATTCTAAGAAGCCTTTTCTTTAGGAATCAGCAAGTTGATTTTAAAATTTAGATGTAAATACAAAGAAACATCAACCCTAAAAGAAAGAGAAATTTGTCTGTCTCACTCTATCTTATTTTGGAAGGTACTCTGAAAAGAAAAAAAGTGAAAATGTTATCCTCCCAGTCATGTCCTACTCTTTGCATCCCCATGGCCTGTAGCCCACCAGGCTCCCCAGTCTGTGGAATTCTCCAGGCAAGAATACTGGAGTGAGTAGCCATTTACTTCATCCAGGGGATCGTCCCAACTCAGGGATTGAACCTGGGTCTCTTGCAGGTGCAGGCAGATTCTTTACCATCTGAGCCACCAGGGAAAGTTACTGTAATCAGGAGAGCAGAGGACTGAAAAGAGGACCAACTCATCAATCTAAGGGGCAGATGGAGTCAGAAGGAGAATCGGACACAAATTAGCGACACCAGCTGGGAGAAGTGAGAGTCTTTTCAATCAGTGGTGCTGGGAGACTGAATCGAAATATGGGGGACAAACAGCTCGACATCCCCTTCAAACCATTAAAAATTAATTAAAAATAGGTTGCAGACCCAAGCATAAAAGCTAAGTATATAAAACTTCTAAGAGGTATTGTAGGAGAAAATATTTGAGTCTTTATGGTCTCTTCCTATACAAGAAGCAAAAAGTCCATAGTAAAAGAAAATCTGCATAAACTGGACTTCATAAATTAAAAAAAAAAATGCTGCTCTTAAAAAATAAAAAGAGTAAAAAGTTGAGCCACACGCTGGAAGAAAATACATGACAGAGAACTTGTGTCCAAAAAGAGAAATAGAACACTTATAACTCAGTAATGTGATGAATAAATCAAGAGGAAAATATTTGAATAAATACTTTCAAACAAATTGCTAACAAGTCCATGAGAAAAGTTTTAACACCTACCGTGGATGATGAGAATCAGAGGCGCCGTGACCACTGCGGACACAGCGGAACCTATTAGTCTTAGATTCGACAGACAAAGATCTTTTCAGAATATTCCCAGGAATACAGGTGAGCGCAGAGTCAGAAGAGGGAGGGAGGTAGAAGCCAGTGTCCCCCGCCCCTCACCAGGAGCAGGGCAGGGCCGGGGCTCCGCTGTCCCGGATTCAGCCCTCGGGGCGTGATCCCATCTCACAGGCCAGATGGTGGAGGCCAGGGGCCAGAGAGAGCCCAGCTGACTCTGGTCCCAAATCCTTGTTCTCTCTGTGGTATCACATGGCCAGTGAGGGATACACAGCAAGCGTGCCTGCCCTGGAACTCCCTGTGTTTCCCTTTCTGTGATCCAGGGTCAGCCCCACATTTGTAAGCCGAGCTGGTAATGGTTAAAGGTAGTGAAGGAAAGGCAGACAGATCACTGCAAATCTTCGGGTTCATATGTCTTGTTCAGAAGAAATTCCTTGGAACCAATCACACATTTGAGCTATGGAAAAGCAATCACCTTCAAAGGGAGTGTATTATCTCTCAATCTTTGACAAATTTTGTTTGGAATCTGCTTGTTTGAGGAAAAATACACCATCAATTTTAGCTGATGACTGAAGACAGTCCAGGGAACTGGCAATGAGTCCAGGAAGCTATCAAATATGTTAAAAGAATCGAGTTAAAAATTACTACAACTTAAAGTATGTTAGGAACAGTACATTCCTTTTGCTCTGTGTTACGTTTAAATCTTTTTCACATGGCTTAGTCACAGAGTTCTCAGTGCGTAGGGGACCAGCCTTATTTTCAGGCTGAGCCTTGACAGAGTTTTTATGTTCGGTGAGGGGCCTGAGGTCATGCGCTTCCCTTACTCGTGGACAGCGTTTCGATTTGTGGTCGCAACGATTTCATCTCATATGAGCTTGGTGAGGTGGCCCTGACTGGAAACACGCAGTTACTAAAAATGGCTTCCAGATCCTCACCTAGTAAATTTTGCACTGAAATCAGGGCAGTCCTTCAAAACGGCTGGAGGGCTGACAGGTGAGAGCGCCGTGTCCGCCGGGGCCTTGGGAGAAGGCGAGCGCGTTGAGACGGCTCTGACGCTCTGGGGCTCGCTGACAAGGACAACTGCAGGCGTGCTGCTTCCTCCGCGTGTCTCCGACCGCGCTGCTCTTCCCTCGGAAATCGCCTTCTTCGCCTGCTGCTGGCCACGCCGTGTCTCCTCTGCGGCCTCGGTGGATGTCGTGTCCTGATTCTCCCTTCCTCCTTCCCTGCGATACTTCGAGGAGTGATTTGTGTCGGGCTACATTTTCTCTCCTCTTACTGTTTTTTTTTTTTTGCTGTAACTCTTCATATTGTATTTTAGTATTTAAATACCAATCCTTAATTGAATAAATACATACTGAATTAGTATAATATCATTTTGTATGTAACATAAATCCCTCCCAGTGGATGATTCCATGTAACTTCTCTCATCCTTCGTGCTATTTCTCTATGTGTATATACACTAATATATAGTGTGTGTGTGTTTGCATATTTGACATATGATTGATTTGCAACATATTAGTTTCATGTGTATAGCAAAATGATTCAGTTATTTACAGATATAAAAGAATATATATATGCGCTTCAGAATCTTTTCCATTATAGGCCATTATAAAATCCTGAATATAGTTCCCTGTGCTCTAGTATGTTATATATTTTAATTAAATCTATATTGTAGGTTCTGCAATGTATTATTATAGCACTTAAAGCATCAGTTTACTTTTAAAGATATTTACTAGAAAATATTTTATACTTATCTGCATTTTTATACTTTCTAAGACTCATAAATCAGAATTTCCTTTACCTGGAAAAGTTTCTTTAGCAATTGAGGTATGCTGGCAACATATTCTTTCAGCACTTGATCCTGTGAAAATGTCTTTATTCTGCTTTCATTCTAAGGGACATTTCAACTGGACTTAGAAACCTAGATTTGCACTTTTCACTTACACCACTTTAAAGATATTCTGTTTTCTTATGGCCTCTGTTGTTTCTGATAAACAGAGTCTCAGTCTTATTATTGTTCTGATGTATGAAATGGATTTTTTAAATATACTTTTTATTGACCCAGAAAGTTCTCTTCAACACAGCTATCAGTATGTGATTTCTAAAACACAGATTTGATTAAGTCAAATTTTCTCCAACCTAAAAGCCTTCAGCAGTGAGCAACCCAGTGTCCATAGAAAGCTGGTGTGGCTCTGTGGTCAGGGAGAAGGGCAGCCTGTGCTCATCCAAATCCCAGCTCCAACCCTGGGAAGCACAGTCTGGCATGGATTGCCACACTGGACAAAGATCCTTCAGCTGCTTGATGATATGTAGTTGTTAAAGTTAAAATATATACGCTTGTTTTACTTATAGAACGCTGTTTTTATAGATATAAATGCATTTATGCTATAATAAATGCAAAATAGGAATCACATATAGAATATAAATAATAAAAACATGAGCTATATAGCAATACATGTTAGAACATGTGTTTAATATACACTCAGCAGTATAGTGTCTGGCATATAACACATGCTCAGGCATGGTAGCAAGTATAAATATTAGTTTCTAAAGACCTATGTTAGTGTCTGCAAATGTTAAAATTTATGAAAAGATATTATAAAATATATTATCAAAGGTCCGTCTAGTCAAAGCTATGGCTTTTCCAGTGGTCATGTATAGATGTGAGAGTTGGACCATAAGAAAGGTGAGCGCTAAAGAATTGATGTTTTTGAACCATGGTGTTGGAAAAGACTCTTGAGAGTCCCTTGGACAGCAAGGAGCTCCAACCAGTCCATCCTAAAAGAGATCAGTCCTGGGTGTTCACTGGAAGGACTGATGCTGAAGCTGAAATTCCAATCCTTTCACCACCTGATGTGAAGAACTGACTCATTGGAAAAGACCTTGATGCTGGGAGGGATTGGGGGCAGGAGGAGAAGGAGACGACAGAGGATGAGATGGCTGGATGGCATCACTGACTCATTGGACATGGGTTTGGGTAGACTCTGGGAGTTGGTGATGGACAGGGAGGCCTGGCGCGCTGCAGTCCATGGGGTTGCGGAGAGTCGGACACGACTGAGCGACTGAACTGAACTGAGCTGATGATATTATTATCTGCATGGTATCTATATTAGTATCTATAGATCTGTATTAGTTAGTCAGTTAGTTCAGTTGCTCAGTCGTGTCTGACTCTCCGCGACCCCATGAATCACAGCACTCCAGACCTCCCTGTGCACCACCAACTCCCCGAGCTCACTCAGACTCATCTCCATTGAGTCGGTGATGCCATCCAGCTATCTCATCCTCTGTCGTCCCCGTCTCCTCTTGCCCCCAATCCCTCCCAGCATCAGAGTCTTTTCCAGTGAGTCAACTTGTCGCATGCGGTGGCCAAAGTATTGGAGCTGTATTAGTATCTATAAACACTAAATTTTATAAAAGGATAATATCAGTGTCTAACTTTCACTTGTACTGCGTCTGCGGCCCCAGTGGTCTGGAAGCCAGGCTCCTTTCCAACCCAGTTTTGCTGACCTCACTTCCTGCGTTTGTGCTCCCCTCACCAGGTCACACTTTGGTTCTGCACACGGAGCTGCTGTGGGAACCACTTCCCAGTGGAGTCCTGCTCTGCCATTCCCATTGCTCCACTGTGGCCCTTCCTCCCGGGGCTGAACGTGCTCACGGGTCAGGTGCGCCCTCCTGTTCCCACGGAGGGGGTCTGAGCAGCCACATATCAGGTTTTTAACGGAATCAGATTTTAAATGGAATCCAGCTGTTCAATGGAATATCAATGAAACCCTGCCTGCACCGTTACAAAACTGGCTTTACAATCTTTTCTCACAGTCGCCATACCCACGCCGCCAAACCCTCTAACTTTTAGACGTGACTCTATGATGTCGTCTTGGGAAGTCAGTGAATTCACTCTGAGGTTACAATTCTTTTGAAGATGCTAGTAGTCCTGACTGGGGCAGCACTGAAATGATATTACAATGAAATTTCTGAATCCTGATTTATTAGTAACTGAGGCACTTGTTCTCCTCCATGAGGTCTGAGAGGGAGTCTTTTTAAAAAAAAGAAAAAATGAATCACAGTAGCACTTTATTCTGGATGGGGTTGGATGAGAGATCCGTTTAGCGTTTGCAGTGGACCATGTTGAGGGCCCTGCATTTTTTTTCCTGTTCCAGGAAGATCTGAATATTCCCGGCCCACAGCAGGCACTGTGCAGGACTGCTCCTGTATATTTCCCTTTACTGCCTAAAACGAGATGTCGGCGACCGTCCTTATGATGAGAAGGGCTCATAGAGGACCTGGTGTTGCCACGGGCCAGGGCAGGTGCGATGGACAAAGCTGGGCCTGCCGCAGGCCACCTCGCCCAGAGTCCCGGGGACCACCGCTCCGCAGTGAGCTTGGCAGCCACCTCCCTGGTCTCCTCCCCTCTGCCCACACCCACTGTCTCCTCCTATGGGAGGAAAGGGGTCTGAAGGGAGAAAATCAGAGAAAATCAGGGTCTCAGAAGGCCATCCTAGACAGAGCACATTCTCATAATTTCTTAAGGAAAGAGCTGGGAGGGATTCTGTTTAATGTATAAAAGAAAAGCAAGGATTCTGGATTTCCAGGAAAGGTAAGACAGCAGGTGTGATCTCAAGCAGCCTGTTTTGTGTTTTTTTCACATTTCAAAGTAAAGAACAGGAGATAGTGAGGGGCCAGCCCTGGGCTCCCGCCCCAGCCGTCCATAGCCAGGAGTCCGTCAGCACTTCAGATCACAGCTGGCCGCATTGCCCACAAAGAGATCAGGACAGCCCCCTACATGGCCAAATGATAATTTGAACACCCTAGACTGGTTGTTTTATAAAATGTAGTAGGTGTCCCCCTCCACCCCGGAGTCCGTTATCCTCACAGAGACACTGAACTTCCACTGAAACACATCTTTCCTCTTTGCTCCCACGAGAAACTTTCATCCTGTGGCCCTTTCTCGTCTCCTCGTGTTCCTGCTCAAACCAAAAGCTGAGGGAGCAGCCCTTGTTTGGAGACCGCTTTGCTTAAACCCCCTTTCAGCCTGTGGAGTCACTCGTGGAACTGATGTGGCCGCTTCAGTCCCCAGAGGGCGTTTCTCAGACCCAGTGTGCACACGCCTCATCTTTCTGTGGTTCCGGGAACACCCAGTTCAGGTAAGAGTAGCAGCAACCCGACCCCACAGGGTGGAGGAAACACGCGTCACACCAGTGAATGTGAAAACGGCAGCGACTTCGACCCTAAGCACCAGTTCTTGGGCGCACCCAGCCCTGTGCTCTGTGTCACGATCATGTGAGTCACCACTGCCCTTCCTCTGCTGTTTCACAGGAACGAGCTTTCAGATACACCCCCGCGTCCTCACACCCCGAGCCCATGCCCCAGACATCCCGGGCAGGGAAGTCAGAGAGGTACTGCTCTTAAAGGACACCTGCACCTTGCCACATGTCGGTCTTCCCGCTTCCTTGAAGCTAATCTCACCATGTCTTCTCTGGCCTTGACTCCAGTTTGTTCCATCCCCTCTGTCTCTCTCCTCTCAGCTTCATTATTTTTTAACTTTTCAAAAATGTATCTTATTGAAGTACAGTTGATTTGCAATGCGTCTTAGTTTCTGCTGTGTGGCACAGTGACTCGGCTACACACACATATGTACATTCTCTCCCAGTGTGGTTTGTCACAGAATGTTGAATACAGTCCCCCGGGCTGCACAGTAGGATCTTGTTATTTATTCATCCTCTATATAATAGCTTTCACCTGCTGACTCCAAACCCCCAACCCCTTGGCAATCACAAGTCTTCTCTTTGTCTGTTTTTAGGTTTCATAGGTAAGTTCATTTCTGCTGTATTTTGCATTTCACACATAAGCAATATCATGTGACACTTGTCTTTCTCTAAGTTCACTTAGTACGATCACCTTTAGGTCCATCCATGTTGCTGCGAATGACAACAGTTCATTCTTTTTAACGGTTGTCTCTTAACTTCTTCGTTTTTTCTAACACGTGATGCATTGCTGTTGTTCAGTCACTCAGTCGTGTCCAACGCTGAGACCCCATGGACTGCAGCACGCCAGGCCTCCCTGTCCTTCACCAGCTCCAGAAGTTCACTCAGACCCATGTCCCTTGAGTCGGTGCTGCCATCCAGCCATCTCATCCTCTGCCATCCCCCTCTCTTCTCATTCCCAGCTTCAGGGTCTTTTCCAATGAGTTGGCTCGTCACATCAGGTGGTCAAAGTGTTAGAACTTCAGCTTCAGCATCAGTCCTTCCAATGAATATTCAGGACTGATCTCCTTTAGAGTGGACTGGTTGGATCTCCTTGCAGACCAAGGGACTCTCAAGAGTCTTCTCCAACACCATGGTTCAAAAGCATCAATTCTTCGGTGCTCAGCTTTCTTTATAGTCATACATAAAGTTTACACCCATACACGACTACTGGGAAAACCATAGCTGTGACTATATGGACCTTTGTTGGCAAAATAATGTCTATTTTTTTTTTTAATATGCTGCGTATGTTTGTCATAGCTTTTCTTCCAAGGAGCAAGCATCTCTTAATTTCATGGCTGCAGCCACCATCCACAGTGATTTTAGAGTCCAAGAAAATAAAATCTGTCCCTGTTTCCATTGTTTCTCATCTATTTGCCGTGAAGGGATGGGATCAGATGCCACGATCTCTGTTTTTTGAAAGTTGAGTTTTAAGCCAACTTCTTCACTCTCCTCTTTCACCTTCATCAAGAGGTTCTTTAGTTCTTCTTCACTTTCGGCCATAATGGTGCTGTCATCTGCATATCTGAGGTTATTGATATTTCTCCCAGCAATCTTGATTCCAGCTTGTGCTTCATCCAGCCCAGCGTGTCTCATGATGTACTCTGCATATAAGTTAAATAAGCAGGGTGACAACATACAGCCTTGACATACTCCTTTCCCGATTTGGAACCACTCCGTTGTTCCATGTCCAGTTCTAACTGTTGCTTCTTGATCTGCATACAGATTTCTCAGGAGGCAGGTCAGGCGGTCTGGCATTCCCATCTCTTTAAGAATTTTCCAGTTTGTTGTGATCCACACAGTCAAAGGCTTTGGCGTAGTCAGTGAGGCAGAAGAACATGTGATCCATCAGTTCAATTCCATTCAGTCGCTCAATCGTGTCTGACTCATTGCAACCCCATGAACTGCAGCATGCCAGGCCTCCCTTTCCATCAACAACTCCCAGAGTCCAACCAAACCCATGTCCATCGAGTCAGTGATGCCATCCAACCATCTCATCCTCTGTCGTCCCCTTCTCCCCCTGCCCTCAATCTTTCCCAGCATCAGGGTCTTTTCTAATGAGTCAGTTCTTTGCATCAGGTGGCCAAAGATTTGGAGTTTCAGCTTCAGCATTAGTCCTTCCAGTGAACACCCAGGACTGATCTCCTTTAGGATAGACTGGTTGGATCTCCCTGCAGTCCAAGGGACTCTCAAGAGTCTTCTCCAACACCACAGTTCAAAAGCATCAATTCTTTGGCACTCAGCCTTCTTTATGGTCCAGCTCTCACATCCATACATGACCACGGGAATATCCAGATGCTAAAACACCTGTCTTCACCCCAAATCCGTTTCTGTTATCATCCTCTATGCCACCCACATATCAAGCCTTAAATGTATTCCAACCTTTTAATTTCTTCCTCACTTGTTTCTTATTTTGTTATTTTTCACTGTGGTGAAACACACACAACACAGAATTTACACTTGAAGGGTACTTAGTGCTCAGTGCAGTGGAATTAGCACATTTGTGCTGCAGCTCCCCCACCAGCAGCTGCTGGCGCTGCTTCCACCTTGTGAAACTGAAACTCCGCCCCCTCACGCAGTACCTCCCCCGACTCCCCAGACCCTGGCCCCCATCGGCTGCTTTCTGTCCCTGTTCTTGTTATCACTCCAGGAACCTCATGCAAGTGGGATCATACATTACTTGTCGTTTGTGACCAGTTTATTTCACTGATCTTAATGCTCCCAAGGCTGATCCATGCAGCAGAAGCTGGTGCCAGAACTTCCTTCCTTTTTAAGGTGGAATAATGCTGCATCGCGAGTACACAGCACGTCCGTTTCTCCATCTCTGAATCGATGCACTGCTGGTTGTTTCCACAGCTTAGCTTATGTGGGTGATGCTGCTGAGAACGCAGGGGCCCACACAGCTCTTCAAGGCCAAACTTTCCATCCTTTTGGGAATGGACTCAGAAGTAGAATATGTTAATTATTGGTAGCATTTGACGAATGACACTAGTGTTTTCCCTACACTTGTTCCATTTTGCATCCCACCAGCAGAGCAGAGTTCCTCACACTTCCTTTTCAGCTGCTGGGAGCCTGTTCACACCAGCTGCTGAACTGAAACTTTTCTGCACACGATGCTTTTGTAACACTACATCTGGTCATTCCTCTTCAGTCTCTATTTGTCATGGCTTCTCATGGGTTTTCATTCATTACTAAATATTTATTGGCTTATTATGTTCCAGCTTATTCACTACTGGCTTATTATGTTCCAGCTAGCAGGGAAGGGGGAGCCTGGTGGGCTTCCACCTGTGGGGTCACACAGAGTCGGACACGACTGAAGTGACTTAGCAGCAGCAGCAGCAGCATTCTACTTGCTGGAGAAATAGTAATATATGAGACAGATAAAAAACAAAAACAAAAACCTTGTGTTGGTTAAAAACTTTAGAAAAGTGAAATAGAAAGCATGTCTGTTAATTATAAGTGGTAAGAGGATAATGCAAGGCAGAAACCATGAAGAGAAACTGGCGATGAAAAGACTGAAAGCGTCAGTGGCTGGTCATGGAGAAATCACTGAAAGGGTGGCCTCTGTGTAAAGGCAGAACGGAGTCGTGTGTCGAGTTCACACTTGAGGATGAATCTGTGGAACGCAGCTGATGACTCAATAAAGCTGTTCAAAGCAAAATGTAGGGAAATTTACGTTTCCGTTATCAGCAGGGATATGAAGAGAAGGATCTGATTTGAGAACAGGGGGATTTTGCTGTGATTAGAGGAATGAGTTTTGAAGCCGTGGTAGAAAATACAGGAAAGGTGCCCAGTGGGGAGTGGGAAGGTGTGCCCAGGACCCAGAAGACACGCCAGGCAGGAATGGTATGCAGACACTGTGTGTAGAATGTTATGGAGACTCTGGTGTGGACGGGAGACCACACCCTGCTTAACTGCAGCCCTGCTCCCAGCAATAAAGATAAACTTCTTTGGAAACTTTATTGACTCCTTCAAATCACTAGTTTTTGGTTATTCTATTTATATTTTCAGGTTTCCCCAGTGGCTCAGATGGTAAAGAATCTGCCTGCAATGCAGGAGACATGAGTTTGATCCCTGGGTTGGGAAGATCCCCTAGAGAAGGGAATGGCAACCCACTCCAGTATTATTGACTGGAGAATTTCATGGACAGAGGAGCGTGGCATGGGGTCACAATTACATACTGAAAGACTATGGCTTACACTCAGCACTACAATTCTGCCATTACAATTCACTGTTAAATTTGAGGGTAACTTAATTTTCGTGAGATGTGTAGTCATGGTTACTTAAGTAAATGTCATTTAGGAAGCAACGATGGTGGAGCGTTGTTTTGAAAGAAGAAGTTTCTCAAATGCAGAACACATGCTCTCTAATTTATGTTGCTCATGGAGATTTCAATCTTTTTTACGTTTCATCAAGTAGAGAGTGCCAATTGTAGACTCAAATTCAAGGCACTGATTTCAAGTTTCATTTCATTTCAACAAAAATAGGATGATTTGGTTCAAAGAAAAAGATTTCCAAGGATTTCTGGTCATTAAACATTTCTTACAAAGAGCTTTTTCAAAGACTTAATGGTAACTTAATCAAATGCACATGGTTTAACATTTCTTTGCAAATCCAGTGATTGAGGGAGAAAACAATTTTGTGCTGAATGCATTTGCCAGAACCTTTCAAAAATAGGTTAAGATGTATTTTGTAGAAGATAAAAGACTGCTGCTCCCCATCCCTATCAACAGATATCTCTGTTGAACACAGGCGAGCCAGGGCCCCAGAGGACCTGACCCTGGGCCAGAAGTGGATTCTCACACAGGAACATCTTCATGATGTTCCAGAAAGCTAACACTGCCAGTCTGGTCACCATCAAACGGAAGCTTTGCAGCTGATGGAGCTCTAGGCCTTTGGAAAATGATTCTGGGGTTGTTCCAGGAAGGCTTGGTCTCCTATGCCCAGGCCCGAAGGATTGCTGTTACACATCTCCAAGCTGACAGCCTTGCATGATAGCCCAAATCTTAATCCATCACACACACAAAGAGAGAGACACACAGACAGACACACACAGACACACACATAGACACACTCACACATACTGAGACACACACACACACACACACAGAGGCACACACAGAAACACACACACACAGATAGACACATACATACCGAGATACACTCACACAGAGAAACACACACAGATACACACACAGACACACACCGAGAAACATACACACATATACACATACACCCTGAGACACACACACACAGAGACACACACACAGACACACACCAAGAAACACACACACATATACACATACACACTGAGACACACACACACAGACACACACTGAGAAACACACACACATATACACATACACACTGAGACACACACACACACAGAGACACACACACAGACATACACAGAGAGACATATGCACACCCAGAGAGATACACACAGACACACACACACAGAAACACACACATACAGATACACACAAAGAGAGAGACACACAGACACACACACCGAGAAACACACACACACATAAACAGACACACACACACAGACACACACAAAGAGAGATACACAGACACACACACACAGACACACACACAGATACACACAAAGAGAGAGACACACAGACAGACACACAGACACACACACACGGAGACACACACACCGAGAAACACACACATAAATACGTACACACTGAGACACACACACACAGAGACACATACACACAGACATACACAGAGAGACACATGCACACCCAGAGAGATACACACAGACACACACACACATAGACACACACACACTTAGATACACACACACATAGACACACTCACACATACCGAGACACACACACACACAGACACACACAGAGAGAAACATACACACACATACACACACATACACAGACAGACACACACAAAGAGAGATACACAGACACACACATAGACGCACACACACAGAGACACACATACAGAGACACACTCACACAGAGAAGCACACACACAGAGAAACACACACACAGAAATACACACACATATACACATACACACTGAGACACACACACACAGAGACACATACAGACATACACAGAGAGACACATGCACACCCAGAGAGATACACACAGACACAGACACACACACACACAGACACACTCACACAGAGAAACACACACACATAGACACATACACATAGACACACACACAGACACATACACACAGACACACACAGAGAGAAACACACACACACATACACACACACACCGAGACACACTCACACAGAGAAACACACACACAGACACACATACAGAGAAATAAACACACATACACACACACACTGAGACACACACGCACATACAGAGAGAAACACACATACACATATACATTGAGACACACACAGAGAAATACACATACACACAGACACACACACAGACACACACACAGAGAAATACACACAGACACACACATACACACTGAGACACACATACACACAGACACACACAGAGAGAAACACACACACACATACACATATACACCGAGACACACTCACACAGAGAAACACACACACATAGACACACACACATAGACACACACACAGACACACACAGAGAGAAACACACACACACATACACACACACACCGAGACACACTCACACAGAGAAACACACACACAGACACACATACAGAGAAATAAACACACACACACACACTGAGACACACACGCACATACACACAGAGAGAAACACACATACACATATACACTGAGACACACACAGAGAAATACACATACACACAGACACACACACAGACACACACACAGAGAAATACACACAGACACACACATACACACTGAGACACACATACACACAGACACACACAGAGAGAAACACACACACACATACACATATACACCGAGACACACTCACACAGAGAAACACACACACATAGACACACACACAGACACACACAGAGAGAAACACACACACACATACACACACACACCGAGACACACTCACACAGAGAAACACACACACAGACACACATACAGAGAAATAAACACACACACACACACTGAGACACACACGCACATACACACAGAGAGAAACACACATACACATATACACTGAGACACACACAGAGAAATACACATACACACAGACACACACACACAGACACACACATACACACTGAGACACACATACACACAGACACACACAGAGAGAAACACACATACACATATACACCGAGACACACTCACACAGAGAAACACACACACATAGACACACATACAGAGAAATAAACACAGACACACACACACACCGACACACACACACAGACAGACACAGACACCCACACAGAGATCCCCACACATACACACACCACGTTTTGCCTTTTCCCAATTAAACAAAACTGCTTTCTTGCATAAACCGATGGCATGAACTTGCACGAGACAAAATTCGTTAGTACAATGGGGTAACATCGTGGTTCCCTCTGGGGTGACAGTCGAGGCTGTGAGGAGCCCAGTTCAGAGGGGCAGCTGGAAGGAGACACCTGGTCGTAAGTGGCAGGAGCCCAGGGGTCTTTGGTGTCACCTCAACACAGCCATGCTCTAGAGTCCTTCACTGCATCCCCGCACCTCCGTCATAAGAGGAATCCAACTTGAACTAGAATAATAAACAGTAGGATTATTGGACGAGTACAAAAGAAGTGTTAGTCACTCAGTCATGTCTGACTCTTTGTGACCCCACAGACTGTAGCCCACCAGGCTCCTCTGTCCATGGAATCTTCCAGGCAAGAATACTGGAGTGTGTTGCCATTTCCTTCTCCAGGGGATTTTCCTGACCCAGGGATTGAACTTGGGTCTCCCACATTGCAGGCGACTCTTTACCAACTGAGCCACCAGGGAAGGAAGATGACAAAATTACTGAAAAATCGACCAGAGTCAGGGCTCCAGCAGCACTCTCTCCCTGCTCCCTCCTGTCTGTCTCTCAGCATCTCCACGTTTTGTCTTTGCCTCTCTCCTGTGTCAGCTGCATGCTCTTGTTTATTCCAGAACTGCCTTCACACAGCTGGCCACACAGATGTGAGCTCAGGCTCGTGTCCTTGGAGAGCTGGGAGAGAGGTAAAGAAGGCTTCTTTCCTGAGGGTCACACAGGAAACTCCTGGAGAGCACGGCCTGGCCTGGCCGGGTCACCGTTTCCTCTGGACCAACCATTGTTCTTGGGGATAAAGCATGAGATTTACCCAGCCAGTCAGGGCTGCTCTTGGGCTGGAAGGGTTGGGGGCTGAGGGGAGGGCCCCCCTGCAAGAAGCAGGTGGTCAGGAAGGAGCCCGATCTCTTTACCGAAGGAGGAAGGGATGTGGATTCAAGCAAAATGACTTTCGTTTACTACAGAAGCAAATAATACTAAGCTGTAATTAATGCCATTGTGTGCATGTGAGGGTGTGTATATGTGTTTGTGAGTGTGTGTGTGTGTGTGTCTGTGTGTGTGATTTCACCTAGCCATCCTGTCTTCAAAGTTTGCTAGGCATATTAAACTATGAAAATATTTGAGCAGCATGGATTTTTCAAATCATTAGAGTATTTCTTTTTTTAAATTAGGATAAATAAATGAGAGAGACCAGAGTTCTTGCAGAGCTGCAAGCCCCACCACCAGAGGGCTGTAGGTAGGTCTGGACCCATAAAAGAACATCCATTGCTCAGTCGTGTCCGACTCTTTGCGACCCCGTGGACTGCAGCCCACCAGGCTCCTCTGTCCATGGGATTCTCTAGGCAAGAGTACTGGAGTGGGTTGCTGTTTCCTACTCTGGGGGATCTTCCTGACCCTGGGATGGAACCTGGGTCTCCCGCATTGTGGGTGGATTCTTTACCATCTGAGCCATTTGGGAAGCACTAAATCCTTGTCCAAATGATGGTGATCATCTAGTCACAGCAGTAACTGAGCAAAGGGGACGCGTGCTGTGGATTACTCAGATGTGTTCAAAGAGGCGCCCACACCTTTCATCCTCAGTCTTGTCCACTGGTTCTTTCCTTCGAGTGCAAAGGGCATCAGGTACCACCCCAGTCTCACGCGTTAAAAATGAGGTCTCCTTCATCACTCAGTGCCCTTTCTCGCTCTCTTGTTGATTGAAAGTATTCATTTAGCAACACTGGGGTCTCAGCAGGGTCCCAGGAATATCACATACAGTTTATTCTTCGTGGAACACCTTCTACAATGAAGGGAGCTATTCCTTCATTGGCCCGCAGGCACTATTTATACCCCCTTCAATATTTTCTATGTTGCAGCTAACCAGGCATTTTTATATTAAAATTGTTTAAATATTGGCTTCCATGGTCAGAATATTTTCAAAATTCTGCTTCCTTTCAGTTGCACGTAGTTTTGTTCAGGGCATTTGGGTGGCTGTGGGGACTCTCCCAGCCGCCCTTCTCCACTTTCCTCGCCTCCGTGGCTCTCCTCACTTCCCAGAGCCCTGTAGCCTGCCCTTATCCGCTCCCTGCACTCCCACCGCTTCACCGCAAAGCGGCTTCCAGGAGGCAAGGCTCTCTGTCGCTCCTCTCTCCCTGCATCTGGCAGGATGTTGGTCTTCCGGGGGCCCCTTTCCAGTTGGGACCGTGGAAATATGCACGGTGACAGGAGAGACGGAGGGCCTCTGCTCACCCGGGCCAGGCCATCAGGGATCGTCTCGGCTGTTTTCTGCATGAAACATATGGGGGCTGGGTCACAGCTTCGGCAGGCCTCATGTTGAAAGTATGTTTTCCTAATGACCACGCTGTCTTTGAAAAGTAAATTGGTAAACTGGCTTTCGTGATTTCACAGAAAGCTGTCTTTCATTATGAACTGAGAAGAGAATAATCGGAAGATGGCCAAGCGGGATATTTTTAAGTCCCAACCTGCACTGACCAGAAAGCCCAGGGATTGCTCATGGAAAAGTCCTGACTCTGAGGGAGTCTTGGCTTCTCCCGTTCGCTGCAAGCTCTCGTGGCCAGCAGCCAGGGGCTGGGGAGAAAGCCTCCCGCTTCTCAAGGGGACTGATGGGGGCACCCAGAGTCCCAGCCTGTGGAGGGGCACTAGGGTCCCCCAGGAGAACCACCCCTGGAGCTCATCGCCTGATGGGTCCTGGAGACTGAGGTCGCCTGCTGGCAGCACGTGAGCGAGGTGAGATGTTGTCATTAAGCAGATGCTGAGGCTGAGGAGGCCTCACAAACGGCCATGAAAAGAAGAGAAGCGAAAAGCAAAGGAGGAAAGAAAAGATATAAGCATCTGAGGTAAAAGAATAGCAAGGAGAGATAAGAAAGCCTTCCTCAGTGATCAATGAAAAGAATTAGACGAAAACAACAGAATAGGAAAAACAAGAGATCTTTTCAAGAAAATTAGAGATATCAAGGGAACATTTCATGCAAAGATGGACTCGATAAAGGACAGAAATGGTATGGACCTAATGGACCTAACAGAAGCAGAAGATATTAAGAAGAGGTGGCAAGAATACACAGAAGAACTGTACAAAAAAGATCTTCACGATGAAGATAGTCACAATGGCGTGATCACTCACCTGGAACCAGACATCTTGGAATGTGAAGTCAAGTGGGCCTTAGAGAGCATCATGACGAACAAAGCTAGTGGAGGTGATGGAATTCCAATTGAGCTGTTTCAAATCCTGAAAGATGATGCTGTGAAAGTGCTGCACTCAATATGCCAGCAAATTTGGAAAACTCAGCAGTGGCCACAGGACTGGAAAAGGTCAGTTTTCATTCCAATCCCAAAGAAAGGCAATGCCAAAGAATGCTCAAACCACCGCACAATTGCACTCATCTCACACTCATGACTCTAGTAAAGTCATGCTCAAAATTCTCCAAGCTGGGCTTCAGCAATATGTGAACCGTGAACTTCCAGATGTTCAAGCAGGTTTTAGAAAAGGCAGAGGCACCAGAGATCAAATTGTCAACATCCGCTGGATCATGGAAAAAGCAAGAGAGTTCCAGAAAAACATCTATTTCTGCTTCATTGACTATGCCAAAGCCTTTGACTGTGTGGATCACAATAGACCATGGAACCTTCTGAAAGAGATGGGAATACCAGACCACCTGACCTGCCTCTTGAGAAACCTGTATGCGGGTCAGGAAGCAACAGTGAGAACTGTACATGGAACGACAGACTGGTTCCAAATAGGAAAAGGAGTACGTCAAGGCTGTATATTGTCACTCTGCTTATTTAACTTATATGCAGAGTACATCATGAGGAACGCTGGGCTGGAAGAAGCTGGAATCAAGATTGCTGGGAGAAATATCAATAACCTCAGATATGCAGATGACACCACCCTTATGGCAGGAAGTGAAGAGGAACTCAAGAGCCTCTTGATGAAAGTGAAAGAGGAGCGTGAAAAGGTTGGCTTGAAGCTCAACATTCAGAAAACAAAGATCATGGCATCTGGTCCCATCACTTCATGGGAAATAGATGGAAAAACAGTGGAAACAGTGTCAGACTTTATTTTTTTGGGCTCCAAAATCACTGCAGATGCTGATTGCAGCCATGAAATTAAAAGACGCTTACTCCTTGGAAGGAAAGTTATGACCAACCTTGATAGTATATTAAAAAGCAGAGACATTACTTTGCCAACCAAGGTCCGTCTAGTCAAGGCTATGGTTCTTCCCGTGGTCATGTATGGATGTGAGAGTTGGACTGTGAAGAAAGCTGATGGCCGAAGAATTGATGCTTTTGAACTGTGGTGTTGGAGAAGACTCTTGAGAGTCCCTTGGACTGCAAGGAGATCCAACCAGTCCATTCTAAAGGAGATCAGTCCTGGGTGTTCATTGGAAGGACTGATGCTAAAGCTCAATCTCCAATACTTTGGCCACCTCATGCAATGAGTTGACTCACTGGAAAAGACTCTGATGCTGGGAGGGATTGGGGTTGGGAGGAGACGGGGACGACAGAGAATGAGATGGCTGGATGGCATCACCGACTCGATGGACATGAGTTTGGGTGGACTCCGGGAGTTGGTGATGGACAGGGAGGCCTGGCGTGCTGTGATTCATGGGGTGGCAAACAGTCGGACACGATGAGCGACTGGACTGAACTGAACGGAACTGAGGCTAAACTCCACGGCTCAAGGGCAGGACCTTGGCCTTGAACTACATGGCCTGCCCGCGAAAGTGGTCAGAAGTGGAGTTTTCACTTGGGTTGAGGTTACCGCCTCCAGGGCTTAGCTTTGTGTTTCTGCGAAGGGGTCATCTTGAAAAGTATCCTGAGGTCTGATTTTCTCATCAAGGCCGTCACCAGATTTGCTCAGAACCAGATGCTATTTGACAGGTGCAGAGCAGGCACAGGGAAGATGCAAATGGACGGTGAACTTGCAGATTTCGATGGACCCCTGCCGGGAAAGTCGCCAGCACTCCTACAAGAAAGCACCACCTTACTCGCCTCATGAAATTCATAAAGTCCCAAATGAAATAACAGGCACTTCATAGCGATTCTCAAATGTGAAGGTGTCAAAAGATTCGAAACAACATCTTAAAGACATGTTTCCGAGCACCGTTCTAAACATGCACATCGCACGCATGACACACAAGTGTGCACACAAGCACATGGACACACATGCATTTACCGACACGCATGTATCCGGATACACACCCACACGTGTCTGCATGGGCGTGCACACACATGTACTAGCATATGTAAGGACGTTTCAGATGGAAATGTTTCATTCGTGTGACCACAAAGGCCCCACGGTTGGCTGGTCTCGGGAGCCCTGCAGCATAAGGGGTGCTGCAGAGGGGCCTGGCCAAGTCCTTGGGATTTGGGGACAGAGAACAGGGGTGCAGGAGACCTATCGGGCCTCCCAGCACACGCCGGGCCACTCTTTGCAAGTTCCCGACTACGCAGTGGTGACTGTGGAGGAGGAACCAGAGCCGTGTGTGGGACACAGCAGAAGCGATTCCCATCTACAAGCTCACAAATTCACACCTTCTTTTCAGGAGATCTGAGGTTCAGGATCATCGGTACCCACTCAGGGCCTCACCATCCATCGCTGGTGGGGCTCCAGAGGCTCCGGGCCTCAGCCTGTCCACCCCCGGCCCCACGCGGTCTGTGGGGGCTCTGAGCTCAGGTGTGGGTGTGAGAGGGCCGTGCCGTCTGCGGACGAGTGGGCTTCTGGAGGTGGGGATGTGTCCTGATCCCAGAGGTGGTCGTACAAGTACCTGTGCTTACTTATCAAGCTGCAAATCCCTGATCTGTGTGCGCTCTGCAGTGTGTAGGTCTATCTCAGTAATTAAAACAAAAGAACAACGTTTCCTCAGAACCAGACTTGGGAGTTAGAACAAACCAGTTCATTCATGACAACAGGCTTCTGGACGGCAGCCCACTCTCGAGCAGAAGCGACAGTGAATGTGCTGGAGACACACACGTGGCCCCCAGAGACCCAGTGACCTCAGCCCCGTGCAATGCTGGGGCACGCGAGCGCCCTCTCGCTTCATTGAGACTACACTGAGAGGATAACTTGCACTGAAGGAGGGGCTGGGGCTGCTCGTGAATTGATAATGGGGAGACTCGAGAGGCGGGCCCACAGCAGCAGGGAATGCATTTTTGTAGAAAACTGATGAGAAGTGCGGAATGATGGGAAATGAAATCAGTGGATCCTTCATAAAGTCCATAAAAGTAGCAGTAGAGAACTGCTGTTGCAGTCATTTTTCACCCGAAACCTAACCCTGTGTAATTCTGCAGTGATTACATACTCGGGGAATCCTGTATAATTGTGAGTCCACACTGTCTGAGGGCAGCATCTGAGGCATGATCTTAAGGGAGAAGCCACCACATTTCTGCAAGCAGGACCTGGGCAGAGGGACACAAAGACATGGCTTCTCACTGAACTCACTCACAGGAGTTTTCATGGAAGAGTCGTCTTGGAGGGAGGGTAGTACAGCAGGGCCAGCCCCTTCCCTGCTGCAGCTGAGGATGAACTTCATTTATTCCATCCCTAAGTTGCACCTTCTATATACAGATGGATTGTGGAAGCAATTCAAGCATGTGTTTATCCTTAGCTCAATCTTGGATGAACTCTAGAATTGGATAGAAAGGATTTTCTGTGCATAGATATGAAAAAAAAAAAAAAAAATGAAACCAGCTGAAATCACCGCTGGAAATAAATCTTTCACCAATGGCATTAACGAAAAACAATCTCTTGTTTTTGCGAAAAACATGATTTGAAATAAGTGGCAGGGGTTTTCAGGGTCCTGAACTCCTGGTTTTCCCTCTGTAGGAGCATTTTCAGAGCTTGTAATAGATTGCTTGATTTTGTGATCTGAAATCAACGCCTTTTCCTCTGAGATAGGTAAGTTCCAGGGATGATGCCTGTCTTGTTCACAGATCATCTCCCAGCCTGGGACAGTTTGGGGGCTGTTATCAGGAAGGTTTCAAATCTAGTTAAGATGCTGGGTGGGAGCCTACTGAGAAGGGTGGATGGCAGTGCCCTGGGTGTTACCCAGACCTCCAGGATGCAGGGGCCCTCGATCCTAAGGAGCGTTTAATGGAGTTAGGGAGAAAAGTTTACTGTGTAGGACAATAATACATAATACAGAAGGGACTAGGAGTGGATAGGATGCAGATAGACAGGGGGACTCTGGGGAATTTTCCAACAAGGGAGCAGCAAAAACAAAAGCCAAACCGACCTTCTGGAAGACAGTGAGAGTCCTTGTGGAGTTAGGGGTGGGTGGGAGGCTAACTGCAGGTGGGGGTAGTTATGGACAGGGTGGTGCCAAGCTGTGAGCCTGCCCCCACGTGGGAAGTCTAGGAAGCCACTGGAGGTTTGGGATCGAGCGTCACGATGGCTCCAGGGTGGAGTTTAGGGTGAAAGTCCAAACCTGAAAGTCAAGGTCAGAAACAATCGGGTAGACAAGTTTTATCTGTTCGGATGGTAACAATCTGGGACATTTGGATGTAAGAACTCATTTTACCATCTGGTGTGGATAATACGGGAATGAAGCACAGAAAAGCTGACTTGCAGAGCTTTCGTGATTTTGAAAATGACGTTCCATCCACAGGAGCCCTGGGGCAGCCATCACAGAACTGAGGAAGAACAGAGAAAATAGTGGGCTTGGCTTTAAAGTCACTACATTTGTCTGAGAATAAAGCTTCCTCGCAAGCTGTGTGGCTGTCACAAGTCATCGAACCCCTGATTATCATTATTTTTTATTTAGACACATTGCCTGCCAGGTCAGACTCCTTGTGGCTCAAAGTTTTATGATCCTATGACGCATCAAAAACACAGTTGCAGGAGGATGTCCAGGGCTGGAGGAAGCCGCGAGAGCAGATGAGCTCTTGAGGGGAGAAGAGAAGAGAGAGACAGAGACCTAAGCTGACGCTGGCAGTCAGCGCAGATTGAGAGTCCGTGAGAGCAGAGTCTGTTTAAATTTGGGAGGGTTTACAGAGAGGATGGAAGGGCTGGACCGCTTTACACAACCGGACATTTGAGAAGGGCTGTACTGAGCGTGAACTTAGCTCATGGAAGAGCGACTTGTACACAACTGTGTTAAAGAAAAGGGAAGAAAGGAGGAAACAAGCTGATGGAGAGAAAGGACTGTGGACACCGACATCCTGCTGGCAGAAGGCTCGGCTTGGATCAGAGCTTAGTGATAATGGCTTCTTTCCCCTACAATCCATTTCCAAAAATGTGCAAGTAAGCAAAATTTCTAGCTTTGTAGCCCAAGTCCCTCTCAGAAGCCAGGGGATGATTAAAGTGCCTGGTAAGTGTGCTCAGATGCTGCTGGGAGGATGTGACCTTACTCTGCTGACTTACTAAGAATACCCGCCACGGGGAGCCCTGCCAGTGTGAAGCCAGGCTGTGCCTGGGGCCAAAAATCTGTGTTCACAGCATGTGACCCAGGGACTGCATTTGTCCTAAAGGAAACACTTTATCTGACTCTGTGAAAGACTCCAGAAGTTGGATCCCTAAGAGAAGGGCCCCTCTCTGGATCCACGTGACGGGATCGATCTCACTATGTCCTTAGGACTGGTCATGCCACCCGGGTGAACACAAATCTAGGCGGGAAACAGGCTGAGGCTGCTTGGTGAGGACAGAAGCGTCTTCCTGAGGCTGCTTGTAATGCTGAACCTCAGAGTCTGTGAACGTGCGTGGTGACCCATCCTGTCCCCCGCCCCCGCCAGTTTCCTGAATCACTGGCACATGTATTTAGGCCTCCTCCTCCCCCAGGGATCCAGGGACCTAGGACTCAGAGTCCTAGCTTCTACTATTTACTTGGGCATATTAGAGACGTATCTAATAACACAAATAACATGAACAAAATCGATGTAAATCACAGCTGTGTAATCTCGTTTAGCTTCACTGAGTTGACAAGATGTGGTCCGTGTGACCAGATTGGCCAGCTGTCTGTGATTGCTCTTTCAGTCTGTCCGTCCTCTGAGCCCCTCTCTCAGCGCCTACCGTCTTACTTGTGTTTTTCTTACCTTGGACATAGGGTCTCTCTTCACGGCTGCTCCAGCAAAGCGCAGCCTCTGCTCCTTACCTCTGATGCGGGTTAGCTCCTCCCGGCCGCTGCTCCTGCCCTCGGGCGCAGGGTAGCTCCTCCTGGGCGCGCTTGTGCACCCTTCACCAACAAAGGTCCGTCTAGTCAAACCTTTGGTTTTTCCAGTTGTCATGTCTGGATGTGAGAGTTGGACCATAAAGAAAGCTGAGCGCTGAAGAAGTGATGCTTTTGAACTGTGGTGCTGGAGAAGACTCTTGAGAGTCCCTTGGACTGCAAGGAGATCCAACCAGTCCATCCTAAAGGAGATCAGTCCTGGGTGTTCATTGGAAGGACTGATGCTGAAGCTGAAACTCCATTTGGCCACCTGATGTGAAGAGCTGACTCATTTGAAAAGACCCTGATGCTGGGAGAGATTGAGGGCAGGAGGAAAAGGGGCTGACAGAGGATGAGATGGTTGGATGGCATCACCGACTCAATGGACATGGGTTTGGATGGACTCCAGGAGTTGGTGATGGACAGGGAGGCCAGGTGTGCTGCAGTTCATGGGGTCGCAAAGAGTCGGACATGACTGAGCGACTGAACTGAACTGAACTGAACTGAATCTCATTTACAGTAATAGCTTCTCATATTAATATAAGCTTCACCATTTTGTTAAATTTACCTTAGTTCAGTTCAGTCAGTTCAGTTCAGCTGCTCAGTTGTCTCCGACTCTCTGCGACCCCATGAATCACAGCACACCAGGCCTCCCTGTCCATCACCAACTCCCGGAGTTCACTCAAACTCATGTCCACAGAGTCAGTAATGCCATCCAGCCATCTCATTCTCTGTCGTCCCCTTCTCCTCCCGCCCCCAATCCCTCCCAGCATCAGAGTCTTTTCCAGTGAGTCAACTCATCGCATGAGGTGGCCAAAGTATTGCAGTTTCAGCATCAGTCCTTCCAATGAACACCCAGGATTGATCTCCTTTAGAATGGACTGGTTGGATCTCCTTGCAGTCCAAGGGACTCTCAAGAGTCTTCTCCAGCACCATAAGCGAACTAAAATGGACTGGAATGGGTGAATTTAACTCAGATGACCATTATATCTACTACTGTGGGCAGGAATCCCTTAGAAGAAATGGAGTAGCCATCATGGTCAACAAAAGAGTCCGAAATGCAGTACTTGGATGCAATCTCAAAAACAACAGAATGATCTCTGTTCGTTTCCAAGGCAAACCATTCAATATTACAGTAATCCAAGCCTATGCCCCAACCAGTAATGCTGAAGAAGCTGAAATTGAACAGTTCTATGAAGACCTACAAGATCTTTTAGAACTAACACCCAAAAAAGATATCCTTTTCATTATAGGGGACTGGAATGCAAAAATAGGAAGTCAAGAAACACCTGGAGTAACAGGCAAACTTGGCCTTGGAGCACGTAATGAAGCAGGGCAAAGGCTAATAGAGTTTTGCCAAGAGAACGCACTGGTCATAGCAAACACCCTCTTCCAACAACGCAAGAGAAGACTACACATGGACATCACCAGATGGTCAACACCGAAATCAGATTGATTATATTCTTTGCAGCCAAAGATGGAGAAGCTGTATACAGTTAGCAAAAACAAGATCGGGAGCTGACTATGGCTCAGATCATGAACTCCTTATTGCCAAATTCAGACTGAAATTGAGGAAAGTGGGGAAACCACTAGACCATTCAGATATGACCTAAATTTACCTTAATCTCTGCATTAAACTGTGTTGAATGTTGTCTGTCGCTGTTGATGCCAGTTCTTTCCGTTTCTCCAGTTTGCATGAGTTTGCATCCACAGCATACTGTAGGCTTCCCTCAGTACTCCTCCTTGTAGAGAATATGAGGTTTGCAATCTAGGTTTCCTTGATAGCTCAGTTGGTAAAGAATCCACCTGTAATGCAGGAGACCCTGGTTTGATTCCTGAGTCGGGAAGATCCTCTGGAGAAGGGAACGGCTACCCACACCAGTACTCTTAGGCTTCCCCGGTGGCTCAGCTGGTAAAGAATCTGCCTGCAATGTGGGAGACCTGGATTTGATCCCTGGGTTGGGGAGATCCCCTGGAGAAGGGAAAGGCTACTGACTCCAGTATTCTGGCCTGGAGAATTCCATGGACTACAGTCCATGGGGTGCAAAGAGTCGGACACGACTGAGCGACTTGCACTTTCGTTTTCAGCTGTTATTTGCTGTTACCCTTACTGGAGTCTTACAAAGTGGTAGTTAGGCTTGGGGGAGGGAGAATACAGTAATAGTTTATGTTTTAGAAGGCTTCTGCTCCTGACCTGTGACTTTGCCAAATGTCTGTTTGTTTCCTCCATCTTTAAGCGAGACAGGTTAACCAGAACAGGCTGCAGTTGGGTGACTGTCCTCCCCTTGGCTCTGAAAAACGTGTATGTGGGTGTGCAAATCACCACATGTGCTCCTGAGCTCACATGCAAAAATCTACCGTAACTGCAGCTTCAGGAGCCAGGGAGAGGAGAACTGTGGTTTTCTCTATCACTGAAAGAAAGCCAAGGCCTACTTAATTGTATCACGTGTTATGCAATCCTCAAGGATCTTTTCAGAACGAAGTCTAGTCAAGCATATACAGAAACAGTGACCATTGTACTAAACGTGTAGAAAAGTGACTGCATTTCTCTTGAAGCATCACTGAGCCCCTGGACATTCCTGAGAAGCTCCTAAGAATTGCTCTGTTTACAAGAAGAGGACCTGAGTGTCAATAAGACCCTGTGGATGATGGCAGCACCCAGCTCAGCCCGCGACCCATCCTGAGCAGTCTCTGCGCCCATGGTTGATAAAGGCAGTTGCTAAGTACAAGATCCACACGGGCAACTTTCAATATCTCTTCTGGTCACAGAACAAAAGCCAGGCATGAAATAGACACTCAACAGTATTTGCTGCGAAAAAACCAACGATGAAACTTAGAGAGTTGAGTAGAAAGAGCTGTGGAAGGAGCATGGGGATGCCCCCAGCTTCTAAGGAGAGCCGAACACCTCAGAATGAGTGATGCACCCCCTCTAATGTTAGAGAGACGGACACGAGTGCTGTGTTTGTGGAGCTGAAGGAGAAATGTGAATGATACAGAGTATCTGCTATAATTGACACTGTATGTTTTGAATGAAAATAAGGCAAAGGCATTGTTTTCTTAAGTGACAGATATGACTCCTTGGCAAGTCTCAAAGTGACCACGTGGTGCACCTAACTTGGTCCTTTCAAAAAGTCCCTCTTGTCCAATTCAGGGTACACATGTTTGGTGGGGGCAGAAGCTCTATTTCCACTGTTTGAGCATCTCTGACACCTTCTATTCCACCCCAGTGCCCTTGCCACTGGAGCCTGCATGTTCTCACCAGAGTCCATGGTGTTCATGTTTCCTGGCGCCACAGCCCCGGATGCCAAGCCCACAGCTGTTCTCACCCTGCGCTCCCCACCCACCTGCATCTGTATTACCAGCTGCCGTGTCCCCTGTGCCTTCCGACCCCCGAGTCTATACCCTACTGTCATCCTCTCCCAGAATTTCAGAACGCGGCCCTGCGCTTCAGTTTCCTCTGAGGGAAAACTGAGGTCATAGCACCCATCTCTGACAGTCTTTATGAAAATTCAGTGAGTTCCCACGTGTAAATTATGGGGAAACCGCCAAGCACGTCACTGGTAACGACAGCTCACAATTCAGTCGCCCCAGTGACATCTCATGCTCAGTGGCTGTGCATTCTCGGTTTCTTCAGTCCCAACTCTTTGCGACCTCGTGGACTGTAGCCCTCCAGGCTTCTCTGTCCATGGGATTCTCCAGGCAAGAGCACTGGAGGGGGTTGCCATGCCCTCCTCCAGGGATCTTCCTGACCCAGGGATCAAACCCACGTCTCTTATGTTTCTTGCATTGGCACACATGTTCTTTACCACTAGCACCATCTGGGAGGCCCCTTGCGCTCAATATTTCAAATTAAAGTCATCATTATCCTCAGAGATGTGAACCTAGGGAGTTATCCATCTCAGCTGATCACGGCTTCACCCGCTGGATGACCCAGACTGAGAGTCACTGATCAGTTACCACTGACTGCTCCCCTTCTCTCCATGGCCAAGAAATTACCGAGTCCTACTAATTCTGGGTTACAAGCACAGCTTGATTTTATCTCTCTATGTCAACCTCCTCACCATCTCTTGGGTTTCTCCATAATGTGCTAGATTAACCAGTACCTTCCAATCAGCCCCTCCAATCCAGGCAAGTCTCTCTCAAACTGTATTTCTATAGATGTTAAAATTACAAGTCTGACTCACCTATTATCCTTTGTACTTTTCACCAATTTCCCATGATCTTCAGGATAAATCAACAACTCATTGGCATGACCTTGGCCCAGTCCCTCGATACAGCTGACCCTGATCACCACACTTGGCTCCTCTTATCCAATGTGCATACAGTTATTTAACATTTGATGCCTGGCACTTCTTTTCAAATGCATTTTTAATAGCTCTATCTCCTCTTTATGTAATACATGTCTTGCTTTTAGCATCTTGCTAAGTTATTATCACCCTCTATTTTCCCATATCACCTTTTCATTAAAGACACAAAGATGAGGTGTGAGTTGCAGTCCACCTAAGCAGACCATTAAGGCTGGATACTTTAATATAGAAGAGCAGACATCTTTGTTCTTAGAAGTAAACGTTTTCTCGTCTTCTCTTCTATTTGGAATGCATCTTTCACCAAGTACTAAATTCTTTGCCTTCTAACCTTCTCCAATATTCTTGTGTCCAATCTTTAAAGTTCTATTTTTTGCTTATACAGAACATTTTAGCCACAATTTCATCTGAAACAAGCTCCAAAAAACACTTAGAAAACCTCACGGTCTTAACTAAATGCAGTAATCATGAAAATATTCTTTAAAAAATAGTTTTTTTTTTTCCTTAAATAAATTCACAAACTATTCTCTTCTCTTTTCCAAGATGTAAGAAAATATATTTCATTATTTTATCTCCCAGGATAACGTAGTTTACTGAACTATTTAAGGAAAATTACAGATAGAACTAATTCGTCACACAGCTTCTCTTCCAAAAATTTTGATAGGAGAGATCCTGCAAAAGACATGAACAAAGTGGCAAAACCACTTCAGAAACAAGAGCCTTGGTGGGAGAAGAAGGTGCAGTCATCTGCTGTGCAAGAGTTTTACAAATATAAAACAAAAGTAGCTTAGAAGACATCAAAAGCAACACAAAACAAAAATCTAAGAGGAGAAAGAAAGCCAGAAAGGCCCAGAAAGAAAAATAGAGCTCAGTGGGAAAGCATCCAGTGATAGATAAGACCTCATTTTTGCTTCTTGGTGTAAATTCCAATCTCATTTCTGGCCAAGATTTTGGGAGGGGTTTGATGCCTCTCCTTGGAACCAGAGTTATTTGCAGAGCCATTTTTAAAAAGATACTGCATTCTAAGGGTCATCAGTTTTCAATGAACTTGTACAAATATTTCATTTCTAAAGCATGTAGTCATATTTTTAGGGTTGGAGTTTGGGAATATTTCTGAATGTCTGTGGAATTTTCTTTTCTTCTCATGGTAGTCTTATCAAACTAAATAAAAAAGGACTTTCCTACTTTCTTGTGTGTGTATGTTTGTGTACACAGGAAAAAGAGAGAACAGCTCATTAAGAAGTTCTTGAAAATATGCAGGAATTTGTGATATTCTATGAAAACATCACTGTGTATCACTTAGCTTCTTCAAAAATGAGAAGATTAGATAGAAAATTTATCCTCATATCCACTGCTTTCTAAGGGTAATAGAAACATTAAGCTTCTCCAAAATTCTCTGAAGCAAGACATTAAAAAATTTGTATACTTTCTGAAACAGTTGGTAGCACATTAGTTAGATGGGCTTATGCGTTATAATAATGCCTTTCATTTTTGCCCTAACATTCTCATGTTTATTCTAATCAAGGAATAGTTCAACAAACATTTAAAAATATATATTTTTTTAAATAGCTAATTCATCATAGGTAAACATATTTAGAGAAACCATATTAATTAGACAGATATGCTATCGAAGTCTACTATGAATTGTTGGTGTTGTTCAGTCACTAAGTGACATCCTACTCTTTGTGACCCCGTATACTGTAGCCCACCAGGCTCCTCTGTCCGTGGGGTTGCCCAGGCAGGAATACTGGAGTGGGTTGCCGTGCCCTTTCCCAGGGGATATTCCTGACCCAGGGATCAAGTCTGTGTGCCCTGCGCTGGCAGGCGGATTCTTCACCACCGAGCCACCAGGGAAGCCCCACAAGTTCGGTAACACAAATGTGGTTTAAGTGCGCAAGGAAAATGTTGCTGTGTTTTGTGTCACTGAAGTGGTTTCTCACCAGCTGCCGCCTACCGCCACCGTGGTGTGTAGACCTGGAGCCTCGAAGGGTGAGTGAGATGTGCAGATGCGACTGTCAGACGCCGTGAAGGCGCGGGGAGGGGAGATGTGATCACAGACGGATTGTGCTGGCTCCTGACTCTGCAGCCTGTCCCCAAATGCACCTTTGAGAAGTCATTCAAGGTCACAGGAGGGCGGGGGAGGTCTTGGGGGTGACCTCAGGACAGAGGGAATCTAATTGGCCACATGCAATGGAACCTTAGCCCAGAGCTTATCGCAGCGGTGGCAACAATTTGAGTTAGCCTCTGCCATTTTGGTAAATGCTGACACACTCACAGTCAGCTATGATTACTGAACAACCGCACACTCTGTGAGTCACCCACCAACCCCACAGAGCCTGGAGTTAGTAACACTGTACAGACCAGAGGATTCTAAACGTCTTCCTTCTCACTCAGCATCCAGAATGTTAAACAGAAAGCAGGTGGGAAAGCATTGCCTGCTTCCACAGTCGGCGGTTGCTATGACGTGAGATATTTGATGTCAGGATATACTCTAATTCACATTCCTTACTGATATTTTAAAATAATTATACTTGATAGTGGAAGTAGCAAAGAACCCCAAAGGAAAACACGCCCAGAGGAGGCGTTCCTGACCTTCGAGAATGCTCACAAGTGGCGGATCCGAGGAGGCAGAGCAGGATCTTCCCTGGGTGCGAGAGCGCGCGATTGTCCTGGGCACCGAGACCGTGTCCTGAAACCCCGCCAGCGAGAGAGGAAGCTTCGCAGAGTCAGCCTCCTCAAGGCCACGGCGAGCGAGTGCAGCCAAGCTGTCAGCGGCAGGATGGACTGGAGTCTGGAAGAGGACCCAGGGCCGCAGGGAGCAGTCGTTTACTTATCCTGATCCGACCCCAACTTTCTGGGGAGAAAGAAGAAGAAAGAAAAAGGCAGAGAAGCAAGAACTGAAAACAGACCTTGCAGAGTTTTGCTTGTTTTCCTGGAGCCTGGGACTGCGGGCCCCAGTACAGCCGAATCCGGCCTTCCATATCAGTCACGTGTGATGGGGTATTAACAGGCCAGTTCTCTCCTGTGCTTCCCTGTAGGTGTGGGGGGACCAGGCAGCCTGAGGGGCAGCTCATTCCTATCTCAGAGCTGTGTGGCTCCAGGTCATTGGTGAGATACCTTCAAGTTCTCATTTTATCCAGCAGGCACAGAAAAGAGCTCATGTCTTCTGGAACAAACAAATCGATTGCAACTGTTAAAACATAAGACTCTCTTATATCCCAGTGTCCTTTCACAGACAATAGTTCAGTTCAGTTCAGTTCAGTTCAGTCGCTCAGTCGTGTCCGACTCTCCGCGACCCCATGAATTACAGCACGCCAGGCCTCCCTGTCTACCACCAACTCCCGGAGTACACTCAAACTCATGTCCACAGAGTCGGTGATGCCATCCAGCCATCTCATTCTCCGTCGTCCCCTTCTCCTCCCGCCCCCAACCTTTCCCAGCATCAGAGTCTTTTCCAGTGAGTCAACTCGTCACATGAGGTAGCCAAAGTATTGCAGTTTCAGCTTTAGCATCAGTCCCTCCAATGAACATCCAGGGTTGATCTCCTTTAGAATGGACTGGTTGGATCTCCTTGCAGTATAAGGGACTCTCAAGAGTCTTCTCCAACACCACAGTTCAAAAGCATCGATTCTTCGGCAGTCAGCTTTCTTCACAGTCCAACTCTCACATCCATACATGACCACGGGAAAAACCATTGCCTAGACTAGACGGACCTTGGTTGGCAAATGTTTAGCACATCATAAAAGATCATGAGACATAAAGAGTAACATGAGGCTTACAAACAAGAGGAGAGAATCAACACAACGGCTTGCTGGGTCCAGAAATGGAACAAGCAAACAGGAGTTTAATTTTAACAACCATTGTGAATATACTCAAGCGTTTATATGGTAAAAACAAGAAAGGCAGAATGAACAGACTGGGGAGAGAATAGAGAAAAATAGCTTAAGAAACGGGACAAAGCAAATTCTGAATCAGAAAATCGCAACATCTGAAGTAAAAACATCCCTGGGCAGGCTTGCCAACAGAACAGAAAATGCTGAAGAGAGATGGGTAAACTTGAAAGGAGACCAGGGCAGAAACTCTCTAAACTGAAGCTCAGGGAAGATCCAGATGGATGAAAGCTGACTCAAGCACCCTGTGAAGAGCTCTCACATCCATGGGCAAGATCTCAGGAGAGGAGGAAGGGACCAGAGCAGACAGACTCTTGGAGAAAAAACTGGTAAAAATGTCTCAACTTTGGTGAAAAATAAACCTTTATATAAAAGATATACAACAAGAGTGGAATAGATGCAAAGAAATCCATAACTATGCACATAGTAACTGTGATATATAAACAAAAATAAATCCTAAAAATAGCCAGAGAGGAGTGAAAAGCACTTACACCTAAGGCACCGTTGTTAACACTGACAGTCTAAGAATTCCACTAGCACGGTGAAAAGTGAAAGTGAAGTCGCTCGTGTCTGACTCTTTGAGACCCCGTGGACTGTAGCCTACCAGGCTCCTCCATCCGTGGGGTTCTCCAGGCAAGAGTACTGGAGGGGGTCGCCACTTTCCTTCCCCAGGGATCTTCTCAACCCAGGGATCGAACCCGGGTTTCGCGCATTGCAGGCAGATGCTTTACCCTCTGAGCCACCAGGGAAGCACGGTGAAAGGAAGGTGGAAAAATTAGCTATCAGGCTCCATTACCCACAAAATCATCTTTCAAAATGAAGGGAGAGAAAGTCTGTTTAAGAGTCCACTATCAGAGAAATTATTCCTCAAGAAGAAAGGGGCATATGTCATTTCAAATAATACAAGCTGAGGGAATTTGCTGCCAGCTGAATTGTACTGTAAGAAATGGTGAAGGCATTTCTTCGGGCAGAAGAGGAATTATTACAGTGAGCTCTTCAGGATGGATTCTAGGACTGGTAAGTTTATGCTCACGTGGTGGCTGTCGTTCAGTCACTAAGTCGTGTCTGACCCCTTGCCGTCCCATGGGCTGCAGCCCACCAGGCTCCTCTGTCTGCCACTATCTCCCAGGGTTCCCTCGGAGTCGTGTCCTTCGAGTCGGTGATGCTGTCTGACCATCTCATTCTCTTTTGTCCTCAGTCTTTCCCAGCACCAGGGTCTTTTCCAGTGAATCGGCTCTTCGCATCATGTGGCCAAAGTACTGGAGCTTCATCTTGAGCATCAGTCCTTCCAGTGAATGTTCAGGGTTGATTTCCTTTAGGATGGACTGGTTGGATCTCCTTGCAGTCCAAGGGACTCTCAAGAGTCTTCTCCAGCACCACAATTGGAAAGCATAATTTCCTCGGTGCTCTACCTTCTTTATGCTCCAGCTCTCACACTTGTGCATGACCACTGGGAAAGCCACAGCTTTGATTGGACGGACCTTTGTCGGCCTAGTGGTATCTCTGCTTTTTAACACGGTATCTGTTTGCCATAGCGTTCCTTCCAAGCAGCGAGCGTCTTAGTTTTATGGCTGCATTCGCCATCTGCAGTGATTTTGGAGCCCAAGAAAGTAAAGTCTGTCACTACTTCCACTTTCCTTCTATTTGCCATGAAGTGATGGGACTGGTTGCCATGATATTCGTTTTTTGAAAGTTGAGTTTCAAGCTAGCTTTTTTACTCTCCTCTTTCACACTCATCAAGAGGCTATTTAGTTCATCTTTGCTTTCTGCCATTAGAATGGCATCATTTGTATATTTGAGATTGTTGATATTTCTCCTTGAAATCTTGATTCCAGTTTGTGATTCATCTAGGTCAGCATTTTGCATGATATACTTTGGATATAAGTTAAATAAGCATATTTTATTGTTCAGTTGCTCAGTCATGTCTGACTCTTTGGACTGTAAGTACTGCAGCACTCCAGGCTTCCCTGTCTATTCCCATCTCTCAGAGCTTGGTCAAAACCATCCCCAAGAAAAAGAAATGCAAAAGGCAAAATGGCTGTCTGCGGAGGGCTTACAAATAGCTGAGAAAAGAAGCGAAGCAAAAGGCAAAGGAGGAAAGGAAGATACAAGCGTCTGAGTGCAGAGTCCAAAGAAGAGCGAGAGAGATAAGAATGCCTTCCTCAGCGATCAATGCAAGGAAATAGCAGACAACAACAGAATGGGAAGGACTAGAGATCTCAAGAAAATTACAAATACCAAGGGAACACATCATGCAAAAATGGGCACAATAAAAGAACAGAAATGGTATGGACCTAACAGAAGCAGAAGATATTAAGAAGAGGTGGCAAGAATACACAGAAGAACTGTACAACTAAGCAAATGCATACATGTAAAAATACTAATTCTTCTTTTCCTCAATTTTTAAAAAGTAAATTGACTTAAGGGAAAACTCTGATATTGTATGGTGAGGTTTATTTCATATGTGCTATTAAACTGTATGGAAACTTGGGTGGACTTCTGTTTCTCCTCAGTCATGAGGCCGTCCCTGTATGGTAGCTTTCCCTCACTGTGATGTTCTTTAATGGTTTTACACTGTGTGCCTATGCTTGTTCCCTTCGTTGGGTCCCACTCTTGGGACCCCAGGGACTGCAGCCCGCCAGGCTCCTCTGTCCATGGGACTCTCCAGCTGAGAATACTGGAGGGGGTTGCCATGTCCTTCTCCAGGGGATCTTCCCAACCCAGGGATTGAATCCAAGTCTCCTGAGTCTCCTGCATTGCAGGGGGACCCTTTACTGCTGAGCTACCAGGGAATCTCCTTTTATACTTGAATCTCCATTAATAATTTTTCTGTGTTTCGTTCTGCAAAAGAAATGGGAATGTTAGAGAGGATGTGGGGGCATGAAACTTGGTATTAGGAAACCTGGAATCATTAATTAAAATGCAGAAACCTGCAAGTATCTGGACTGCGTGGGTGGAGCTCACAGGGAGTAAATGCTCCCAGGGTTGAAGGCTCACTTGCAAGGTGCCCGTGAGGAGCACGGACCCCCGCCCCACTGCCACAGTCGGATTGTCAGGACCGAGGGCTGAGAGCAGGCACGGGCCGAGACAACTCTTGGCCTGGGGCAGAGGTTGCTGTTTCGCCCCTTCTGTGCCCTGGGAGCCAAAACTGCATTCCCACCTTCCCACTGGGCAAACACTTCCCTCTTTGCTTTTTCTTTGTCCCAAAGACTTGACATAACCAAGTGTGGAGGCTGACTTACATCTAAGCATGGTTGGCTCTTGTCTTAGTTTAATGTGGCTTCGACACTGCAGACCCTGCTGAGTTACTGGGTATTACAGACCGTCCTCTTTGGGGAGGGGTTAGGGCAGAGCGCTATGGGCTGAGTGTCTGCTTCCCCCAGATTCGTGTGTTGAGGTTCTAACCCCAACAGGAAGACATCTGCAGGAGGTGCCTAGGGTTGGGTGAGGCTGTGAGGGTGTGGCCCTGATGGGGGTCTGTGCTTTAACAGAACAGAATGTGAGGGCGCCACCTGCAGGGTCCTCAGGGGACACTGCGGACGCTGGGGCAAACCTGGGCCGTCCAGTCTCCAGGAGCATAAGTCCTGGTCTGTGTAAGGCCCCAGACTGTGGCATTTCATGATGGCGGCCCAAACAGGCTACAGAGAGCTAGACCGTGCTCCTACGTTTGACTCACTAAAATGACTCATTTACCACTTCTAGTGCAAAGTGATTTATACTCAATCTAGAATTTGAAAAGAAAACATCATCATGCTATCACATTGATAAAATTCTGAACAATATACTGGGGTTCAAGTATGAATATGAAAGTACATGTGTGTATATCATCATCCTGAAAGCTGATGCTGTGAAAGTGCTGCACTCAATATGCCAGCAAATCTGGAAAACTCAGCAGTGTCCACAGGACTGGAAAAGGTCAGTTTTCATTCCAATCCCAAAGAAAGGCAATGCCAAAGAATGCTCAAACTACTGCATGATGGCACGCATCTCACACGCCAGCAAAATAATGCTCAAAATTCTCCAAGCCAGGCTTCAATAGTACGTGAACTGTGAGCTTCCAGATGTTCAAGCTGGATTTGGAAAAGGCAGAGGCACCAGAGGTCAAATTGCCAACATCCACTGGATCATAGAAAAAGCAAGAGAATTCCAGGAAAACATCTCCTTTATTGATTATGCCAAAGCCTTTGACTGTGTGGATCACCGCAAACTCTGGAAAATTCTTAAAGAGATGGGAATACCAGACCACCTGACCTGCCTCCTGAGAAATCTGTATGCAGGTCAAGAAGCAACAGTTAGAACTGGACATGGAACAACAGACTGGTTCCAAATTGGGAAAGGAGTACGTCAAGGCTGTATATTGTCACCCTGTTTATTTAACTTATATGCAGAGTATATCATGCGAAATGCCAGGCTGGCTGGATGAAGCACAGACTGGAATCGAGATTGCCAGGAGAAATATCAATATCACCTCAGATATGCAGATGACACCACCCTTATGGCAGAAAGTAAAGAGGAACTAAAGAGCCTCCTGATCAAAGTGAAAGAGGAGAGTGAAAAAACTGGCTTAAAACCCAACAGTCAAAAATTGAAGATCATGACATCCAGTCCCATCCCTCCATGGCAAACATGGGGGAAACAATGGAAACAGTGAGAGACTTTACTTTCTTTTGCCCCCAAATAATCACTGCAGATGGTGATTGCAGCCATGAAATTAGAAGACAAATCTTCCTTGGAAGAAAAGCTATGACCAACCTAGACAGCATATTTAAAAAAGAGACATTACTTTGCCAACAAAGGTCCATCTAGTCAAGCCTATGGTTTATCCAGTAGTCATGTATGGATGTGAGAGTTGGACTATAAAGAAAACTGAGCACCAAAGAATTGATGCTTTTGAACTGTGGTGTTGGAGAAGACTCTTGAGAGTCGCTTGGACTGCAAGGAGATCAAACCAGTCCATCCTAAAGGAAGTCAGTCCTGGGTGTTCATTGGAGGGACTGATGCTGAAGCTCCAATACTTTGGCCACCTGATGTGAAGAGCTGACTCATTGGAAAAGACCCTGATGCTGGGAAAGATCAAAGGCAGGAGAAGAAGGGGACGACAGAGGATGAGATGGTTGGATGGCATCACCAACTTGATTGACATGAGTTTGAACAGGCTCCGGGAGATGGTGATAGACGGGGAAGCCTGGCGTGCTGCAGTCCATGGGGTTGCAGAGAGTCGGAAATGACTGAGTGACTGAACTGAACTGAACTGATACGTGTGTATATACATAAACAATTATATTACTCTGAATATAGAGTTAATATATATTTTATGTAAAGTATATCATCGATGTTTACCACTTAATTTATTTAAAATATAATTTCCATGTGGGTATATGATAATCTGATTATTTTCTTACTTTTTAAAATCATTTTATTTTTATGTGTTTATTTGTTGCTGCACCTCGTCTTTGTTGCTGAAACTGGGCTTCTCTCTGCTTGCGGTGCACGGACTTCTCGTGGCGGCTTCTCCTGTGGAGCGTGGGTCCCAGAGTGTGAGCTGAGCGGTGGAGGCTCCCAGGCCTAGCTGCTCCGCGGGCAGCAGGTAGGATCTTCTCAGACCAGGATCGAGCCGCAACCCCTCACTGGCAGTCTCTTAACATGAATAGACTAAATGACACAAACAGACTGCCAGGGAAGTCTGTATTCTCCCTTCTCCTTGGACGTCTTACCCGTTCTGACTCTATTATTTAGTATAGTCATGAACATCATGGTATTGAAAGTATTGAATCTCTGTGACATTTATTTTACTCACAGTGTTAATATTTTTATTTTATATTATTGCACACGCATAGCACATGCATGTTTTTAAAATAAAGTGAGTCTTCACATGCACCCCACACAGCTTAGGCTACAGACTGTTTTCCATACACGTGAGACTCATGGCTCATCTCTCCAAAAGCATCTGTTCTCCTCCAATCTCGCTTCCACACAAGTAAAAGCTAATCTAAATTTTATATTAACCATTCCCTCTTTTAAAATGATGCTGCTGCATAAATACGCTTCCTATATAATTTACTGTCCAGCCTTCTTGCATTTCAAACAACCAATAAGTGGATAGATACTGCACACATTCTTCTAGAATTCGTTTTCACTCATCTAGCTGTTGACAGTCGTCGAAGGTGGAGAGTGCGCCTGCAGACCAGCAACTTTCACTGATGTCTAGTACTCTGTTTTGGGTCTCCTCCTTCTTCACGCATTGCCTGTTGACCTTTCTGCCCTTGTTGAAAGGACTGCTCCACATGTTCTTATAGTGCCCTCGGGGACAAGGACAGGAATTCCTCTCAAGTCTGAGGATTATTTTGCAAACTGGAGGCTGACCCATTAGTATATCATGCTGCTACTGCTAAGTCATTTCAGTCGTGTCCGACTCTGTGTGACCCCATAGACGGAAGCCCACCAGGCTCCCCCGTCCCTGGGATTCTCCAGGCAAGAACACTGGAGTGGGTTGCCATTTCCTTCTCCAATGTGTGAAAGTGAAAAGTGACAGTGAAGTCGCTCAGTCGTGTCCGACCCTTAGTGACCCCACGGACTGCAGCCCACCAGGCTCCTCCACCCATGGGGTTTTCTAGGCAAGAGCACTGGAGTGGGTTGCCAGTGCCTTCTCTGCACATGTTGCTGGGCGGGGGCGGGGGGGGATGTAAAACGATGCACTTTCTGAGAAGCAGTTTGACACTTCCTCAAAATGTTAAACGTGGAGCTATCATATGATGCAGCAATTCAACTTGTAGGCATTTATCCAAGAGGAATGAAAACACACCCATACAAAAATCTGTACATGAATGTTCATAGCACCATTATTCACAATAGCCAAGAAATGAAAAAAAAAAAACAACTAATGCTTATCAATGGACAATAAATATTCAACTGATGGAATACTATCTAGTCACTAAAAGGGTATGGCACTTTGATACACGTTAGATGAATGAACCTTGAAACCATTATGCTAAGTGAACAAAGTCACTCACAAAAGACCACAGATTGTATTAGTCTATTACATTTACAGAGAGATGATTAGTGGGTACCTAAGACGGAAGAGAAGAGGAAAACAGGAAGTGGTACAAGTGAGTTTGGTCATTCCTTTAAGGTGATGGAAATGTTTTAAAATTAGATTGTGATGATAGTTTCCAAACAATGAATATTCTAAAACCATCTTCAGATATTAAATGGTCTGAATTTTAGTATGCAGAAACCAGTAATGATGGGTCAGATTAGAAAGGTAAATTCTGGGGACTATATGGTCAGTGCACAAATTGAAACAACAAATATATTCTCTTTTCCAAGTGGTTTGGGAAACAAGGGAAGGAGAGTACTCTTAGCCTATACCTGGTACTCTAAGTCCTTTTCTATTTGTTGCTGAATAAATATTCTTGTGAAGTATGCACTAACATTTATGTAAGAGATATTTAAAAAAAAAAGAGTAAAAGAGCTGGCTTAAAATTCAACATTCAAAAAACTAAGATAATGGCATCCAGTCCCATCACTTCATGGCAAATAGATGGGGAGAAAATGGAAACAGTGACAGACTTTATTTTCTTGAGCTCCAAAATCACTGTGGACGGTGACTGCAGTCATGAAATTAAAAGATGCTTGCTCCTTGGGAGAAAAGGTATGACAAACCTAGACAGCATATTAAGAAGCAAAGAAATCACTTTGCCAACAAAGTTCCACCTAGTCAAAGCTATGGTTTTTCCAGCAGTCATGTATGGATGTGAGAGTTGGACCATAAAGAAGGCTGAGCATTAAAGAATTAATGCTTTCAAACTGTGGTGCTGGAGAAGACTCCTGACAGTCCCCTGGACAGCAAGGAGACTAAACCAGTAAATCTTAAAAGAAATCAGCCCTGAAATATTCATTGGAAGGACTGATGCTGAAGCTGAATCTCCAATACTGTGGCTACCCGATGTGAAGAGTCGACTCATTGGAAAAGACCCTGCTGCTGGGAAAGACTGAAGGCAGAAGGGAGCGACAGAAGCTAAGATGGTTGGATGGCATCAGCGACTCAATGGACACGAATTTGAGCAGGCTCCAGGAGATGATGAAGGACAGGGGAGCCTGGTGTGCTGCAGTCCAGGGGGCCACAGAGAGTCAGACACGACTGAGCAAATGGACAACGACAGCAAAGAGAGAAAGTAGTTTCAGCTTTAAGTGTAGCAGTACGCTGTAGTAATTACGGCATAGGAGTACAGTAAATATGGAATATCCAGCTGATACATGATGAAAATCAGTGTAATCGATGGTGAAATATCCTTTTTATAAAAAATAAATTTATTAGAGAAATAAATTTATTAGAGAAGAAGGAATGAAAAGACAAAGAAGGGGATGGGGGAGGAGAAACGAAAGAGACAGTATCAGATTTTAACACACAAGCTAAGAGAAAACGCTGTTTCCTGAACTTCCATATTGGATGTCTATGTTCGGACTTACGATATTAAATGCTTCTCTAACTGGGTCATACATTGAAAAGTGGCTGAAAGGCCCAGTTCCGTGAGTGGGACTCGAGCATCACCGGGAGGGGCTGGATTCAGGTGCACGAGCTGTGTCTGTGCAGCTGTGTCAACTTCACCGAGAGGTGGGGCGAGGTGGCCTCGGATCCTCAAGCACCTCTTCAAAGTCATGACGATCAAGCAGGTGACAATGCCCGTCATTCACTGGCTTCCAGTCGTTTGCAGGTCCAAGTTCACTTCACCAGTTCTCGCTTTCTTCATCTGCCAGAAGCGCCGTATTGGGGTCCCTGGAGTTTCCTGTAAAGTGTGTTGGATGTGCTGAGTTTAGTTGCTCAGTCCTGTCTGACTCTGCAACACCATGGACTGTATGTAGCCCGCCAGGCTCCTCTGTCCTTGGGGACTCTCCAGGCAAGAACACTGGAGTGGGTAGCCTTTCCCTTCTCCAGGGGATCTTCCTGACCCAGGGGTAGAACCCAGGTCTCCTGCACTGCAGGCAGATTCTTTACCATCTGAGCCACCAGGGAAGCCTGTGTCAGATAAAAGTGCTTAAAAGAGAACGTCTCGGTTATTCTCACAGGAAACAGTGGACTGAGAGCCGCTGGGAGCGGCCCTACCGTTTCTCAGTGTGGCCTGCAGCTCTGGGGCCCATGCCACGTGCCGAGCGGGGGCACAGGTCCGCAGCCTCTCACCTGGTAAAGGCTCACTCTGGGAATACGAGCCCCAGCCCTGGCGAGGAGTGTGGCCTGGGGAGCATTTTCGTGTCCCAATCAGACCACATGACAAAAGTGGTGGCGTTGACGCTGGAGGCGGTGTACCTTGCTCTGCATCAGCTCCTAGAGTTTCTTGCTCCCATTTGGACAGTTAGGGGGACTTACAACATACAGATTCTCTACCAAATGCTTCGGATTGCCCCATGAACTTTCGGTCTGGATGTACAAGACTGGCCAGATTCAGAAACTCACTAATGTTCCCAACCAGTGCCAGCGTTTGGTGAGATCGAGTCACATGGGTTCTCAGCATTGGTCCTGAGTGAGCAGGGGTCCTCTCCTGTCACGGCCCTCACTCCTGCAGCTCGGGTTCTGCAAATACAGCTCTGACCTGGCTTATCCACAAAGAGTGTGGCCCCCAGAGCATGTGCATTCGAAGGGATCCACTCAGATAGACTCCGAGAGTACAGTCATCCAACTCTTTTTAAATCCGATGGCCTCAGCTGCCCGGTTGAAAATATGCTTTATTTATGCAAATTCGTGTTTATTATGCATTCTCCTGTGTCCTTGTAAAGGCACCACCAACTTGAACCGAGAGGGTGTCCCACAAGCGAGGGTGGAAAGCTTGCTGAGAGCTGAGCCTCCGGGGACAGGCGCTGGCAGGCCTCCGCCCGGCACTCACTTTCATCCAGATGGCAGATTTTCCTCAGTGTAATCCAAGATGACACATCCAATTCCCTTTCCCAACTCCTGAGCTTTTCCAGGGGAAAAAATGTGGTTTTGCCCTACTTTTAGCAAATTAATGTTTCTGTGCTTTTGCTTTGCTGGTGCATTTCAAAACATATGGACACTTTGGGCCAACGAAAGAAAAAACAAAAAGGCCATTTCTGATTCATTTGGCCAAAACATGAATTTTTCCGAATACAGTAAAAACCCTCTTATGAAATGCTTTCTTCTACCTTCAAGTACATCAGACCATGAAGCAAAGCTTTTCCCTGGATGAGCAGTCCTGCACGGGACCTCTTCCGGAGCCCACATTTCATCCATCATTTGGAGAGGAGCCCTCCTCCTGCCCACTGCCTGGAGGGAACCAGATCATTCCTGAGAGGGTCTGCTGTCTCCTCGATGTGGGGTGCGGTGGGGAGCTCCCCAAGAGGGCACCTCAGAGACAGTGCTCGGGAACCAGGTCTCATGCATTGCAGGCAGATTCTTCACCATCTGAGCTACCAAGGAAGCCCTGGATGTAAGAATCAGTGCAGTTCAGTTGCTCAGTCGTGTCCGACTCTTTGCGACCCCATGAATCACAGCACGCCAGACCTCCCTGTCCATCACCAACTCCCGGAGTTCACCCAAACTCATGTCCATCGAGTCGGTGGTGCCATCCAGCCATCTCATTCTCTGTCATCCCCTTCTCCTCCCGCCCCCAATCCTTCCCAGCATCAGAGTCTTTTCCAGTGAGTCAACTCATCGTATGAGGTGGCCAAAGTATTGGAGTTTCAGCTTTAGCATCAGTCCTTCCAATGAACACCCAGGATTGATCTCCTTTAGGATGGACTGGTTGGATCTCCTTGCAGTCCAAGGGACTCTCAAGAGTCTTCTCCAACATCACAGTTCAAAAGCATCAATTCTTCGGTGATCAGCTTTCTTCACAGTCCAACTCTCACATCCATACATGACCACTGGAAAAACCATAGCTCTGCTTTTTAATACATTATCTAGGTTGGTCATAACTTTCCTTCCAAGGAGTAAGCGTCTTTTAATTTCATGGCTGCAATCAGCATCTGCAGTTATTTTGGAGCCCCAAAAAATAAAGTCTGACACTATTTCCACTTTTTTTCCATCTATTTCCCATGAAGTGATGGGACCAGATGCCATGATCTTCGTTTTCTGAATGTTGAGCTTCAAGCCAACCTTTTCACTCTCCTCTTTCACTTTCATCAAGAGGCCTTTGAGTTCCTCTTCACTTTCTGCCATAAGGGTGGTGTCATCTGCATATCTGAGGTTATTGATATTTCTCCTGGCAATCTTGATTCCAGCTTGTGCTTCTTCCAGCCCAGCATTCCTCATGATGTACTCTGCATATAAGTTAAATAAGCAGAGTGACAACACACAACCTTGACGTACTCCTTTTCCTATTTGGAACCAGTCTGTTGTTCCATGTCCAGTTCTAACTGTTGCTTCCTGACCTGCATACAGGTTTCTCAAGAGGCAGGTCAGGTGGTCTGGTATTCCCATCTCTTTCAGAATTTTCCACAGTTTATTGTGATCCACACAGTCAAAGGCTTTGGAATAGTCAGTGAAGCAGAAATACATGTTTTTCTGGAACTCTCTTGCTTTCTCATGATCCAGCAGATGTTGGCAATTTGATCTCTGGTGCCTCTGCCTTTTCTAAAACCTGCTTGAACATCTGGAAGCTCACGGTTCACGTATTGCTAAAGCCTGGCTTCAAGAATATGTATACCTAAATCACTTTGCTGTACACCTGAAATTAATACAGCATTATAAACCAGCTATAGACCAATATAAAATAAAAGTTAAAAAAATTCAGGCCTGTCAACAGTGAAGATCAACCAGGGTCTTCAGACCTACCTCTTTACCTCCTCCTGGGCCCTTTAAGCCTCCAAATATTAGTCACTCAGTTGTGTCTGACTCTTTGCAACCCAATGGACTGTATCCCACCAGGCTCCTCTGTCCATGAAATTCTCCAGACAAGAATACTGGAGTGGGCAGCCATTTCCTTCTCCAGGGGATCTTCCTGAACCAGGAATCGAACCCAGGTATCTTGCATTGCAGGCAGATTCTTTACTGTCTGAGCCACCAGGGAAGCCCCTTTAAGCCTCTGCTACTGCTGCTGCTAAGTCGCTTCAGTTGTGTCCGACTCTGTGCGACCCCATAGATGGCAGCCCACCAGGCTCCCCTGTCCCTGGGATTCTCCAGGCAAGAACACTGGAGTGGGTTGCCATTTCCTTCTCCAATGTGTGAAAGTGAAAAGTGAAAGTGAAGTTGCTCAGTCGTGTCTGACCCTTAGCGACCCCATGGACTGCAGCCCACCAGGCTCCTCCGTCCCTGGGATTTTCCAGGCAGGAGCACTGGAGTGGGGTGCCATCGCCTTCTCCATTTAAGCCTCCATATGCGGATAATTCTAATCCAGGTTTCCAATCTCCCAATCCCTGATTACAGAGACGGTCACTCTATGTTCCTATTGATGGAATTAGAAACAAAGAACTGCAAAGGGGGTTTCCAGCTGGTCTGGGTGAAGTGGGCCAAGCTGTGTGAGGCGGACACCCCTGCCACAGGGCTGGCTTGAAGCCAACGTGCTGGAGGTTTGGGGAAGGGGGTCCTGAGGACACTGTGCCCCCGCTGTCCCCAGGGCCACCAGCTGCAGTGCCTTCAGCGTCTTTGGCTCCAGAGCCAGGCCAACTGGGAGAAGTTCATCTGAATTACTGGGTCACACACCTCACGCTCGCACAATATCAGTCAGTGACACCTCAGTGAAAATGAGGGCAGCTGTGACCCGGATCCTGGCTTCTCCTTCCGGGAGAAGAGTCTGGGCTTCTTGGGGTGAAAGTGGATTCGAGGTGAGGAAGGGAAAGGGTGGTGTGAGTCTGGACCGTCTTGTGGGGCCAGAAAGGAAGGGTGAGGGCCAGAGGGACAGAGGAGCCCACGCCGGGGGCGTCCAGGTAGGCAGAGACTCCACCGAGTCGAAGGTGCCTCACTAAGGGTGTGTGTGAAGCTCCTGAAAGACCGCAGGAGGCCGGCGCTCACTCACTGGGGGCGCTCAGTAAATGCTCACTGTGCTCACGCAGAAAGGCAGCCTGCAGCCTGGGGCACTCAAACCGAAATGCGGAGTGAGGGTCAGCCTGTGTTTTATACGCCGGCTCACAGGGTATGAAGGCAGAGACTGCTCCTTACAGCGGCTGGTCGCAGGTCAGACTTCTCTCAAAGGGACTTGTTTAGGGGTGACCACGGATAAACTTGGGGTAACTGTTAAAGCTTTGCTGAAGATTTTCAGCAAGTGACCCAGGTCAAGATAACCTTTCTCATCTTTCAAAATAAGCGAGAGTAACTTTACTGGTATGAGTAACTGGTTCTGTCTGCTCAGGGAATTTTCGGGTTTTGGCTCCCTTTGTGTTCAATTTTAATACATGAAACTATTGAATTTAAAGCCCTGAAAGTCAGGCTACAAAGGAGCAGCATCCCACTGAGACATAGAACCCGAGACGTGACCTCGTCGCTTCCCGAAGCTCCTGCGTGGAGGAGGAGTCTGGACGGTGACCCCGGCCAAGCCTCCAGCCTGGGTGGAGCCAGGGTCTGCGGAGGAACAGGTGGCTGGAGGCAGAGGGCAGAGGGCAAGGAGGAGGTGGCGCAGGGACTCTGGAACTCAGGTTCACCTTGAACTCTCTGGTCATGAGTGTGAGCAGATGTCCACGGCCAGGAGGAAGCTGCCCAAAAGGTCTCCAGGAACAATCTTCCAGTGCTGGGGTAGGTCTGCCTCCAGCAGTCAGAGGGCCAGGACTTATGAATTCCAGAGCTTGGGTGGAACTCTGGTGGGGATGGGTCAGGGGTCACCTCAACAGGAGGGAAAAGCTCCTCTGATCAGAGTCCCCCTGGACACCCTCTTCTAGCAAAGGGGGAAAGCAAGACCTCAAAGGACTAAACTGTTTCCAGACGGGAGCTTAGCAGCAATGTTTTATTACAAAAATATTTAAAGCAAAAAGATTAAATTTTAAAAATCTATTTACAAGTAAAATGCATGATAAGAGATACGGGAAAGGTACAGCTGGAAGTCCGCACTCCATGTATGAAAGGATATATCAACTAAGGATGGGCTGTGGTAAGTTAAATGCAGGCGACATAAAGCCCGGCGACCAGAAACGACACGGCAGACAACTGACAACGCAGGCGACATAAAGCCCGGCGACCAGAAACGACACGGCAGACAACTGACAACGCAGGCGACATAAAGCCCGGCGACCAGAAACGACACGGCAGACAACTGACAACGCAGGCGACATAAAGCCCGGCGACCAGAAACGACACGGCAGACAACTGACAACGCAGGCGACATAAAGCCCGGCAACCGCAAACGACTCGGCAGACAGCTGACAATGGAACCTAAGCAAAGAACTGAGGAGACACAGAAAAGCAAACAGCAAGATGGTGGAAGTCCGCTCAGTTCTGTCACAGTTAAGTGGCTCAAAGGCAGCCATTAAAATGTAAAACTTGTCATATTAGATAAATTTAAAAACCTAGGTCCACTGACTACCTGCTGCCGACAAGAAACCCACTTTAAACACATGACACAAAGGGATAAAAATGCATGTGCTGAGCTGACGCCAGTCAAGGAAGGCGGGAGCAGCTGTTTGAGTATCATAGAGAGGCTTCAGTGCACAGTGCGTCGGGGGAGGAAGGCAGGTCTCCTAATGACAAAGTCGTCATTCTGGCAGCATGACATGAAAGTCCCAAATGTGCAGGTGTCTAATCACGGAGCTTCGGAATATAGTAAGAAAAATTTGATGGAAAGGGAAAAGGGCCCATAGCTACAGCCAGCACCCACTTCAGGACTGTCTGCAATTGATTGAGGTGATAGACTAGAAGAAAATTAACAGCAGAAAGACACCTAGGACAATACCCAAATATTGGGAAATGAATAAACATATTTCTGAATAACCTCTATGTTAAAAAATAAGTGAGGTAAGAAAATAGGAAATGTTTTCATCTGACTGACAGCACATCGTACACAAACCTGCCAGACAACAGGGGCGAGTATGAGCAGAACCAGAGCACAGGGTGTTTCCATCGGAATGAAAGGGAAATCTAAAATCATGACCTCACCTGCCAGGCTTAGAATCCAGACTCAGAAAAGCAGCCGAGACAAAGTAAGCTGAGGAAGGCAAGCACCAAAGATGAGAGTGGAAATCAGTGACGTGGAAACAGGAAAGCAACAGAGAAATGAGTGAGAGCAGGCTGGTTCCCTGAGAGTCCAATAAAGCTGATGACGCTCCAGCTGCACTGAGCAGGAACCAGAAAGGCAGTTTACCAATACTGGGGGAGACCGACGGCGCAGCAGAGGCACTGTGGACTCCGTAGGCAATCAATGACGTGGAAACAGGAAAGCAACAGAGAAATGAGTGAGAGCAGGCTGGTTCCCTGAGAATCCAATAAAGCTGATGACCCTCCAGCTGCACTGAGTAGGAACCAGAAAGAGAAAGGCAGTTTACCAATACTGGGGGAGACCAACGGCGCAGCAGAGGCACTGTGGACTCCGTAGGCAATCAATGACGTGGAAACAGAAAAGCAACAGAGAAATGAGTGAGAACAGGCTGGTTCCCTGAGAGTCCAATAAAGCTGATGACCCTCCAGCTGCACTGAGCAGGAACCAGAAAGACAAAGGCAGTTTACCAATATTGGGGGACACCGACGGCACAGCAGAGGCACTGTGGACTCCGTAGGCAATCAATGACGTGGAAACAGAAAAGCAACAGAGAAATGAGTGAGAACAGGCTGGTTCCCTGAAAATTCAATAAAGCTGATGACCCTCCAGCTGCACTGAGCAGGAACCAGAAAGGCAGTTTACCAATACTGGGGGAGACCAACGGCGCAGCAGAGGCACTGTGGACTCCGTAGGCATTAAATGTGCAGCAAGAGACTATCACGACCGCCTTCATGCCGGTAAATTCAATAAATCAATGAAATTTAAAAAACCCCTGAAAGAGCCGTACATCCAAAGCTTACTCAGTAAGAAACAGATAACCTATCACAGACATTAAATTTGTACATAAACTTTCCTATGAAGACACTTTCAGGCCCAGGTGGCCTCACTGATAAATTCTACCAAACACCTCGGAAACAGCACCAGCTTCACACAAGTTCTTCCAGGAACGTAGGAGCAGGCAATACTCCCCAGTTGTTTCTTTGAGGCCAGAACTGCTTTGACACCAAAACCATCACAATAAAAAAAAAGAAACTTACAGACCAAAACTCTTTAGCTGGATGAATGCATACATTCACTGAATGTATGTGTCTGAATGCAATTTTAATAATACAAAAACAACAATGTAATCATGATAAAGTGAGGTTTAGCCCAGGAATAAAGGTTGTTTTAACATTGATTGGTGTAATTCACAATAGCAATAAAATAAGATAGAATTACACTAGAGCCAGACATCCTAGAGAGTGAAGGTGATGGAATTCCATCTGAGCTGTTTCAAATCCTGAAAGATGATGTTGTTAAAGTGCTGTACTCAGCATGCCAGCAAATTTGGGAAACTCAGCAATGACCACAAGAACGGAAAAGGTCAGATTTAATTCCAATCCGAAAGAAAGGCGGTGCCCAAGAATGTTCAAACTACTGCCCAGTTTTGCTCATTTCACTTGCAAACAAGGTCTTTCTCAAAATCCTTCAAGCTAAGCTTCACCAGTACGTGAACCGAGAGCTTCCAGATGTTCAAGCTGGATATAGAAGAGGCAGAGGAACCAGAGATCAAATTGCCAACATTTGTTGGATCATGGAGAAAGCAAGAGAGTTCCAGAAGAACATCTCCTTCTCCTTCACTGACTACGCTAAAGCCTTTGACTGTGTGTATCACAACAAACTGGAAAATTCTTAAGAAGATGGGAATACCAGATCACCCTACCTGCCTCCGATAAACTTATATGTAAGTCAAGAAGCAAAGTTAGAACAGGACATGGAATGATTGGCCAGTTCAAAGTTGAGAAAGGAGAACGACAAGGCTGCATACTGTCATCCTGCTGATTGAACGTCTACGCAGAAGACATCATGTGAAATGCTGGGCTGGGTGAATCACAAGCTGGAATCAAGACTGCCAGGAAGAATAGAAACCATCTCAGATATTCAGATGATACCACTCTAATAGCAGAAAGCAAAGAGGAACTAAAGAGTCTCTTGATGAGGGTGAAAAGGAAGAGTGAAAAAGCTGGCTTGAAATCCAACATTAAGCAAACTGAGATCGTGGCATTCAGTCCCATCACTTCATGGCAAGTAGAGGGGGGATGAGTGGAAGCAGTGACAGATTTTCCTTTTTGGGCTCCACACACACTGTAGATGGTGACTGAAGCCATGAAATCAAAAGATGCTTGCTCCTTGGAAGGAAAACTATGACAAACTTAGACAACGTATTATAAAACAGAGACATCACTTTGACAACAAAGGTCGTATAGTCAAAGCTATGGTTTTTCCAGTAGTCACGTGAGAGTTGAACCATAAAGCTAGTGGAGCACCGAAAAAATCGATGTTTTCCAATTGTAGTTTGGAGACGACCCTTGAGAGTCCCTCGGACTGCAAGGAGATCAAGCCAGTCCATCCTAAAGGAAATCAACTCAATATTATTGGAAGGACTGATGCTGAAGCTGAAGCTCCAATGCTTTGACTACCTGATGCAAAGAGCCTATTCACTGGAAAAGATCCTGATGCTGGGAAAGATTGAAGGCAAACAGAGAAGGGGTGACAGAAGATGAGATGGCTATATGGTATCAGTGACTCAGTGAACATGAGTTTGAGCAAACTCTGGTAGACAGTGGAGGACAGAGGAGGCTGGCATGCTGCAGTCCACGGGGTCACAAAGAGTCAGACACAACGTAATGACTGAACAGCAAATAATTATCTCAACAGATGCAGAGAAAGCATTTGAAAATATCTTGCATTCATCATAACAAACAAACTTGGAATAGAACTTTCTTGACTTGACAAAAATCTCACATAATTTCTATGATGAAAGACTGAATACTTTTCCTGAGGTTCAGACAAATTACAAAGACATCTACTCATATTACTTTTCTTCAACCTTGAACTGAAAGTTTTAGCTAATAAATTAAGATAAGAAAAGAAATAAATGCAATCCAGACTGGAAAGGAAAAGCAAAATTGTCTTTATTTGCAGATGAGATAGTATCTATGTAGAAAATCTTATGGAATCCACAAAAAATTAGTATAATAAATGAGCATAAAGAAATTGAAGAATCCAAGATAAATATATAAAAATAGTTATAATCTGCATGCCAACAACAGACAGTCATAAACTGAAATTCAACATAAATGTAATTTAGAATAACATCATCAGTGCAAGACTCCTAAGGATAAATCTGTAAACATATGTACAAGACTGTACACTTAAAACTGTAAAAATTATGATTTAAAGAAATTAGAGAACAAATAAATGAAAAGTCATATTATATTATGGTAGTGCTAAATTGTTAGCACTATTATGTTTATGGTAATGTTAAATTCAGTAGTGCTAGATTCTTTGCATATTAATCTGCAGAATCAATGTAATTTTGATAAAAATCCCAAGAGGCTTTTATTTATTTTTAGAAACTGAAAGACCTATTTTAAACTTTGTTTGGGTATGCAAAGTGTCTAAATTGGCCAAAGAAACATTAGAGAAGAACAACAAAACTGGAAGATTTATTTGACCTAATTTCAAAGTTTACTATAAAGATACAGTAAACAAAACTGTGGTGTTGACATAAGGTTACACACATAGAATTATAGTCCAGAAATAGACCCACATATTTATGACCTATTGATTTTCAAGAAAGATGCAAAGATAATTCAGTACCGAAAGAAAATAGCCTTTCAAGAGATGGTGCTGAAACATTTGGATATCTTATGCAAAAACTAATTTCCATCCATATCTCATAGTATGTTTAAAAAGACTCAATATAGAGCACAGACTTGGCGTAAAATACACAGAATACAAAGTCTGATAAAAATCACTGAAGGAAACCTTTGTGGCTTTGAGTTGGGCAAAGATATTTAAAACTGGACAGCAGAAGCATGACCACAGAAGAAGAGCAATTGCTGATCTGAGCGTCATCAAAATGAAGAGCAAACGCTTGTAAAAAGCCCCCACCCCTGACAGGGTGAGAACATGAGCTGTGGACTGGGAGGAATCACCCACTGCGAGGAAGTCACGTCTCTGAGAAGACGCTCACACTTCAAGTGTCTAAGGACTCCCCAAACCCAGTAATAAGACAACAAACCACCAATTAACCAACGGGCAAAGGCTGGAGCAGACGTGTCATCAACGGAGCTACTTGGATGGAAAGTAAGCGAACGAAAGAAGCCCGATGTTATCAGCCATTGTTGCTTTTGCTCAGTTGCCAAGTCATGTCTGATGCTTTGCAGCCCATGGACTGCAGCACGCCAAGCCTCCCTGTCCCTCACCATCTTCCAGAGTTTGCTCAAATTCATGTCCATTGAGTTGGTGATGCCATCCAACCATCTCTTCCTCTGTCGCCCTCTCCTCCTTCTGCCTGCAGTCTTCCCCAGAGCAGGGTCTTTTCTAATAAGTCAACTCTCAGCCATTAAGGAAGTGCAAACCCCAGCCAAGGAGGGCTGCCCTGTCCCGTCAGCAGACACAGAGGCGCTGGCCAGGACTGGCCATCAGGAGGACAGCCAGGCAGATCTGAAGACCGAGGACAGGGCGTTTCCTGGTAAATCCAACACACCTGGGCCCCCAAGCGTCTCCAGAAGGCCTCGAGCGTGTGAAGAGAGGGACCTTGTCTCTCTGCCCCTGCTCTCCAGGGAAAGACTTCTTTTTAAGGGAAAAACATTCATTCATTTTCAGAATAGCTTCTCGACTGCATGCCGCAAAGCATCACATAGAAACAACAGCGAGTGAGGAAGCTGCCTACACTCAGGGAATTAAAAGCTTTGAAACGGTTGGCATCTGGGAGCTCCCGAGACAACGGCGGCCACTCCAGTGACAGTCACGGGGGACACTGGTCTTTGCATCAGCAGCTCCCCCTGCAGAGGATCGCGGCCATGGGCCACAGCTCAGCTGAGAGACAGAGAGCTCGAGTGCTCACCGCTTCTCCCAGAGGTTGCGGGTAAGTTATTTCAAACCTCCTTCCTTAAGCTGTCTTTCTCTCAAAGAACCCCTGGAATCTACTTCAAGTGGCATTTATGGAGGATCTGCAGCAAGCCAGGCCCGGCACTGGGACTTCGGCATGTTAATTAGCCATTATAAAAAGCCAGAATTTCGTAATTGAGGAATCTGAGGGTCAGAGAGCTCCAGCCATCTGTCAAGATTCCAGAGAGCACCCAAGACACAGCCAGCACTTTCTGCCGCCGTCAGGACTCTCTCCACGCGCCTGGGTTGCTATATTTAGACCGGGTGGAAAGAAGTCTGGGGAACGCGTTAGCCCATTTGGAGGTGAACTCCAGGCGTTCTCCTCTGTCTCCCGACCGAGGTGGATGGGATGAGACGTCGGGCTGCCGGGCAGGGAGGCACCAGAGGGCCCTTGGCCTCAGCTTAACCCCTTCCCACTCTTGCCTTTTTCGCCCAGTCCCTTTCTGGAGAGCTGGTTTTCCTCCCCATAAAACTGGAGTTTGTCACCACACATGTATTGAAATATTTAAGCTTGTCTCCTAAACTGAAACCAGGTTCCCACACATGCACTTAATGGGTGCGACCATGTGCCCTCTTCAGAGTTCTCTGCGGCCAGAGTTCTCGCCCTGCTGTGCGTGGTCAGGAATCGGTTTTCCAGTAAATGCCTCAGATCTTTTTCCCATCATGAACTGTAGTATAAATTACTGTCTCTTCATCCTAATTTTATTTCCCCTCGGGCAAGGAATTTTCACTAACGATTGAGCTCTTTAAAGAAATTTGTTTATGGACACATTCTTTTCAAAGTTGTGTATTACTCTTTTTGATAATAGTAACTTGAAACATTTTGTTAAAAGTATTTCAGAAGTTTCATGAATGCAGGGGAACAGGGAAAAGGCAGAGCTTTGAAAGATTAAAAAAATCTGTTTGATTAAGAGAAATGATGACTTGGGTGAACCCTGAGAATGTTACAAGTGAGAGAAGTCAAATATAGAAGTTCATAAATTGTAAAATTACACTTATATCTAATGTCCAGAGTAGACCGATCTATAGAGACATAGAGTAGGCTAGAGGCTGCCTAGACTGGAGGAAGGACGCGGAGGGAACAGAGAGTGACTGTTGGTGGGTCAGTTTCTCCCAGACTAAAAATGGTTATGATTGCACGAAACTGAGAACAGACCAAAAGCATTGATTTGTATAATTTGTCCTTTGTACTTCAATATTAGTATTGTGAAAATATTCAGTTGCAGAAAAGGTCAGTCCATGTAACTTCAGGAGCTCTGGATCGACTGGAATTTGATGAATGAAATCTAATAAGTGAGCTCTGCCTAACAGCACTGCCTTCTAGGTGGCACCAGCGGTAGAGAATCCACCTGTCAGGGCAGGAGAAACAGAGACGCGGGTTCAGTCCCTGGGTCAGGAGGAAATGGCAACCCACTCCAGTATTCTTACCCGGAAAATCCCACAGATAGAGGAGCCTGGTGGGCTAAAGTCCTGGGGTCGCAGAGTCGGACACGACTGAGCACACAGCACACACATCCATCAATACATTTTCATGAAGATTTCGGCTTTATATGTATGAGTTCATTTTATGATTTTTCCCCCTATTTCTATCAAATCTTCAAAAGACATGACTTCTAGTTCTTAAATATATTGTGTGGCCTTGAGCAAATTATGTAACCTTTCAAAGCTCTGGGTTCTTCACCCCACCCCCATCACACACACGTGTCCTTATGCAGGCACTCGATACCAGTGCAAATATCTTTTTGGGAAAGACTTTTCAGAAAGATAGAAAAGAGAAAAGTACTGCTTTTACACACCCCACTGAGGTGGGTGTACAAGGCAGGACACACGCGTGTGCCACGGAGCGCATGTACAGTGACTGTGTGGCGCACGCACACACGCAGCGCATGTACAGTGCCTGTGTGGCGCATGCGCACACACGCCGTGAGGGCAGATCGGTGCGAAGAGGCGGCGAGTATGCGTGCTGTAGCTCAAGGACCTTCAGGACCTAATGCTTCCCCAGGGCTGCTCAGAGTTCCCAGACCCCACACTAATTCTCCTCCGTAGAGTCAGGATCTTGCAAAAGCCAAAACACTAGTGAAAGAAGGAAAAATAAAGTGAGAGCCAATTCGTGGCATGACAACCACCCAAATTAATGTCTTTGTGAGAATCAAGGGTCGATTATCAACTCCACACAAGTCCGCAGGCATGTTGAATAGCAAAGTGGGTTTATTAGATTTCCTGCAATAAGGAGAAATATCACTTGGCCGAGTCCTAGCTCCCTGTGTTGGAACTGGGAGAAGAAGGCAGGTGTGAGTGAGGGGATTGTGTGCTGAGGGGTGAGGTCACTTAGGGCTGGTGACACAGGGGAGCCAGTTTGAGGTGAGTCTTCAGGAGTCCTGCTTCAGAAATGAACTTTTTACTTAGATTACAATATACAGTCCTCACTGACTTTTGTTCAGATCATCAAACTGTTTCTCTTGATAAACTGGTTTTCAGAAATGCCTTGAATCAATCTTTAAATTTGCATTGAAAATGTCACTTCATGATTGAGCACAGTTACCTGGGAAACCAACCAGTTTGTTACAAGACATTGACACCAACAGAGTCTGGATGGCGTCCAGAGGAAGGAAGAGAAAACCTCAGAGCTGCTTTGATCATGTGAGTCAGTTAAATTTTGAGAATATTAAATGAGAAATTAGAGTCATAACAAGGCTAACTGGGGGTAGAAAAGTCATACTACAGACACAAAGGAGTATGGTAGGCATGGTATTGAGAAGCTCCTGTCTGTTAAGCTTAGACACGCAGAAAGTAATGAAAGCACTCAGAAGATTGGGGAATAAAAGCAACAGATTTGAAGTGTGGCAATCTCTATCTAGCCGTCTGAAAAACATTTAGTGGCTCTTGGTTGAAACAACTCACTTTTTTCAATTCTGTTCTTCAGCTGAAAGTCTTGGGGTGAGCATCCTCCCCTCAGAACCATCTGTTCTGGGACATTGCTGACAGCCTTTGCTGCAAAGTGTCCGATTGGGACGGTGGTCCAGGTGACCCGGGGTGAGATGTCCTGGTGGGACGGGGGTCCAGGTGACCCAGGGTGAGACGTCCCGTGGGACGGTGGTCCAGGTGACCCAGGGTGAGACACTGTGGTGGGATGGGGGTCCAGGTGACCCAGGGTGAGACGTCCCGGTGGGATGGGGGTCCAGGTGACCCGGGGTGAGACGTCCCGGTGGGACAGTGGTCCAGGTGACCCGGGGTGAGACGACCCGGTGGGACGGGGGTCCAGGTGACCAGGGGTGAGACACTGTGGTGGGACAGTGGTCCAGGTGACCCGGAGTGAGACACTGTGGTGGGATGGTGGTCCAGATGACCCAGGGTGAGACACGGTGGTGGGACGGTGGTGGGACGGTGGTCCAGGTGACCAGGGGTGAGACGACCCGGTGGGACGGTGGTCCAGATGACCCGGGGTGAGACATGGTGGTGGGACGGTGGTCCAGATGACCCAGGGTGAGACACGGTGGTGGGACGGTGGTGGGACGGTGGTCCAGGTGACCCGGGGTGAGACACTGTGGTGGGATGGTGGTCCAGATGACCCAGGGTGAGACACGGTGGTGGGACGGTGGTGGGACGGTGGTCCAGGTGACCAGGGGTGAGACACTGTGGTGGGACGGGGGTCCAGGTGACCCGGGGTGAGACGTCCTGGTGGGACGGTGGTCCAGGTGACCAGGGGTGAGACACTGTGGTGGGACGGGGGTCCAGGTGACCCGGGGTGAGATGTCCCGGTGGGACGGTGGTCCAGGTGACCCAGGGTGAGACACTGTGGTGGGACGGGGGTCCAGGTGACCCAGGGTGAGACACTGTGGTGGGACGGGGGTCCAGGTGACCTGGGGTGAGATGTCCCGGTGGGACTGTGGTCCAGGTGACCCGGGGTGAGACGTCCTGGTGGGACGGGGGTCCAGGTGACCCGGGGTGAGACACGGTGGTGGGACGGTGGTCCAGGTGACCCAGGGTGAGACACGGTGGTGGGACGGTGGTGGGACAGTGGTCCAGGTGACCCAGGGTGAGACACTGTGGTGGGACGGTGGTCCAGATGACCCGGGGTGAGACACGGTGGTGGGACGGTGGTGGGACGGTGGTCCAGGTGACCCAGGGTGAGACACTGTGGTGGGACGGTGGTCCAGATGACCCAGGGTGAGACACGGTGGTGGGACGGTGGTCCAGGTGACCAGGGGTGAGACACTGTGGTGGGACGGTGGTCCAGGTGACCCAGGGTGAGACACTGTGGTGGGACGGTGGTCCAGGTGACCCAGGGTGAGACATGGTGGTGGGACGGTGGTGGGACAGTGGTGGGACGGGGGTCCAGGTGACCCAGGGTGAGACACTGTGGTGGGACGGGGGTCCAGGTGACCGGGGTGAGACCTCACAGCTCTGCCCTGGGACACCTCAGTCCAGGAGCCTTTGTGTTGGAGCTTCATTGTCATACTGACTTACAGGGACTCTCCCAACATGGGTTCAAGGCCTGGTCTTCTCTTCACTCTCAGAAAAGACAAGGTCTCCAGGTTCCAGGTCCAGTAGGAGCGTCTTTGAAGCATGTGGAGAAAAGGCAAATTCTACCCACAGGCTGCAGGACCAGGTATATTCCATGAAGTCACTGACTTAATCTGCCTGCAGTAAGGGAAAGCTGGAAACTGGGGGCAAACATCTGATGTCATAGTCAGATGACACACACACCCGTGTCGTGTAGTGAAGGTTCATGACTGCTAGTGAAGGTGTGGATCATGGTCACAAGAGTGAACTGTCTTCACAGAGGGAACCTGGGAGTGTCAGACCTCCTGGGTGGTGTGAGCCCTGTACCACCTTTGGGGACCTCTGTGCAGGGAGGACGGTAAGGTGTTTGCATGAGTGGCAGGTTTTACTCCAGGCTCTCTGTGACAATCCAGGCAGCAGTGGGGACATCTATGTGCTTTCTTCACTGAGAACGGACAGAAGTACATTATTCATATATTTTCTTGCTCTGCTGTCCAGATCGAGATCTCTGACCTGTAAAAGTCCCAGTCAGTTCTGAGAAAAGCCAAACAATGACCAGGACGCAGTCAAGACTCATCACACAGGGTCATCGTGTGGGATCGAGGAAGGAGCCCTTGAGGCCCAGCTCCTGAGTGGTTTTCACTTTTACTGGAGATAAACTCTTGAGCAACAGGGATGTTTCAGCCTTGCATTCAGCAAATTTCCCACTCCTATGACTGAGTCCTGTGGTCAATCTGTCTTTGCTATAACAGGCTATTTCGTGGTGGGCGGGGGGAGAGGTGCCGAGGTTTTATCTGAGGAGCTCTGGCACCACCACGTGGCTGACCCGATGGCCCCTCAAGTCGTCCTGCACATTCCCAGAAGACTCCTCCCCAAACATGTTAATCTGGAGCCAGATCTGTGAGGTGTGCTCCCACGTGTGATGCAGTCAGGTCCATCTGTCATGTCTGCATTCTGTCTTGAGATCCTTTTACATCCTGGTTGGTTGTTTTTACTGCATTGCACGCAGTACATTTTATTTTGGCTTTTCTATGCCTTTTGACATTTCTCTGGAATCTGACAAATGCAGCCAGAATTCCATCTGGTACCATACGGAATTCCATTGCTCTGATTGTTGACTGTGGCCTGTCTGTACCAAACCCCGAAAAACCACTGCTCTCCCTTCCAACCCTGTATTTTCACCTTTTCCGGGATGTCACGTCGACGGAAAATTATAGCACAGAGCTCTGGGGCTTTGGCGCCTTTGCCTCCGGGATGGAGGTGGGATGCGTCCGTGCCCTTCAGGAGTCACGAGCGCGTTCCTCACTGCCGAGTCGCGTCCATGGTGAGAACAGACTGCAGAGCTTTCATCCGCTCTCCTTCAAAGGGCAGCTCAGCTGTCTCCAGTCTGAGGTGTTATGAAGCTGATATGAACATTCACAAACAGATTTTGTGGAAACATGAGTTTTGCACTCACTGAGGTACAGTTCTAGAGGCGGGTTTCTGTCGCACATAGTGAGTGCGTGTTGGGGAAGCAGCCAACTGTCCCCGGCTGGTTCTGCTGTCCTTGCAGGGCTGCCCCCCGAGAAGGAGCGTTCTCACGGCTCCACACCTGCGGTACTGCCACTTTAAGAAAGTGACTTTAGTGACACACTGTTGGGTGGGAGGAACATTCTGGAATGCTAGCCCTTTATTAGATCTGTAATTTGTGAATAGCTTCTCCAAGTCTATGGCTTGTCTTTTTATTATACTCACAGTGTGTTTTGCAAAGCAAAAGTTTTTAATTTTGATTGAGTCAAATTTAGCGAATGTTTCTTTTATGAGTCAAGGTTTTGGTATTGCATCTATAAACTCACCACCAGAACCAAAGTCATGTAGATTTTCCTTGGTACTTTCCTCTAGAAGTTTATTCACTTCAAATGACTGTTTGTATATGGGGCATGGTATGGATCAATATTCTTTTTTGCATATGAACATTCAAGTGTTCCCACACCACTTATTGAAAAGACTGTCTTTCTCAACTGAAATGCCTTTTGCACCTTTGACAAAAGTCATGCACCAATATTCTGGACTCTCCAGCTCCACAGGTTTATTGTCCGTCTCACTACCTACACTACACTGTATTGATTATGACAGCTAAAGAGTGAGCCTTGAAACTGGGTCATGAGAGTTTACAAAATTCCATCCTTACGTGTTTGTTTTCCCCCATAATTACTGTCCTTATTTGTAGTTCCTTTGCTTTCTGTGTTCAGTTCAGTTCAGTCACTCAGTCATGTCCGACTCTTTGCGACCCCGTGAATCACAGCATGCCAGGCCTCCCTGTCCATCACCAACTCCCGGAGTTCACTCAAACTCATGTCCATCGAGTCGGTGATGCCATCCAGCCATCTCATTCTCTGTCGTCCCCTTCTCCTCCTGCCCGCAATCCCTCCTAGCATCAGAGTCTTTTCCAGTGAGTCAACTCGTCGCATGAGGTGGCCAAAGTATTGCAGTTTCAGCTTTAGCATCAGTGATTCAGTTTATTATCTGCAAAACAGACTTCCTCGAATTTGACAGATCACATTGATCAAATTGGGGAGAATTGGAAGAATCAACAATTTTAAAATACAGAATTTTCCTACCCACAAACCATACATTTTTCTGTGTGTTGAGGACTTTTTGGTTTTTTCAGTGGCATTTTGTACTTTTTGGCATTCAGATGTTCGTCTCATTTTGTTATATTTTCACCTAAGTATTCTATTTGTTTCAGGGCTATATTATGATTAGAATTTTTAAAATTCAAAATTCTAAATGTTCATTATGTACACAGAAATAGAAGTAACATTTCTATAGGTTGTTTAACTTATGGGCACAGTTACGTTTGGAATAGTACTAACTTTAGATGTTTCCTATTTTCTACACAAGCATTTAATCTCCTAAACACTCTAAATTTACCTCTAACCACTGTTTTATCCATATTTTGCAGATTTTGATATGTCTGCATTTTCATTTATCCTAATATATTTTAAATTTAGTGTCAGACTTCTCTTTGATCCATGAGTTATACAGAAGTGTGCTCTTTAGCTTCCCTATATTCAGATATTTTCTGAATACATTGTTTTTTATTTCCCAGGTAGTTATATTGTGCTATGAGAATATACTTTGCGTGTTTTCTTTTACCATTTTTAGTTCCAGAATATAATCTATCTTGATGAATATTTCAACCTGAGAAAAATAGTTGGTGCTGCTGTTACATGGAATTATCTGTTAATGTCAAGTCGTTTACTTGTATTTATAGAAAGGCCACAGGAGAAAAGATTAATGAACTCCTCTCTGGTGAAAGTTTCCTCAAGAGGACATAAAAAAGCATAAATTATGTATAAGAGAAAACATGAAAATTGTGAACTTTCATCCTTCAAAAGACAATATTAATGATTATATCAGACTGACAGAAAACATTTACAAAACAAATATCTGATAGGGGGCTTTGGTTTGGAATATGCAAAGCTTACAGGACAATGATAACAGTAAATAATCCAACTCGAAAGTGGGCAAAGATTTTCAGGAGCAATTCAGTAACAGCAAAAACTGCAAAACTGGCAAAGAAGCAAACGAAAAGATCCCAGCAGCATCTGTCATTAGAAACAGCAGATTAAACCCACAAAGAAAAACCTTACTGGTCAGCCAGAATGGATGCCAGATGTTTAGTTTACAGGTGTGCCCACACCCGGTGTGCGCTGGGGGAGGGACCTGAAGCCAGGTGCTCCTGGAGGGACAGCAAAATCACTGTGGAAAACTCTTAGGCAAATGCATGAAGTGTTAAAACTATACCTCTCATAGGACCCAATCATTTTACTCCTAGAATTAATACACAAATCAAATACCAATTAAAACACAGATTCTTGGAAACAGATGCTCAAAGTAGCTGTCATTTTTAACAGCCAAAACTTGGAATACTCTGAATGACCATCAACAAGTGAAAGTCAAAGTCACTCTTTCCTGTTCAACTCTTTGTGTCCCCAAGGACTATACAGTCCATGGAATTCTCCAGGCCGGAATACTGGAATGGGTAGCCTTTCCCTCCTCCAGGGGATCTTCCCAATCCAGGGATCAAACGCAGGTCTCCCACATTGCAGGCAGCTTCTTTACCAGCTGAGCGACCCGGGAAGCCCCTTTCAGGATGGACAGGCAAAGTGTGCTGTGCTGTGAGACAACCCCCAGGTACGGAAAGGACACACAGCTGGTCCGTGCGCAGGACGGGGGAATCCGGCCCGGCTCGCGGGGGACAGGAAGCAGCGTGAGAAAGGGCAGAGGCCACGCGACTCCACGACTCCACGTGCTGAGACGCTAACTTCCAGGGCTTCCCCGGTGGCTCAGTGGTAAAGAACCCGCTACCAATTCAGGAGAGGCTGGTTCGATCCCTAGGTCCGGAAGATCCCGTGGCACGGGAAAAGGCAACCCACTCCGGTATTCTTGCCTGGAAAATCCCAGGACAGAGGAGCCTGGTGGGCTACGGTGCGTGGGCTCGCAGAGTCCAACATGACTGCGCCTGTAGCACGCACATAGAAAAGCGCAAGGGAACCACGGCTTCGGGGACAAAACTGTTTTCAGAAGGTGAGCAGTAAACCGTGGAGCCAGGCTGCGTGTCCTCTGGCATCCCGGAGAGGAGCCCTGAGACGAGGGGCTGGGCGGGGGCCGGGGGCAGGGACCTGGCAAGCCGGGGAGCGCCAGGGGCGCGGAGCCGGAGCCGGGGGCAAGGCTGGCGGGGGCCGGGCGGGCGCACGCCCGGGGTGCTGACCGCAGGTGCCCTGGGGCTCCCGGTGTGCCCCTCACTCCTCTCCGCGTCCGGCTCCTCGTCCCCTCCGTCTGACCGTCCTGCCGTCTGTCCCGCCTTGCGCCCCGGGAGGAGGCGCCTTGTGGCCGCCCCTTCACAGAGGGCGCATCCGGACGCGGACAGCGGGGTCGGAGGCCGGGGCCGGGGCTGAGGACGCCTCTGCCCGCGCCCTTCTCCCTGCGTGTCCACGCAGCGCCGAGCACTCGGGGCTCCGGGGACGCCCGGGAGCCGCGGGCCGGGGCGCAGCGCCAGCGCGGCTGGCCGGGCAGAGGCGGGGGGCGCCCAGGCGGCACCTGCGTGCGTTCCTCGTAAGAAGCCTTCCCCTCAGGTGCAGTCCTCACGCGCCCAGCAGCACCGGGCTCGGCCTGCAGCGCAGCCCGGCCCAGCGTGCTCCGTGCTCCGAGCCGGACCTGCCGCGCAGCCGTCAGGCCGGAGGCTGCGGCCCGAGCTGGGGGCGGACGGGGAGGAGCGGCATCACCCCGGCGAGGCCCGCCCGGGGCCCGGGGGCAGCGCCTCGCTCTGGTGCCACGGTGGGCCCTCACTTCCTCCAGACGAAGCCTCCCAGGGCAGCGGGCCAGGCTACCACAGCAATAAATAACCCAGCTCCAGCCCTGTTGTGAAACGCAAATCCTAGATTTCAAAGTGTTTTTCAACATAAAGTCACGGGAGTGGAAGTCCCAGCACCAAAACAAAGTTATATAAGAGGAATAATAAATTAAAGATGTCGAGAGGCAGCGAAGACCGGAGCAGACACAGCCGTGGGCCCTCCCGCCGGCCCGACCACGTCAGCGAGGCCACCGCGCCACTTATTCAGACCCCGGACTGTGCAGGGTTCCAGCGCCTCACGCGTGTCTGCTGAGGCATTCTGACACGAGTTTAGAGAAGCACAGAGGACTAACCGTTGCAGTTCATTTTTCATAGCTGGCTCAGCAAACAGAGGGAACGCACTGGGGGTATTTTTCTGCTGAGGTTCCAGTGATTAGGGAAATCGGATCACGTGCAGAGTCTCAGCAGGCTTCATGACTGGGGGGGGGTAACACCGTGAAAACAATTCACGGACATGCTGCCAAAAACATGTGTGAGCTTCTACCTTCTCTTGTGCTTCAATTCGTAAAGCTTACGGATTCTTTGGAGTGATGACTTACTTTGGGTTTATGCTTAATAAGATTCTAAAGTAGCTGTGAAGTGACTTGTCTAATCCCTGCCTGGATGCTATCGGCTGTTTGACCTTGGACAAGTCCCTTCCCCTCTCAAAGCCTCTGCCCTCGTTTCCAAAAAGAAATAATAAAGCTGCCTGCCTCATGGGAATATCACAAATTTTGCAGAAATGATGCATTGGAAACCACCTGAGAACAGTGCTTTCAGGTTAGATCTGTGCGGACTCGTCTCTCTCATAGGTTACGATGCTGTCTGTGAGTCATCCTTTTTCTCAGTCATCTTTGTCGTTTCTCCGTTGAAAAATCCGGGGTATGGGGCATCCAGAGCGCTGGGGTAGGAAGTGAATATCGGGACAGTAAATAAAACAGTCAAGAGTGGAAGCGAAGGAGTTCTCTGGTCATCTGATTTACAAAATCCAGGGAGAGGTCCCTGCAGATACTGCTCAATCTGGGCAGAAGGAATAGCAAATTCAAAGCTTTGGGGCAAGAGCATGGTTGGTGTTGAAGTATCAGAAGAAAGGACCACACGTGCAGAGAAAAAGCCAAGGGAAAAGCGGTCCCCTAACCAAACGAAGGAAATGGCAACCCACTCCAGTGTTCTTGCCTAGAGAATCCCAGGGACGGGGGAGCCTGGTGGGCTTCCGTCTATGGGGTCACACAGAGTCGGACACGACTGAAGTGACTTAGCAGCAGCAGCAACCAAACGAAGAGATGCTGTGTTCACGAAATGGTTATGAAGTGGTGGTCGGTTTAAGGTAAAGCATTCTACCTGGAGCGTGCAGGGGAACGGAAGGCAAGTCAGGAGCCCCTGAGACCACAGCTTCTGGGGACTTGTAGGCCCGGACCTGTGGTCAGTGCCTGGAGGAGCAGCGCCCCCAGCCCTGAGGCCGAAGGGTGGCAGGACGGGCAGAATGGCACCTCTATCCCCACACCCAACCCCCTCTGCCGTCCACTCCCACTCTAACCACCGCAGAAACCCGAGGGCAAGGGGCCCTGCGCATGAAGGTCGCGAAGGTCGGCTCCTGGGCACACAGGGCGGGTGCCACACAGTGGGCAGTTGGTCCAGCGGAACAAACAGGAAATCACCTTCAACTGCATGCACTTTATAAGAAATTAAGTTTAATTTCAATAGCCGAGGTAGCTGAAAAATGTGACTTGACAATTACCTGAATCGGGACAGATGGAGACTTAATGCCCAGCGTGATGAATGTAGTTCGTCACATTGTGTCATGTAGTTGAAATGTGCTGAAAGCAGATTCTGTGCATTCTCACCAGTGAAAGTAAAAGGGAAATGTGTGAGCTGATCCTGTGTTAGTTAGCTTGATTTGGGGATGGTCTTATACAGTATATGTGTATCGAGTCATGACACTGTCCACTTCAAACATATACAACTTTCTCAACTATCCTTTAGTAAATCTGGAAAAAATATATTTTAAAAAACTCAAGAGAGATGCAGAGAGAAATGGACAAGTCCGTAATATTTTGGCCACCGGATGCGAAGAACTACTCCGATGCTGGGAAAGGCTGAAGACAGCAGAAGAGGGCAGCAGGGCTGAGATGGGTGGCCGGCAGCTCTGACTCAGTTGACATGAACCTGAGCAAACTTCCGGAACAGGAGAGCCTGGCGCGCCGCAGTCCACGGGTCACAGAGCGCCAGACACAGCTGAGCGACTGAACACACAGGCACCTTAGCACAGACGCCCCTAAATACTGGCATTTGCTCCTGCTCGGAGCCATTAGCACAGACGCCCCTAAATACTGGCATTTGCTCCTGCTCGGAGCCATTAGCACAGACGCCCCTAAATACTGGCATTTGCTCCTGCTCGGAGCCGGGAGCACCCTTGGTTTGGGTTCGGATATGTACACAAGATCTCATCCTTTAGGGCCATCTGATGGTGCCCTTTGGACACGGGCAGCCCCAGCTTCATTTGTGTGGGCGTCTGCAGGCCAGGGATACTCCAATAGCACCTTGGCAGGCAAGCATCTTCTTTGTGATGACGTTTAGTTTCCGTGGACTGAATACTGTGACTCTGAGAGGCTGCTTCATAACAACTTTCTTCCTGGAAAAGCCTGGAGGTGGGAAGTCCAGGGAGCACTCTCTGCCTCTGCGGTCCTGGGGGCACGTGGTGAGGGTCTCAGAGTCTGGAGGGGAGAGCAGGGGTGTGTTCTAGGTGAGGTCAGTCATGAATTCGCACATGAGTGAGGTGCTCTTATCTCTTCTGTTAGTGAGACGTGTGAACAAGCGGCCTTTATTAAAACAGCACAGTCGCTGGGACTGTTGCCGTTTCCCGAGCCCCTGCGAGTTTCTGAGGAGCGTGGCTGAGAGCACACGATGTGTGCTGGGTCCGGCCTTTGCGCTGAAGCTGCTCACTCGCCTGGGTTCTCGGGGACGACACGTGTTGCCTGCGTCCACTCACAGCCTGAGAAAAGTCCTGCAGGCTAAGCGGCCTGTTAAAGGATGTGGAGAGAACCAGATGGCTTTATTTACACAACTTGACATGAAAACAAACTAAGAATAGAATTTTTTGTCCTATTTGCTTGTGCCTCTTTCCAGCTTTTCCTGATGATAGTTTTATGATTCATGAGTCAGTGCTCATGGTGGGTCGTGTGTCTGGGTCTTGACAAAACAAGAGAAACTGGCTTCCTAGGCCTTTCACCCAGAAATTCAGTCACTGCAGTTGGGGTCACCCCAAAGCAGAAGGGGATTCTCATATCCCCTGTAGCAGAGAAGACCCCAGACTGCTTCCCCTGGAGCTCAGCATGTGGGGGGGAGCAGGGGCTCCTAACAAAACAGAACTACAGCTGGAGCTCAGCCCTGGCCTGCGACGTTTATCCCCGCACAGGAGGCATGGACAGGAATCGCAGACTCTCCAGGGCAGACGCGCGGTGAGCAGTGACTGAGAAGTGGGGCTGGGTGATGTCGTGTTCTAAAATTTATTTTGTGGATGGTTGCGCAACTCTGTGAATATATAAAGGCTTGTTCTTCAGGTGCAAAGTCATATCCGGCTCTCTGTGACCCCATGGACTGCAGCAAAGGCTTCCCTGTCCTTCACCATCTCCCACAGCTTGCTCAGACTCACGTCCATTGAGTGGGTGATGCCATCCAGCCATCTCGTTCTCTGTCATCCCCTTCTCCTCCTGCCCTAATCTTTCTCAGCATCAGGGTCTCTTCCAATGAGTTTGCTCTTTCCCTAACGTGGCCAAAGTATTGGAGCTGCAGCTTTAGCATCAGTCCTTCCAATGAATATTCAGGACTGATTTCCTTTAAGATGGACTGGTTGGATCTCCTTGCAGGATAATTGTATGCTTTACATGCATACATTTGACAGTATGTGAATGATGGCTCAATAGACTGTTATAAGAAGCTTAAAAACAGAACTGCAATTTTTTAAAATTAATACTGTTACTTATTCTTATTATAGAGAAGGAAAAAAGAAGAAAGCATTTGGAAGGTGGCCTGTTCTTAATGAGAATCACGATCTCTGGACCCATAAGTAAAATAGATAACCAAACAGAGATCCAGAAAGTAGCAGAAATGAGACACTTCTCTTCCTAAATACACAGTCTCAGCTTTAAGCAGTGAGAGCACCGTCCCTGTTATCCGTGCAGGTGCTGGAGAAACGTACCTTTACTTCCCAAGGAAGAAACTCATAGACATTCAGACATGCTTGTAGATACATTTAAAACTGTTTAAATAAACTAGGAAATCATGTCTTTTGTTTATGTAAACACTGAGTGTCTGCTAAGCAGCATCTTAAGAAATGTGAAGCACTCTTCATTTTTTACAGATGCTCTGTAATTCCTCTAACCCGCACACTCCTCGTGGCTGCTGTGGTGAGCGCAGGAAGCAGACGCTGACTTGACACTTCGCTCCCGCGGGAAGTAGGACACGAATGGCACTAAGGGGCCAGAGCCCTGGTGGATGCAGCGCCACCAGGACCACTGAAGTGGAGCTCCTTGGGTGGGCGGAGACGGACCCTCTGCTCGCGCAACTCCTCCTTCCCTTCTCCAGGCTGCGCGCTGCCTTTTCCTCAAGGATCCTTGGACCTTGGCATCTGTGGCATTCCTGACGCCTTGGTAACACACTGGCCATTCCCACTGCTTTGCTCTGGCACCCGGGCTGAGCGGCCAGCACCTCCTTGTCACCAGGTGGCTGAGGAGTGAGGGCAGCCCCGAGCTGACCAGGCAGACACTCCTCTCCTGTGGGACGGTGTCCTCCGGTGACAGACGCTTTTATTCCTCCACCGTGTGGTCAAGATCACACACTCACCCAGTACTTACTGATGATCCCTTTATGGGAAAACACTCATTGTGAATCATGTATTTCAGCCAAAATATGTGGACGGTGTGCTGTGCTCAGATGTTCCATCCCTTTGTAAGGCAACTCCACTGGAGTCCGCAAGCAAGAGCTTAGTGGTCAGAAGTCTGGTTTGGGACACTTTGCTGTTTCCCATCTTGGCAGCGTCCGTGAGCCATTTTCAACAGCCTATGGTCAACAGCTAGGACCCTGGCCAACACGGAGAAGGAAAGAAACATGATAATTTAATGAAAGGATTCCAAGCAGGGTTGTCTTTGGTGGCAGGACGTTGGCACCGTCCACACGCGGGGCTTACCGTCTCCTTAGAGTCTGCTGTTCTGTCCCCATTTCTGCACAGAAGAAAGCTGCTCGCTCTGCAAGAGTGGCCTCCCCAAGAGCCGGCCTTCCGAGCACTTGGGTGGTTTTGGAGGAGATTCAGGGAAAGGGAGAGTGGAGTGGAACGCCAGGAAGTCTCTGAGGTGAGAGTGTTGGCAAAGCGGGGGCAAGAAGGACCACTTGCGGGTGGCCTCCTGGCGCGGCAGGGTGAGCAGAGGTCTGACCAAGTGCCTGAAATCAGACAGGACCGGCCCTCTGCTTCCTGGGGTCAGTGACGGGCAGGAAGCAGGAACATGAGGCTCATTCAGGGAAAGGGGGGCTGGAGGTTCCTGCATTGTGTGGGCCCCACCCCTTGGGCGTCTGGGGAGCGGCTGGCTGGCAGGACAGCACTGGAGCCGTGCTGAGCTCCGATTCCACCCCCCTGCTAGGGCCATGGTCCCGGCAGGTCACAGGCAGCCCTGCCCACTGAGACAGCTGCTCAGTGCTCCTGGGAGCTTCATTCTCCCTGAGTTTACCGTGAGCCTTAGGTGAGTTCACAGCTAGAAACCCACTGTATGTCACAGTGCATGACACACAGCAAGGGCTGAGCAAATGCTTGTTAAACACTCTCCTGGCACCGTGCAAAACTCCTAACCTGAGGCTCACAGCCGCCCTGCGGTGTGGGTCCCAAGAATGACCGATGGATTGCCGCAGCCCCCGTGGGACTGGAGCCTGGAGTCAGAGGTGGAGCGAGTTTCCGAGGATGAGGGAAGTGGCATTTCCTGCCGCCCACTGGCTGACGTGCCTGCAAGTTCTCTGAATGTATGATGGCTGCAGAGATGTTAGGTTATCTCCAGATTATGCCCCAGCGTTTTAGCCACTGTGTGTGCGCGCGCGCGCGTGGTGTGGTGTGTGCCTGCGTGTGGACATGCCTGTGTGAACCCGTGTGTGTCATAATGTCCATGTGTGTGAGGGAGAGGCTGTGTTCTGTCTCAGCTCTTGCCGCCAAGAGACAAGGATACGTATGCCCTCAGATAAGCTGAAACTCCACTTAAACTGATTCGGTTAGAAATCAGTGAATGTGTCATGATTTCTTCAACCAAACAATGAAGATTTGCAATTTTCTCAGGCCAGCAGGCAACCAGCAGCGGGAACCCGGCTGAGCTGGCTGTGCTCTTGTGCTTTGGGCCATCTTCACGGGTCAGGACCTCGCGAGTCTCGGGTGCTGCCGGGAAGACAGCTCAGCCATGGGAAGGGGAAGGAGCAGAGATAGCAGGCGGCTGCAGCCGTGCCACCAAGCGCTCGCAGCCTGAGGGGCGCCTCCACGCTCCCTCTCCATGGAAACCACCCCATCACTGCTGCTGTACCCCGGGGTCTCCCGTCCAGCGAGGACGCGGGCCTGGGCAGGTGGTTGGGATGGTGACCAGCTCCCTTGTCTTCAGAGCAGCTTCAGAGCGTGCTTCCAGGAGTCCAGGAGGCAGTCGTTTGGTTTCTTAACAGAAGCAGTTGTGCAGTCCTCTCCTATCTTCCCTGCCCACATGTGAGTGCATGTATGTGTCTGTTGACTGCATTTAAAGTGTCTTTGCAAAAAGGGTGTGAAGTTTGATGGATTTGATCAATAACATTAATAGTGATCCTCCCATTTCAGTTACTGAAACAATTCAAGCGTACCAGTTCTCTTGAACATTTTCACTTGCCTTGCTAGCCATCCTTTCCCATCTTACAGTTTTGTCCAGAGTGATCCTGAGCTACTTTCGTAAGCCGTTTAGATTTTAACCAAACAGGGTGGAATCAAGGGTGGCGTGTGTTGTGTGTATTACTCCGTGTGCTTCATGATGGAGTAACGGAGGGACTTTTATCAAGAGTAAGTTGCTCTGAATCTTTGCGGGAAGGCAAAGAACTGATTAGTGTCCTAGGAAGACAGTGATCGAGATGAAGAGGCGACCTGGGAATGACTGGGTAAATGATGAAAAAATTAAAGACTGCATCTCTGCTTTGTGCCTTTTATGTGCATTTCCACAACATTAACAATGCTTTCAGAAAGAAAGCGAGCTGTTATTGGAATGATAGCTAATTCAAAACTAAGGTTGGCATTCCCATGAACTTGAGATGGAGCCAAGTCTGGGAGTTGCTGAATTTGCCGCCCTCCTGGGCTCTCAAGCTGCGTCGGTGAGTAGACAGGCAGCACGGAAGCCCAGGCAGGAGGCGGAAGGGTCACGGTCATGGCTCTGCAAGCCCGTCTGCCTGCTGTTCCTGGAGATCACTTCCTCTGCAGCTGTCCTCTGCTGCCGGAGATCAGGCCGAGCACTGGCTCCTGCGGTCTGCTGTGTCTGGAGCTGCTGGCGGGGCTCGGGAACCGTGGGGGCGTGGGCCACTGAAGGAGCTGCGTCATCAACCTTTGCTCTTCTTGAGTAAAAAGTGGGCTTTGGTTCCAAAAAAGCCTCTAAAATTTTACTAATTTTTTTAATCTTTAAAAATTATTTTTGAAAACCTTTTCTCACCTGTGAAAGCTGAGCACAGACTGTATTTGTATAACTTTTGTTTTAAAAAAGTCAGTGGTCCAGAGGGTTAAAACGTTTTTACAACCATGTTAAGTGTGTTCAGCCCAGAACCTCGATGGCTCTGGTGAAAAAACAGCCACAGCAGTACTCAAATTCACACTTGAGAACCGGAATCAACGCAATTCAAGCTCAAGCGGAGGGAGATCCAGTGAGAGTCAAGCTCGAGATGCGTGAGGAGGGGGAGGTTTCAGCCCCCAAGGCCAGGGCCCCGCCTGCGGGGCCACTCACATCTGTGATGTCCGCTAACCTGTCCCTGTGGGTCCTGGCCCTTAGGTTTTTTCTACAGTCCTCTCTGGACGAAATGGATGAACTGATCTGAACTTGCTTTTTTAAAACATATTTCAAGAAGAGAACTAAAATCTCCCAGCTAGATTTGAAAACTGAAAAAAAAAAAAGTTATATAATTCATTTTTTTAATGTCAGTATTTTGGAGTTCCATTTGTCTTGGTTTAAACTTGGGTCACAGAAAATAGGTATTGACCTTGAAAGTGGCCCCGCACTTTGGAGTTGTAGGAATGCAGGTGGTAGGTCAGCCCGGGCTGCCCTCCGGGCACAGGTGCAGAGACTGTCACGGGACAGGCGACCTGTCCTTTGCAACATCCATGTGGGACCCATCCCTGGGCTTGGATTCATCCACCTAAGCAGGTCTCAGTGAGTTCTGCTTCTGCTGCAGCCGCTCAGGGCAGTGCCGTGAACTGTCCTTCCTTCCACGTCTCCACGGGACCCTCAGCATCAGCAGAGAGTCACAAGGAAGGCACCGGGCTTGACAAGCACCCGCCTCCTGCTGCCTGAAGGCGCCTCCCAAGCTTAGTGGTTCCTAAGAGAATGTGTGCAGTAACTGGATAAACAGCAGCAGACAAAGCCGGCGAGGCCTGTCCATCAACCTTGCTCTCAGATTAAAGTGCTGTGTCCCTAAAAGGATAAAATCTCGTAGAAACACAGCACTGTGATCTATGACTCTTTTTCACATAATGTCACGTAAGATACTCTAGTAGATAGATGTAAAATCCTTACCCTTGCCATTCTTATACAAATGGAAAAATGAATACAAATTGCATCCCCAATACAAGCCAAACTGACAACTTAACGTGATGAGGGACAAGACAGGCTTGATGTGGTCCTGGTCAACTGCAGGGCAGGTCGGACTCAGCCCACCCACCCCCAACAGTGCGGCCACGCCTCCCAACTTAGACTACCGGTCAGCCCTCTGCTACGTTTGTGGATGCGTTTGAGAAACTTCAGCGCTACCTAGGAATCAGATGATAGATGCTGTGGTTCCACCTTCAGCCTTGAGAATGTGCTGAGCTCTGTTCCATAAGCCAGCAGACCTACCAGGGCCAGGTGGGATGCACAGAGGTTTGACAGATAAAGGACAGGGCACCCAGTTCAACTTCAAATGAAGGTCAGCACTGAATTTATCATTATGTATAAGCTTGTCTCAAAATTGGGCTTCCCAGATAGCCCCAGTGGTAAAGAACTTTCCTAACAATGCAGAAAACATGACACTTGTGTTCAATCCCTGTGTCAGGAAGATTCCCTGGAGGAGGAAATGGCAATACACTCCAGTATTCTTGCCTGGAGAATCCCACGGACGGAGGCACCTGGTGGGCTCCAGTCCGTAGCGTCACAAAGAGTCAGACACTTAGCACAGCACAGCACAGTCTCAAAGTTGTTCATTGTTTTGGTAATAGTTAAGCTCGGGAGACTTGGAGCCGGTGGAAACCCAGCTGTGACTGGCCCAGCCTCAGGGTCTTCCGTGGCATTGCACTGCTCCTGCTGAAACGTGCATTTTTGAATCCATTTTGCTACATTAGTTTGCAGTAACACATACAGTCTTCCCACATCTTCATCACAAACATTTCTCAACGCAGCGAGCGATAGAAGCTCCTGAGCTTGAATGGATTCCTCCATCAGAATTGGCTCTGTTTGGAGTGACGCGGGATCCCATGGCCGTTCATGGACAAGAGCTCCCGAAGCCAGGTGGGATCCCCGACGCAGCACACATGGGCGTGTGACGAGAACACCGCAAAACTCTGTTCGGAGCCAGTGCGCGTCACAGTTAAAACAGTCTGAGAAGATAGCCCTGGCTCTGCAATAATCGAAAGCAAGGCCTGACTGTCGGTTGAGAGGGACGGAAGGGGAAAGAGATGAGAAAAATGCCCGTGACTTGATGCAGTGTGGTCTCAGCATCCACAGTGCCAAAGCAGGGGGCCTGGCAGAGGGCCGCCTGGAGGGCAGAAACCTCTGGGCTGGGAGAGAGTGGCTCTGGGAACGGGTCTGCCTCTAATCTGATAAAGTCCAGCTGAAGGATGTGAAGAGATCCCTCGATTTGGGGGAGGGGGGAATGTGTGAAAGATGGTTTCTATGGTTACAATGAGAACCTACCATATAGAACAGGGAACTCTGCTTGATGCTCTGTGGTGACCTATGGGAAGGAAATCCAAAAGAGACAGGCTACATGTACATGCACAGCTGAATGAGTTTGCTGTGCAGTGCAAGCTAACACAGCATTGTAAAGCAACTAGACTCCAGTACAAACAACTATTCAGGCAGTTACTTGGGAAACAACAGAAAGACAGAAAGACTGTGTCTCCAGGCTTCCTGTTACACACGCATTATCGAGTTTGTTTCACCAAGGCTTGTAGCAAGTTTTTCTGGCCCTGGGGACACAGCTGACGTTTCTCATGAACATGATGTTTCTGCTTCAATGCTGGGGGCAGAGAAAGACAAATGAGTGACAATGAAATTCCTTATAACTGTCAGCTCCCCAGGAGGATTAAGACTGGACAGTGAGACCTGAAGTGACCTGATAGCTGCCTCCTCTGGGGAGATCAGAGAGGCCCTTCCTGGGGTGACATTTATCCTGACATCTGCATGGCTGGAAGTAGCCAGTCCATCTCAGGTGATGGGGAGGGAAGACAGGCAGGGGGAGTGTTGGAGAAGAGGCGAGGTACCAGTGAGGACTAGAGAGGACGGAAGAGGCGAGGTACCAGTGAGGACTAGAGAGGACGGACAGAAATACAAGGTGGAGGGGACACATCACAGACTCCACAAGGTCACCGGAAGCAGACAGCCTGCAGCTGCTCATAGTGCAGAGAGGGGGCCCAGCGAAGGGAGGGGTCGCCCAGAGACTGCTCCACCTGGAGGGGAAGCCAAAGGGATGAAAAGCCCCGGGTGTGACTGGTAGGGGAGGGTGGCTCTGGCGCTGGCCTGCCTGGTGAGCGCACTGACGTCAGAGTTCACAGAATAACTTCTTAGGTTGACCACAAACAGGCGTCGAGGTCGATGCAGCTTTCATTTTCAGGTTGGCTTGCTTCCACCACATATGCCTCCTGCCTTGGTGGAGCCCTGAGAAAGAGCGGCCTGAGGACTCTGGCTCGTGATGGGGGGCCTGGGCGCAGCTGGGGTTGGAGCTGCCGCAGGGGGCTCCGCAGCCCCAGCAGGGTGCTGCCCCCTGGGCCCTGAGACAGCCCACTGGGGTGCTCGCCAGAGGCCAGCCTCCAGCGAAGGCACGATTCCACTTTGCTAAACCTGAAAAGGCACACACATTCATTTTTATAGATAATTTTGATACATTCCTACTAAACCAGGTACCAAAAGGGAAAAAGAATCTGCTTTTACCCCCTAAAGACTGAAGTGAGCTAAATGAAATAATGCACGTGTGGCTTCTGTAATGACTCAGTCGCTCTGTCTTGTGAAGTCTAAATACTGTACACACACAACGTGCTGTGTAATATTGTGTGACACTGTGTGGATAGGACAGTGCTGACGTCCAGGGAGTGAGCGTGCTGAGGCTGCGGTCACGGCCCAGGTCTGAAGCAGGTGCCCTGTCCGCATGCCCATCTCTGCTGCTGGCCTCCGGGGGGCTGCACCTGGCCATCAGCCTCGAGACCACCCTTCAAATCCTGATTTTGCCACAGTCGGTGGACAGACATTTTGGAGTCTGTCTGTGATGGGCTCTGGGACCCCAGGTCCTACAAATTTTATCTTAATCAGTGATCACTCTTGGGTAAAAGTACCATGGTTCCCAGAGGGAGAGAGGGGAGGGATAAATGGAGACTGGATTGACACAGGCACACTGCGATTTATGAAATGTGCTTAGTCGCTCAGTCGTGTCCAGCTCTCTGTGACCCTACGGACTGCAGTCCGCCAGGTTTCCTCTGTCCACGGGGATTCTCCAGGCAAGAACACTGGAGTGTGTTGCCATGCCCTCCTCACGATACATGAAGTAAATTACTAATAAGGACCTGCTGTATAGCGCAGGGAACTCTCCTGGACACTCTGTAGTGACCAACATGGGAAGTGAATCTAAAACAGACAGGATATGTGCATGCATAAACCTGATTCATTTTGCTGTGCGTCTGAAACTCACACAACTTTGTAAGTCAACTATGCACCAACAAAAATGTTAGAAGCAACACAGTTTGTTCACAAGCACTCTCGAATCTGAGGGAATGAATGTGGGATGGACAAGACACAGATGGGCCCCACGAGGAGAACGGTCAGGGGCCTCATGGGGGAGGGTGATGAGCGATGGCCCCTTCCCCACAGTGCGTGCACGCCTGCGCTGTCATGTCCGCTCTTTGGGACCCGTGGCCTGCAGCCCGCTAGGCTCCTCTGTCTGCAGATGCAGTGATGGGAGCCGAAACCCAACCAGGCCCGGGTGGAGGTGGCGGGGGCAATGGGGGCGGGTGGTCACAGAGCTCCTGGGGTCCCCATGGCCTCTGGGCAGACGTCTCAGCCCTGACACAGGAGAGTGGCCTCCTGTGATTTAAAAGCATGTGTTTCTCATCCTCTGGAGCTGCTGGCATCCCTGCTCTCAGAGGGCAGGCCGTGGAAGTGCTCAGCCAGGCAGCTCAGAGGCCGCCGCAGCTCCAGCTCACCTCTGCCAGGGCCCCGTCCCTCTGCTCCTGAACAAGGAGCTACAGTCGCTCACTCACTGGGGTGTGGAGCTCTTGGAGGATTACATGCAAGGCTGCAAGGTAAGTGTGGATTTAGGAGGAGCCGAGCAGGGCCAAAAAGGCAGGATCTGTCCCGTCCAGCTGGGACAGACACCGGTACCCCCGGATGCCCGTCTGGCACCGTCCACATCGCTGACGGCATGGGCAGGGTGGGGGGGTCTTGGCCAAGGACCACCCTCCTTCCTTCCCTGGGTGATGCTAACACAGAACCCACGAGACCCACGTGCCAGCTCGGGCACATAACCAGCTTTACTCTGGTGCAGGGAATCCAGTTTTCAAAAGTCACTCAATTTAGTAAGCTGTCCCAAAATGCAGGGACTGCAAAAACAAGGAATGCAGATCCCAGTCTCCGCCTGCTGGCTCCCTCCTGTCTTGGCATGTGGAGTTCTTTCCTCATACCCTGAATTACAGAATCACAGTCTGTGACACATACAATTCTTGCTGTCTGTTATCAAGACAAAGCTAATGCTTTGTGGGTTTTGGAGAAACAGAATGCTTTCTCCTATGGGGGTAATCAGTTTGCTTTCATCCCAAAAATGACTTTTTAAGCTACTAACTCTAACCTTCATCTCTAGTTCCAGGTTGTAGACTTCAAATAAAGCAGTCTGACTTTTCAGCAGCTTTGGGGTTGGTTCTCACCCAGCTGTAAACTGGGAAGTGACAGTGGAGCCCCCGGTCATGTGAACGAGGCTTTACAGCTCAGAGACTCGGAAGGCGAGTCAGGAGAGGCTGGACACTGACCTGCCCTGGAGCAGGCGTTAGACGTCTCTGCAGCCGCAGGACCAGGTGCTCTGATCTCTGATGGGTGAGAAGGAGGCTGGACTTCTGGAGCTTCTAATATGGGCTAGTCTTGAGGTCTGTCATTTGATTTCATCCTCATGAGCACTCCTGGAGGGAGGTGCTAGGATCTTCCACATTTTTGAGCAGAAGACACTGAAGCTCAGAGAACTTGACTAAAATAGGTGATTCTGAATTGGCAGAAGATACTTTGCATTGCAAAGAACATTGCAAAGAAAGGCAATGCCAAAGAATGTTCAAACTACTGCACAATTGCCGTCATCTCACACCCTAGCAAAGTAATGCTCAAACTTCTCCAAAGCCAGCCTTCAACAGTACGTGAACCATGAACTTCCAGATGTTCAAGCTGGATTTAGAAAAGGCAGAGGAACCAGAAATCAAATTGCTGACATCCGTTGAATCATAGAAAAAGCAAGAAAGTTCCAGAAAAACATCTACTTCTGCTTTATTGACTATGCCAAAGCCTTTTATTGTGTGGATCACAACAAACTGGAAAATTCTTAAAGAGATGGGAATGCCAGACCACCTGACCTGCCTCCTGAGAAATCTGTATGCAGGTCAAGAAGCAACAGTTAGAACTGGACATGGAACAGCAGACTGGTTCCAAATCAGGAAAGGAGTATGTCAAGGCTGTATATCGTCACTGTGCTTATTTAACTTTTATGCAGAGTACATCATGAGAAATGCTGGGCTGAATGAAGCACAAGCTGGAATCAAGACTGCTGGGAGAAATATCAATAACCTCAGATATTCAGATGACACCACCCTTATGGCAGAAAGTGAAGAGGAACTAAAGAGCCTCTTGATGAAAGTGAAAGAGGAGAGTGAAAATGTTGGCTTAAAGCTCAGCATTCAGAAAACTAAGATCATGGCATCCGGTCCCATCACTTCATGGGAAATAGATGGGGAAACAATGGAAACAGTGAAAGACTTTATTTTCTTGGGCTCCAAAATCTCTGCAGGTGGTGACTTCAGCCATGAAATTAAAAGATGCTTGCTCCTTGGAAGAAAAGCTATGACCAACCTATATAGCATATTAAGAAGCAGAGACATTACTTTGCCAACAAAGGTCCGTCTAGTCAAGGCTATGGTTTTTCCAGTGGTCATGTATGCATGTGAGAGTTGGACTATAAAGAAAGCTGAGTGTTCAAGAATTGATGCTTTTGAACTGTGGTGTTGGAGAAGACTCGTGAGAGTCCCTTGGACTGCAAGGAGATCCAACCAGTCCATTCTAAAGGAGATCAGTCCTGGGTATTCATTGGAAGGACTGATGCTGAAGCTGAAGCTCTAATACTTTGGCCACCTGATGTGAAGAGCTGACTCATTGGAAAAGACCCTGATGCTGGGAAAGGTTGAAGACAGGAGGAGAAAGGAATGACAGAGGATGAGATGGTTGGATGGCATCACCAACTCAATGGACATGAATTTGGGTAAACTCCGGGAGCTGGTGATGGGCAGGGAGGCCTGGCGTGCTGCGGTTCATAGGGTCACAAGGAGTCAGACACGACTTAGCGACTGAACTGAACTGACTTTTAGTGAAGATACTGTGAAAATATGTATTTGCTTAGAAGTAAGAAAACTAGCCAAAAGGAAAGAAATGAGGCTGCATGAAGGAGAGAAAGGAAAGGGGAGGAAGAGGATGAGGAAGGGGGTGTGTGTGTTGTGTGTGTATCTGTGTGTGTGTGTATCTCTCTGTGTGGGTGTGTGTATCTGTGTGTGTGTGTGTATCTCTCTGTGTGGGTGTGTGTATCTGTGTGTGTGTGTGTATCTCTCTGTGTGGGTGTGTGTATCTGTGTGTGTGTGTGTATCTCTCTGTGTGGGTGTGTGTATCTGTGTGTGTGTGTGTATCTCTCTGTGTGGGTGTGTGTATCTGTGTGTGTGTGTGTATCTCTCTGTGTGTGAGTATATCTTTGTGGGTGTGTGTATCCGTGTGTGTGTGTGTATCTCTCTGTGTGGGTGTGTGTATCTGTGTGTGTGTGTGTATCTCTCTGTGTGGGTGTGTGTATCTGTGTGTGTGTGTGTATCTCTCTGTGTGTGAGTATATCTTTGTGGGTGTGTGTATCTGTGTGTGTGTGTGTATCTCTCTGTGTGGGTGTGTGTATCTGTGTGTGTGTGTGTATCTCTCTGTGTGGGTGTGTGTATCTGTGTGTGTGTGTACCTCTGGGTGTGTGTGTATCTCTCTGTGTGGGTGTGTGTGTCTGTGTGTGTGTGTATCTCTCTGTGTGGGTGTGTGTATCTGTGTGTGTGTGTACCTCTGGGTGTGTGTGTATCTCTCTGTGTGGGTGTGTGTATCTCTGTGTGTGTGTGTATATCTCTGTGTGTGAGTATATCTTTGTGGGTGTGTGTATCTGTGTGTGTGTGTACCTCTGGGTGTGTGTGTATCTCTCTGTGTGGGTGTGTGTATCTCTGTGTGTGTGTATACCTATGGGTGTGTTTGTATCTCTCTGTGTGGGTGTGTGTATCTCTGTGTGTGTGTGTGTACCTCTGGGTGTGTGTGTATCTCTCTGTGTGGGTGTGTGTATCTCTGTGTGTGTGTGTGTACCTCTGGGTGTGTGTGTATCTCTCTGTGTGGGTGTGTGTATCTGTGTGTGTGCATATCTCTCTGTGTGTGTATGTATCTGTGTACATGTGTGTGTTCGTGATGAGTGTGCATGTGTGTGCATCTGTGTGTGTGTATATCTCTGTGCGTGTGTATATCTGTGTGTGTATCTATGTGTGTGTGTATCTCTCTGTGTGGGTGTGTGTATCTGTGTATGTACGTGTGTATGTCCATGATGAGTGTGTGTGTGTGTGTGCATTTGTGTGCATGTGTATCTGTGTGTGTGTGTATATCTGTGTGTGCACCTGTATGTGTGTGTATCTCTGTGTGTGTGTATGTATCTGTGTGTGTACATGTGTGTGTCCATGATGAGTGTGCGTGTGTGTGCATCTGTGTGTGTGTGGGTATCTGTGTGTGTGTATATCTGTGTGTGCACCTGTATGTGTGTGTATCTCTGTGTGTGTATATGTATCTGTGTGTGTACGTGTGTATGCCCATGATGAGTGTGTGTGTGTGCATTTGTGTTCATGTGTATCTGTGTGTGTGTGTATGTATGTGTGTACACCTGTATGTGTGTGTATCTCTGTGTGTGTATATGTATCTATGTGTGTACGTGTGTATGCCCATGATGAGTGTGCGTGTGTGTGCATCTGTGTGCGTGTGTGAAGGAGGGAGCTGGAGTGAAAGGCAGAGAAGCACCGTCAGAAAAGCACAGGGACTGCACCTCCTGCTCCTGGAGGCACCTCCTGCCCTGTGACTCCTCAGGTGATCCCAACGGGGGAGGCATACAAATGGATTTTACGACAAAACAAAGTCTGATGGTCCTTTTCATTTATCTTTAACGTGGGAATTCAGAATTCCACTTTCAGTACAGGTTTAAAGAAACACGGGGTTCAAAAAGATCATGTACCCCACGTTTATAGCACTGCTATCCACAGTAGCCAAGATAATGGAAGCAACCTCAATGTCTATCAACAGATGAACAAGGAAGATTTGGTGTGTGTTTATATATATAGATGCATAGATAATGGAATATTACTCAGCCATAAAAATGAAACAATACGACCATTTGCAGCAACATGGGTGGACATAGAGATTAACGCATTAAGTACAGTAAGTCAGAGAAAGACAAATATCATATGATATCATTTACATATGGAATGTAAAAAATAAAAGATACAGCTGAACTTATTTATGGAACAGAAATGAACCCACAGATGAGGAAATCAAATTCGTGGTTACCAAAGGGGAAGGAGAGGAGAGGAATCAGGAGTTTGGGATTAAACTGCACGCAATACTGTGTATCAAATAGATAAAGCGTAAGGACCTGCCTGGGAAGCAGGGAACTCTACTCAGTATCTTCTGATAACGCATATGGAAAATGTTATGGAAGATAATGTACACAGAGCATGTGTGTAACTGAGCCATTGTGCTGCACGCCTGAAGCTAACACAACAGGGCAGATCAGCTGCCTGCTCAGTTGCTCATTTGTGTCCGACTCTTGGCGACCCCATGGACTGTAGCCCCCAGACTCCTCTGTCCACGGGATTCTCCAGCAAGAATACTGGAGAGGGTTGCCTTGCTCTCCTCCAAGGGATCATCCCCATCCAGGGACTGGACCCAGGTCTCCTGCGTTGCAGGCCACTGAGCCACCAGGGAAGCCCCCCAGTTAACTATACTTCAATTTAAAATAGTCTAAAAACTAATCTTCATGGAAAATGTATGGTTATATTGTGACCCCAGTGTTTGGCCATGACTTCTCCCAAGCTTGTATTTCTGCTCACTTAGAGCTCACGTGGTTCCACAGTGTACCAGCTGCACACTCTGGTTAATGTCTTGTTTGTCGATTACAGAAGGGATTATTTTCTTCGAAGCAGGAGTAGCTGCTGAGAAGCTGGTTTATCCGGCTGATTCCTTGGTGATAGCTCTGGGTGTGTTTGTCTTATAATTTACTCCTCTCCTTTGCATGAACCCCTACTCACTTTTCTTTAAGTCTTATTCACAGAAAGCCGTGTTTATCTTACAGAGATTTGATGCACATCTGAACTTAGGGGTCGGTATCCAATGACAAACTTGAAGGATGCTAAGGTGGGAAACTCCAATGTAAGGTCCTTTCTTCAATGCTCAGCAGGCCCACGGGACTCACAAGTTGGCTGTCTCCCCACTGGTGGGTCCAAGAGATGTCATGGAGCCCTGTGCGTTCTCTCTCCTTCCTGGATGAGTCAAAAGCTAACTTCCTGTAGAATCCTTGCATGACCCCATCCGTCATGGGGATGGCAGTACCTTCAGAGGCTGTGCCAGACTTTTCTCTCCTCAGCGTTCTCTCTGTGCCGTCAACCACAGGGAAGAAAGTGCCGCGTCATCGAAACTTAAACGACGGCCGGCCCAGAGGAGTCACAGGGTCACTTCTAGCTGAGATCACTGTTAGAGCACACACGTCTTGCTTTTGTTGTTGAAAAATTTCTCCCCAGCCCAAAAGCAATTTCTGGGTTTATAGATGGATGGAAATGTTACTGTGCGGATTCCAGTACGAAGCACATGTCACAGAAAGACCTTTTCCTCATTATGTGCATAGGGCTCCTTATTACATTAGGTTTACTTCTCCATGCCTCCCTCCTCAGGCTTACATAACCATTTCAGAGTCAAGTTCAAACTCCATACACGGCACCGGATCTCCGTGTGACTCAGGCAGACCTCTGGTCCCCTGACTCAACCCTGCGCCGCCTGCTTCCCGGCACTTTCCCACAGAAGGGCTGAGTCACCCCGTCTGCTCTTCTCAAGGCCCTCAGCCTCATCTTGGAGACGCCAACCTTCTCACCACCTACGATTTATCACACCCCATTTCCTCCCACCATGCGGCATGGCCATTTATGAGCAGTACCATTTCACTGGAAATGCTTTTAAACATCTACAAGCACTTAAGTCTTTTTGCACAGCTGAGTTCCCAGAGTCAAGCAGATGACTCTTCACAGAGCTGGGATGGAGCTTTTATTTTTGAATGAATGAACTGATCATCCTGACCACCTTCAAACATCAGAGGGGAAACTGGATGTTGGAGGTCCCAACCCCAAGGAACACGTAGATACCAAGAGAGAAAGAAAGAATTACACAGCCAGAAACTAAGAACCCAAGAACTGTACTAAGAAGTTACCAGCTCCAATCCACCTGCAAACTAACCCGAGATGCTGGACGCCTCCCCCACTCAATCCTGAGACGCGGTGGACAGGGGAACGAGGCGGAGCAGGTGTGAGAACCAGGGGAAACCTCGGGGGAGAAGGCAGGGGCTGCGTGCAGCAGGAGGGGCGTGGGGACCACAGGCAGCATTGGTGTGAGCGGAGATGGAGGTTTTCATTGTTCTCTTATTTCTGTTCCATATCTACAATATGAAGCAGAAAGTGCTTTTTCCAAAGAAAGCGTCAGGGCCAATGAGAAAAGGTGCATGTTTAGCAGATGGGGAAACTGGTCAGCTTATTAAGAGAAATAGGTTAGAACCTACTTTGGGCTACATTTGGTGCCAGGTTGATGAAAGCTCTAAATGTGAAAGCTAAAATTTTAAAGAAAACATAAGAAGAGTTATAAGAACATTCTTGAGAATTGGGGGTGAAGATTCTTCTTAAATGAGATCCCAAGAACAAAACAGATGTTTAATTACTTGATATATCAAAACTGAGGATTTATTTTCAATAAAAAATTATATTAAGAAAATTAACGAAGGCGATTGGCCATCTGCTGGTGTCCATGTGTAGAGCCATCTTCTGTGTTGTTGGAAGAGGGTGTTTGCTATGACCTGTGTGTTCTCTTGGCAAAACTCTGGGACAGAGGGTGAGATGGTTGGGTAGCATCACCAACTTAATGGACATGAGTTTTAGCAAGCTCTAAGAGACAGTGGAAGACAGGGGAGCCTGGCATGCTGTAGCCCTTGCGGTCTCAGAGTCACTGTGACTTAGAGGCTGAACAACAGCAGCAACCAGAAAGGTGATGCACTGGGAGAAGAACTTGCAGTTTACAGAGTCAGTAATAATGGATCGGCCCAGTGCAGTCGCCCAGTCGTGTCCGGCTCTTTGTGACCCCGTGGACTGCAGCACGCCAGGCTTCCCTGTCCATCACCAACTCCTGGAGCTTGCTCACACTCATGTCCATCGAGTACGTGATGCCATCCAACCGTCTCATCCTCTGTCGTCCCTTCTTCTCCCACCTTCAACCTTTCCCAGCATCAGGGTCTTTTCCAATGAGTCAGCTCTTCACATCAGGTGGCCAAAGGATTGGAGTTTCAGCTTCAGCATCAATCCTTCCAATGACTATTTAGGACTGATCTCCTTTAGGATGGACTGGTTGGATCTCCTTGCAGTGCAAGGGACTCTCAAGAGTCTTCTCCAGCACCACAGTTCAAAAGCATCAGTTCTTTGGTGCTCAGCTTTCTTTATAGTCCAACTCTCACATCCATACATGACCACTGGAAAAACCATAGCCTTGACTAGATGGACCTTTGTTCGCAAATTAATGTCTCTGCTTTTTAATATGCTGTCTAGGTTGGTCATAACTTTCCTTCCAAGGAGTAAGCATCTTTTAATTTCATGGCTGCAGTCACCATCTGCAGTGATTTTGGAGCCCAGAAAAATAAAGTCAGCCACTGTTTCTTCTGTTTCCCCATCTATTTGCCATGAAGTGATGGGACCGGATGCCATGATCTTAGTTTTCTGAATGTTGAGCTTTAAGCCAACCTTTTCACTCTCCTCTTTCACTTTCATCAAGAGGCTTTTTAGTTCCTCTTCACTTTCTGCCATAAGGGTGGTGTCATCTGCATATCTGAGGTTATTGATATTTCTCCCGGCAATCTTGATTTCAGCGTGTGCTTCCTCCAGCCCAGTGTTTCTCATGATATGCTCTGCTGCTGCTGCTGCTAAGTCACTTCAGTCGTGTCCGACTCTGTGTGACCCCATAGACGGAAGCCCACCAGGCTCCCCCGTCCCTGGGATTCTCCAGGCAAGAACACTGGAGTGGGTTGCCATTTCCTTCTCCAATGTGTGAAAGTGAAAAGTGAAAGTGAAGTCGCTCAGTCGTGTCCGACCCTTAGCGACCCCACGGACTGCAGCCTACCAGGCTCTGCATATAAGTTAAATAAGCAGGGTGACAATATACAGCCTTGGTGTACTCCTTTCCCGATTTGGAACCAGTCTGTTGTTCCATGTCTGGTTCCGTTGCTTCTTAAATAGCATACAGATTTCTCAGGAGGCAGGTAAGGTGGTCTGGTATTCCCATTTCTTTCAGAATTTTCCACAGTTTGTGGAAAGGCTTTAGCATAGTCAATGAAGCAAAAGTAGATGTTTTTCTGGAACTCTGTTGCTTTTTCTATGATCCAGCAGATGTCGGCAATTTGATCTCTGGTTCCTCTGCCTTTTCTAAATCCAACTTGAACATCTGGAATTTCTTAGTTCATGTACTATTGAAGCCTGTCTTGGAGAATTTTGAGCATTACTTTGCTAGCGTGTGAGATGAGTGCCGTTGTGCAGTTGAACATTTCTTTGGCATTGGATGAGGATCCATCAGAACCAACAACTTCCTCTCCAAATCCAAGATTAAAAAATGGATTCGGACAGGTGATTCACAGAGACAGAACTCAAGGATGTGACCAACGGGTGTGTGGAAAGTGCCGCGTCACACTGGTAAATGAAGGTCGGGCGCGCGCTGTCTCTTCCCACCAGATGGCAGGAATTAGAGGGATTGATCTTGCCACGCGCTGGTGAGTATGTGAAGAAATGAGCATGTCCCCCGAGATGCTCCCAAACTGCCACGGCCATCACAGAAAGCACGGCAACCGGGAGGACTTGGCTTGTGCAGCTCATGTGGTCCGACGACCCCGACATGATGGAATTCGGCACATCTCCTGGGCTCTCAAGAAACCCCGGGCAGCTGCGGCTTCACGAGGAACCACTGAACGATGGAAAAGTAGAATGTTGTGGAGAAACTCGTAAGGCGTTCATTTACGCACGAGGTACGCGCTGTAACGAGGGAGGTGACCACTGAACAACGCTGATCTTTTAAGAAGCAATGCTGAAGCACCCAAAAAAACAGCATGATGCTTATAGGACGATACAATATAGGACCTTAAAAGCACATGCACACTGACAGTAACTATATTTAAGGAACACGTATGTATCCAGGGACACATTAAAAGCATTGCAGTTGAGTTTGTGGGAAGGGCAAGGAAGAGGGAGTGGAGGCTCGGATGTGAGATAAATGGAATCACCCCAACCTGGGGCAGCCGTGCACTGCAAATACACAGCCTGCTGCTCTGGGCTCTGATGAACGTGACCCTCTGCACTTGAGGTTCAAAGTTGTTTACACATGGTCAGAATAGACTTCAGCAACTAATCACAGGAAACTGGAGAAGCGTGATTGACAGCTGCGAGAGCCAATCAGCTGGGGAGGACGGTGAGGATTTTGAATATGGTGAGTATGTAGGAGAACCATCGCCCTTGCTGGATTCTCCGCCTCCTGCGTGATGAAAGTTTGACAGACGGACATTGATGCAGAGGAGCAAAGACAAATGGAAATACTGTGTGGCCTGTGTGGACAATGGGTACAAATTAACGAAGGAACATGCAGCCTGGTCAGCGGCATAAGGTGGCCCCAGACCCTAATGGCCTCCGGACACCCAGGCAGACGAGGAGGGAACACTGTCCTTGGGGCTGCTTCCCTTTTCCTTCCAAAGACAGAAGAAGATGAGAGCCCCGGGCAGTCAGCACTGTCTGCTGAGGGAGGGATGGAGGCTTGGTTGGTGGGCTTCATTCATCATTTCTGAATAAGTGGCCTTCAGATACTTGAAGGACATCTCACGGAAATTCGCAAGTAAGCGACTGTGATCATCTACCGTCGCTCTCTGAAAAGCACACAGCCCCTCCAGCCTGCAGGTGGACTCCCTTGTTCCCCGTCCTCTGTGTGCCCACACAGCACATCTACGTGTCCACCGAGCCATCGACAGACACCCGTGTGTCTCCACAACTTGCCGACCACGAGCAGTGCTCCTGCGAGCGTGAGGGTGCAGACAGACCTGCAAGATCCTGGTTTCAATTCTTTGGCATCAATACCCAGGAGTGGGGTTCCTAGAGCATATGGAACTTATACTTTTAATTTTCCAGGAAGCTCCAAGTTGTCTTCCATCGTGACTGCCGCAGTGGACGTTCCCGCTGAGTGACGTAAGCCAGCCACAGAAGGACAAATACTGGTGGACTTCCATGAGGAGTCTGGAACGTCAGCCTCTCAGGAACACAGAGCAGAGGGGTTGCTGTGAGCTGGGGGGGGCAGAGAGAGGTGCTGCTATTCTGGGTACAAATTCTCTGCTTCACAGGATAAGTGAGTTCTGGAGATCCATGATACCAGCAATGCCTGTGGTCAGTGACCCTGTACTGCATGTTTCAAAATCATACCTCTTGTCAAGTGTTCTTACCACACGCGCACACACACATACACACGTGTACGCACATACACGCATGCATACACGCACACACATGCACCATGTACACATGCGTGCACACACACACTCATCATGAAAGAACACAAGAAGGTTTGGAGATAATGGATATATTTGGTATCTTGGCAGTAGTGAGGGTGTGGACAGATGTCTAAACTCAAGGAAATGTGTCCAGTACACACTGTATACTCAAAACGGACAGCCAACAGGAGCTACTGTGGAGCACAGGGAGCTCTGCTCGGTGTTCTGTGGCAGCCTGGATGGGAGGGAGGTCTGGGAGAGAAGGGATGTGTGTATATGTGCAGCTGAGTCCCTTCACCGTTCACCTAAGCTACCATAATATTGTTAATCAACTATACCCCAGTGCAAAATAAAGTTTAAAGTCTGAAAATAAAATTGCAGTTCTTGTATATCACTGATACCTCAATTGCAATAAAGCGTTAAAAAAGATCTAGCTTTAGATACACGGTACAATTTCAATAAAGATTGGTCCTCTCTCTTCTCTGGGCCATTCCCTAAGAAGGATCTTCATTAAAACTGTTGATTTTAAGATATGAGAATTTTTTTCCCAGTGGAAACTAGAACATTCCATTTTTTCCAAACCAACGATGTCGTATTTCAAGAAGCAGTGAAAAGGCAAATTCAGGGGCAACCCAATTTAGGTCAAGGGATAATTCTAGAACAGAATGCTATTATTTCAGTGTTGTTACATAGATGCAGCCAACTCCAGGAACCAGGAGCAGGAATGGCAACTGGTTTTGAAATGGACCAAGGCCTTCAGGCCCTCCCCCATACCCTCTGCCTGCCTTTTGTCTGTGAATAAACTTTAGCCGAAGAATAAGTTCAGAGAAGTGAGAAAATGCAGAGCAAAGAAAAGCAGTCCAACAGACTAAATAATACTAGTTTAGTCATTAAGTCAAGTCAAGGACCTTTAGTTCTTTCTCAAGGGCTGCAGATAATATTCTGAGGCATATCCTGTGAGCTGTCTTATAGATACTGAATCCCCCACCAGATGGAGAGGTTAACACATGATGACCAGACTATCACCATGACATAAACTCCACAATTCTGAGAACTGGCCTCGAGGAAATGGAAACAAACAAAGCCTGGAACTAAAGATTAACTGTACCTAAAACAACCAAGACGATGCTGGGCAGACCACCGACAACCCATTTCAAGATGACAGTCAGAGCTGACCGTGCTGTTTCTGCGGGTAGCCCCTTCCCTCTGTCTGTGAAAGCTCTTGTCCCTTGATTGTCAGTGATGGGGAGTCAGCCTCTGGACAGGAGTCCACCCTCCCCACCTTGGTTGCCAGCATCTGAAATAAAGAAAACTTTGCTTTCCACCACTTTCCACCTCTTTATTGGATCTGCGCGGTGGGCAGGGCTGCAGACGGATCTGGAGGCACAATCTCGTGTTTCCCCTGCGGCCGTTGTGCCTCCCCGAGGTTTGAGCCTGCACTTCACCTCCTCCAAAGGCTAACCCTGACGGTCTTCAAGATGGGTGACAGGGGGCCCTCCCAGGTCAGTGCTTCCTGAAACGCCACCCGCTCGCTGGGGCCCTGGCTGCTCCTGGCTTAAAACGAAGGGCTCTGACTCTTGCTCCTGGGGTTCCTTAACGTTCTGCTGTGGGCTGTTCACTTCTGAGTTCTCCTGCCCTTTCGTGAGTGGTTTCCTCTCATCTTTCAAATACCAGCTGTGCCTTCACGTCAGGTGGGATGAGATGTTGCGAGAGGTTTGCTGGGTGAGCGGAGAAAGGGGCGAGTCTTCAGACCGCGACGCAGGTCGGGCTCCCGTCCAGGGAGAAGAGGAGGGACTGGGCTGGAAAAGACCCAGACGCAGCCAGGTTATGATGGCACCGCCGTGGGGCCCCCTTCATGGAGGGTCTCCAGGTTATGACGGCACCGCCGTGGGGCCGGGGGAACCCCCGAGCCGTCCCCTCCATGGAGGGTCTCCAGGTTATGACGGCACCGCCGTGGGGCCGGGGAAACCCCCGAGCCGTCCCCTCCATGGAGGGTCTCCAGGTTATGACGGCACCGCCGCGGGGCCCCCTCCATGCAGGGTCTCCAGGTTATGACGGCACTGCCACGGGGTCCCCTCCATGGAGGGTCTCCAGACAGAGCTGCCCCAAGGCCTCCCCGGCCCAGGGCCGACCAAGAGCAGCTTCTCCCAAACACAGGGTGGGCCAGAGGGGCGGCTGACGGGGCTTCAGCGCACGGCACATCCCCGGGTGAGAATCTGAGCAGCCAGGGCCTGTCTTCAGACGGCCTCTCGCTCGTCTGTCCTTCAGCACCCTTTGTTTATTTTCCCTTCTGGTCGTGTGTGTGGCTACACGGTCCTAGCGCCCCAATCAGAGGGGCACCCACGGCCCCTGCAGTGGACACTTGGAGTCCTAACCAGCGAACCTGCAGGGAATTGTCCCTGCTCCTCAGTTTCTTACACATTCACCAGATATAAAATTTCAAGGACTCTGTTTCTTATTTATTGAAAATCTTTTTGTATTTTTCCCATATATGCCTATTCCTCTTGGTTTACTTTATCATTGTTTTCATATTGCCTTTTATCTAATTACTCTACATAAACTTATTATGCAATAATAATAAATATTTTTATTTATTAATAAAATACTCTATTCAATATTTTGAATATTTAGAATTAAATATCCAATATTTAATTAATATTTATTATTTAAATTTAAATACTATAAATATTTAATTTTAATATTTAACTAATATTGAATATTCGGAGAAGGCAATGGAACCCCACTCCAGTACTCTTGCCTGGAAAATTCCATGGATGGAGGAGCCTGGTAGGCTGCAGTCCACGGGGTCGCTAAGAGTCAGATACGACTGAGCGACTTCACTTTCACTTTTCACTTTCCACTTTCATGCATTGGAGCAGGAAATGGCAACCCACTCTAGTGTTCTTGCCTGGAGAATCCTAGGGATGGGGGAGCCTGGTGGGCTGCTGTCTATGGGGTCGCACAGAGTTGGACACAACTGATGTGACTTAGCAGCAGCAGCAGCAGAAATAATAAATATTATATTAAATAATCAATATTTAGAATTAAATATTTTATTTCACATAAATTTATTGTGTAATAATAATCAATATTTTTATTGATTATAAATATAGTCAATATTTTCTTTCATGTTCCCTGAGATATAATTATTACTGAATCTGCTAGCGTTGTGCTCCAATAAGCTGTTTCCTTATGTATTTTTCAGTTTTTATAGTTAGCTTTTTGCTTATCCAGGTTTCTTTTTTTCCTTGAAGTATTGTATGCCACGTGGATTATCAAACACTCTGCTCAGAATGTCATTTTATTTGCTTTTCTTGTGTACTCCAGGCATATCACTGGCTTGGATCAACTTTTGTGTTAGTTTCTTAAACACCGATGCGCATGGGCAGATGGTATAAAATCAGATTCTAGATCCGTTTCAGTTCAGTTGCTCAGTTGTGTCCGACTCTTTGCGACCCCGTGAACCGCAGCACGCCAGGCCTCCCCGTCCATCACCAACTCCCAGAGTCCACCCAAACCCATGTCCGCAGGCTTAAACCTCCATCTCAAAGCCTTCCACCCACAGGCGGGGAGTTTCTGGTGGCTGCTGAATGCCGGCCCATACGCACTCGGAGACCCTGGCCCTGAGCCAGCCAGAGCATGCTCAGTCATGCCCAACTTTGTGGCCGCATAAACTGAAGCCCGCCAGACTCCTCTGTCAATGAGATTTCTCAGATGAGGATATTAGAATGGTTGCCATGCTCTCCTCCAGGGAATCTTCCCAACCCAGGGATCGAACCCGTGTCTCTTGTGTCTCCTGAACTGGCAGGCAGAGTCTTTACCAGCTGCGCCACCCGGGAAGCCCTCCCGGCCAAGCTGATCACCAGACACCAGCCCCATAAACCGGTTGTGACAGAGCTGCCAAGTGGAACCATGACATTCAAACCGGAAAGGTACAGGCATTTCACTCTGTTGGGTGCTTGCTGGGCGAGGTGTGCAGAGCTGTCCACCTGCCACAGGGCGGGGATCACAGATCTGCCTTCTAGAAAGACGGCTCTCACAGGGGAAGACCTGCAGTGTGGACGGGGCAGCTAGAACTTGTCACCAGGTGGCTCAGTCCTTACCTGGGAAGAGGGGATGAGCAGGAGCCAGGGCGGGGGCAGGCCTGCACTTCCAGGTTTGCAGAGAGAGAACCTCATTCACCTTGCTTGTCGGAGAAGGAAATCCAGGCCTTTGTGGGCGACTTCAGGCCACACCGCCCACCTCACACAGCTAACGGGGGCGGAGCCAGCTATGCATTGTCAGCGGCTGGGAATGTTACAGTTCTGATCTGAAGACACAAGGCGGTTTTGAGTCTGCGAGTCCCTGTTAAGGAAAAGGCAGACTTCTCAGCGGAAGGGCTCTGGGCTCCGGAGGCCAGCAGATGGGCCTGAATCAAGCTCTGAGTGAGGGAAGGCTTGCCCCCTTTCCGGGCAGGTTTGTTTACAGGGGACACGGGCACGCACGTGCAAACACATCAGCACACACACGAACGCGCAGGCACGTAGCGTGTACGCCTATGTGCACACGCACATTTCCAACCAGCCTGGGAGCGTCATCAAACCCTTGTGGGTCCTAGACACACGTTTGGGTGCGTGTAGCGGGAGCTTCCCTGCTCTCTGGCCAGCCTTTCAGCGTTGGCCTCGGGGATGGACCGGGAAGCCTCAGCCTGCAGAGGCGCGCGGGACGCCGGGGCCCTGCGGCGCGTCCGCATCGACCGCAGCGCCGGCCTCGCGGGCGGGCCCGCAGCGCCCCCTGGCGGGCGCCTTCCCAGCTGACCTGGGCCTGCGCGGCCGACTCCCGCCCGCTCCCGGCCTTTGCGACGCCGGGGCCCCTGCGGCGCGTCCGCATCGACCGCAGCGCCGGCCTCGCGGGCGGGCCCGCAGCGCCCCCTGGCGGGCAGCGCGGGCGCCTTCCCGGCTGACCTGGGCCTGCGGGGCCGACTCCCGCGCGCTCCCGCCCTTGCGACGCCGGGGCTTCCCGGACAAGCGCCCGCGCCACGCTCCCGGCGTCCCAGAAGCTGACGGAGGAGCGGGTGCGTGCGGCCCTCACCACCTGCCGGGGAGGCCGCCGCGGGGCTCCCTGGAAGGACGCTGCCCCCTGTGCCCCGCCTGCAGTGGGCGGCATCCTCGGGGCGGTGGCCTCCCCCCGCGCGGGGACGACAAGGGCGGTGCCCGCCTGGAGATGCCCTGGGTTCAGCTCCAGCTGCGCAGCTGGGGGTCCGTCCTTGCTGTGTTCTTTCTCCACGTTTATTTGCCTCTTCGGATCAAATTAAAACAGACCAGGACACAGGAAGGATGGCCAGGGAAGGCAGTATGAGATCTTGGAGGAAAATGAACTTCTTTTGTGGATATTAAGCAAATATCCAAATGTGCTCAGATATTAAGCAAATCTAATGATTAAGTTCTACCTGCTCAAGAGTTCTCTCCCAGAGAAAGAACTGCAGCAGAACCTGAGCTTGCAGGGGAGCCAAGGGGTGGACTTCTCATTGCCAGAACAGGGGTCCCCACAAAACGCGGGGCTCAAAGTCCCAGCAGTTCATCCCCCAGGTATTAACACATTAAAATGAAAATAAAAAGGTGCAATTGTGAAACAGAAAGAGATAAAAATAGAATTATAATAGGAATGCATAAAGTTAGAAAAATGAGAAGGAGAACAAACCCAGGTCCAGGTGGAAACGGATGGAGCCCTCCGCCCCGGGCACAGCTGTGCCTCTCCCCGGGGGGCCCATAGCCCAGCATCACCCTGGGGTCTGCCTGAGGGGGCCTGCCCTGCGATGCCCACCATGTGGCCCTGGGCAGCCCCCAGGTCCCAAGTCCGTGTGTGCATTCTTGTGCACTGAGGCCGTGCAGGGCTCCGGGTCCGCATGTGCAGTGGTGTGTGCTCAGTCTGGGAGGGGCTCCGAGTCTGCGTGTGCACTGGGGCGCTGAGGCTGTGAACGGCTCTGAGCACTTTCCTCCCGGCTCTGCTGAGACATGGCTGCCGTCATCACATGGCGATGGTCTGGATTCCTCGTGCTGTGAGATGATCTGCATGGCAGGCTGGCCCTCATTTCCTGTCCCAGAGATGCAGTGAGCACAGCAGAAGTCAAAGAGAAAAAACAGGGAAAGAAAACCGCTCATTTACCTTTGCGCTCTGTTTTATGTTGAAGTTATGTTTCACATATATTAAGTGTTTTACTAAAATGAAGTTGCTTGTTTCGCTTCACCCTTAAACCGCGGCCATTGTAAGCTTCGCAATTCCATCCTCGGTGACCTGATCTCTCTGGGAAGATCCTTCTGGCAATCAGACTGGAGCAAAGACCTGGAGGCAGAGCTCAGCTCCCCCTGGGCAGACGCTGGGCGGGACCTTCACGGGGTAGGTCCGTGTCGCTCTCCCTTTGTCTCTGGGCAGGGGCCCCTTGAGACCCTGGAGCCCCTGCCCGGTGCGTCAGGGCGGCGGCGCAGGGGCCGCCAGAGAAACCTGCCGACTAGTGCGTGTCTTCACTGCTGCCAGTTAGCTTCCGGTGAAGCCCCAGTGGCGGGGCCGGAAGCCGCCGGTCCGGGGACGGTGCCCGTCTTCTGTTCGCTTAAGGACGTTTCCTCTTGACGCCAGGTCTGTGCTCTGTGTGCTGCGAGCTCTCTGGTCACAGGACAGGGAGCTCAGAGTCTGCGCAATGTCGGGGCGGGGGGGGGGGTGTATACAACCTGGGGGAGGTCACAGTCGCTATCTGCACATATTACATTTCTGATCTGATAGTCTTTAAGAGAGGTCCTTTTTCTAGAAAATGAACCGCATAGTTGGGTGAGGATGGTACTTATTTCCAGAGACCCCTCTCCCTGGACAGGACTGTGGGGCCAGGGCATCTGGGAGGTGTCTGTGGAGCAGGGGGGTCCACGGCCCAAGCCGACCCTACCAGTCGAGGCGCCCCGGTGCCCGGCTTGGACCTACACTCATTTGTGAACTCGACTTCGCCCTGGACCCTGAGCCCGAGTTGCTTTGGTTTCTCAGGGGAAGTCTCTCAGGGCAGCGGTTCTCCTAAGAAGCCAGAGCAGGTCCCTAGCTCCCTGAAAGCGGGAGGTTGGGACGCTCCTCCCGCCTCTGGGAGCACAGGTTCAGATGCTGCTGGAGCCCCGAGAGCCGGGGGTGGGGTACCCAGAGCCGCACCCTAGAGGGACAGTGGGTGAAGAAGTCTTGCGTGGGTCGAGGCGCTGCCCCTGGGTCCCCAAGTCCTAAACCTCACCCTCCCCTGAGCTGCCTTTGCCCAAAAGCTCCAGCCATTTTCACCTGTAGCTGTGCCTCCTGAGCAGGGGCCCTGGGGGTGGGGGGCATCCAGGGACACTGGGCATTCAGCCCATCTCTCCATGTAAGGGGCACGACTGAGTCAAACGTGGAAGGAATCCAAGGAAACCCACGTCCTCCGCCGCAGAAAACTCGCCTCCTGGGAGCGCTGATCGGCCGTGACGCTGCCCTGGGGCCGGGCGGGGGCCGAACCCGCAGCACAAGAAGCTGCTGGCCTGGCTCTGATGCTCAGGGTTCCTCGGGGGACCACAGGGTCTGTGGGAGCCAGGGCTCGGCTGGCAGGGGGCAGCACCACTCGCCCAGCGGCCGCGCTGGATCTTAGAACCATCGCCTCCCAGGGCGGGTCTGTCCACAGTCAGGTCATCAAGCACCTGTTTCTTCTGCAGGGGCCCCCGAGACAGCCCTGGACCCTCTAGTCAAGACAGTGGCGTGGACAATCTGGGCATGAAGCTGCCTGCTGCATTTTTGCCATCCTCCTTCTCCATCTCAAGCTCCAATGTGCCGTCTGCTCCCCACTGAGCCGGACATCCCGACGCCACCTGTCCAGCGGGTCCCCACTCAGGCCGCGGGCAGTGCCTCTCACCCTCCGAACCCAGGGCACATGACCCCACAGACTTGGGGCCCTGGAATAACCTCCCTTGGTCTTCACTCTCCTTGGCGTGTGCCTGAACCTTGTCCCCCCTCTGAGGACCTCCTGTGACTCGGACATTTTTTTTTTAAATAAACTCAAACATTACCTTAGTACAACTGTGCAGTTGTCAGTATATAGTGGATGCATCTTAAACATTTGCAAAGCAATGTCTAGTGAAGTGTCCCCTTGCAGGTGAGATGGTTTTAGGGGCAGTGAAGGAGCAAAACAGTCCACTGATTATAGATGCCTACAGCCCCACATCATAGGACCGCAGCTGGTACGAGCAAAACGCCCTCAGATTCCATTTATTGCAACATTATCAACATATATGATAGCTTTATCAGTTCAGTTCAGTTCAGTCGCTCAGTCGTGTCCGACTCTCCGCTACCCCATGAATCACAGCACGCCAGGCCTCCCTGTCCATCACCAACTCCCGGAGTTCAGTCAAACTCATGTCCACGGAGTCGGTGATGCCACCCAGCCATCTCATTCTCTGTTGTCCCCTTCTCCTCCCACCCCAACCTTTCCCAGCATCAGAGTCTTTTCCAGTGAGTCAACTCGTCGCATGAGGTGGCCAAAGTATTCCAGTTTCAGCTTCAGCATCAGTCCCTCCAATGAACACCCAGGATCGATCTCCCTTAGAATGGACTGGTTGGATCTCCTTGCGGTACAAGGGACTCTCAAGAGTCTTCTCCAACACCACAGTTCAAAAGCATCAATTCTTCGGCGATTAGCTTTCTTCACAGTCCAACTCTCACATCCATACATGACCACGGGAAAAACCATAGCCTTGACTAGACGGATCTTTGTTGGCAAAGTAATGTCTCTGCTTTTTAATATATTATCAAGGTTGGTCATAACTTTCCTTCCAAGGAGTAAGCGTCTTTTAATTTCATGGCTGCAATCAGCATCTGCAGTGATTTTGGAGCCCAAAAAAATAAAGTCTGACACTGTTTCCACTGTTTTTCCATCTATTTCCCATGAAGTGATGGGACCAGATATCATGATCTTTGTTTTCTGAATGTTGAGCTTCAAGCCAACCTTTTCACTCTCCTCTTTCACTTTCATCAAGAGGCTTTTGAGTTCCTCTTCACTTTCTGCCATAAGGGTAGTGTCATCTGCATATCTGAGATTATTGATATTTCTCCCAGCAATCTTGATTCCAGCTTGTGCTTCTTGATAGCTTTATAAACACATAGAATTCACTTCTGGGGTCCTGAGAGATTCAGACTTGTTTAAAAATGGGAAATCAAATATAAAACTACCTTAAAACACTCTATTTGGAGCATTTGTCCTTTTAGAGGTATTAAACAAAGAAAATCATTAAATTTTAAGTATGAATATAGAACATGTATTTGCAGAGTTGATGGCAATAGTCAAAATTTGGCACAAAACATCAATCAGGTTAGATACAAACGATTCGAAAGTCACATGGTTGATCATAACCAGTTTATTTCAGAGCCCAAGCCCGTTTACTTCGGTTCTCATTTTTAAGATAATCTTGCCATATTTATATACATCTCAAGGTTGACTGTTTTCCTGATCTTATGTTCATTAGAATCTTATTTCTTGGACACATTCTGACCTTACCTTTCACCCAGAGAACAGATGTCTGCACTTGCTGCCCAGCACTGGCTCCTGACGGGCCCCGTGTCCCCATCCAGAGATGTCTTCCCTGCCCTGGAGTCGGGGAGCCGAAATGAGAGTAGGGAGTGCAGAGGGACCCTCAGGGCTGGGTTGGGACCCCCGAAGGAGGCCACTATGACCGAGAGCTGGAGCCAGCATCTGAGACACAGACAGTCAGATGGAGAAGCCCCAGGGCGCATGAGTGCCTTGCTGGAGGGGCACCTGCCTCCCGGCAGGGCCGGACCAGAGCTCTGAACTTGGAGGTCTGAACTTGGAGGTCTGAACTTGGAGCCACCGGGACGGGGGCTCGGTCTTCTCCCTTTTCACTGCTGCCCTTCCCTCGACACACCGTCAGCGCAAGGCAAGCGGAGCGCAGCGCCTCCGGAGCCGGCTTCTCCCGATGGCTAAGGTCGCGCCCTACGTGAGATCCGGATTCGAGGGTAGACGTCCTCTCATCCCCCGCGCCCCGCAAAAGCCAAAGCCAGAAGAAGCCTCTCCCTGCCGGGAGAGCTAGGACGCCATTGCTCACCCTGGCACCCAGGAAAGGGGCGGCTCTGGGGAACTGGGGTCCCCTGGGCCTCGGATGCAGAAGCCCCCTGGGCAAGAACTGCCCCAGATGGGGTGTCTCTGGGGCACCGGTGTAACCCCTAATCTGGCGTCATGTGTCCTAGTCTGGAACACCCCTTGGGTGACAGGTCAAGACATGGGAAGTTAACATTGAATGTTAACCTATGGATCTTCTTTCAGAAGAAATTCAAAAAAAGCCACAGACAGGTAACCAGAAAAAAAAAAAAAAAAAAACAGACAATTAGACCTGGGCACTTGGATTCTAAGCTTTATTTTTGAGAATTTTGCATCAGACTTGCAAGCAGAGCCCCCTCCCAGGGCTGGCTCTCTAAGGCCAACATTGCCCACAGTCACTCTGACCTCAGTTCAATTATGTAAAAGCCGAATTTAGACATGAACCACCTTTTAAATATTAACTAACTCTGCAAACCCTCCCACCTCTAAATCTGTCTATTTTTCAGTTAAACCCGCTTGCTACCAGTAAGAGGTTTCTGTTAAAGAAAAAAGCCCCCAATGGGAACGCCAGTGGACGCCTATCTTTAGTGCCTGTTGACATTTCATTTTCTTGTGAACAACCGGTGGTGCGTCAGGCATTTAAAATGTCCTTTTTGAAAACAGGAACAGAAAGGAAGAAAGAAAAGGGATAACAGAAATAAGCCGCACAAGTGGACAGAATGCCGGCGGCCAACAGATTATTTCCCGCTTTGTCTGACGCTCCCACTCGGGCAGGTGGGCCTGTGGTTCCGTGACAGCCTGTGTGCACAGTTCCCTGTGGACCGATCGCTCAAGGTCACCTTGCATCAGATACAGGAAACAAAGCCGCTCTCACTGGTGAAGTCTGGAGCCTGCTCAGGAATCGGGCCTTGCCATGTGCTGGCCCTGAGGCGGCGGGAGGGGTCGGAGTCTGCTCCGCGGGCGCTGCTGAGCGTAAATCCTGTCATCACAGGCGGGACGGGCGGGCTGAGCCCCCAGACGTGCGGGGCGCCCCAGCCGCGGCTTGGACAGCCACCTCCCAGGCAGGTTCCTTTGGCGGCGCGTCCCCTGACTGGAAACAGCACAGCTATGTCTCAGGGCCGGTTCCTGAGCCGCCCATAAATAACAGCTTCCAGAAGCGCATTTTTCTATTTGCAGTCACCCCTCCGTGGCCTCCCCAACCCCTCGAGTGATAAATCTGGCCCTGGAGATCAACAGCATCCTTGTTGGGATGCTGCAGTCTGGAGGGAAGGAGCCGTGTGTCACAGCCGACAGACAGGCTGTAAATACTGCATCCTTCACCTCGGTTCAGTGACGCCAGGGCGGGGCTGCGTGGCCCCCGGCCACGGGCGTTCTGTGCCGCCAACATCAGTGGGCTCTTTGTCACCGGCCGGGGTGGGGAGGGAGCCGCCTTGTCACCTGAAACAAGAGCCGTGGACCACGACCGCTGTCCCCAAAAGGCCTCAACCCCCCCGGGATGAGTCATGAGTCCAGGCCGGGAGCTGACTCCAGAAATAATGCTGGCCCCCAGGGCGCACATATTCACCCCAGAGGCACATGTCGCTGCAGCCGGCCTCGGAGGGGCTGCCGCGGGCTCCCCCACGTCTGGTTTCCACTCCATGGTCGCCGCAGGGCATGGGGGTCCCTCACCGTGAGGACAGAGCACGCAGGGTGATGGGGGCAGAGTGGCCACTCTCCTCTCTGGACGCGCAGCCGTCCCCGGAGGCAGACCTCCACCCACTTTGAAAGAGTAAGACGCCCGCACAGGCTCAACAAGAGTGCCTGCTTTCCCAGGCCCCTGCAAGCCGGAGGACAGCGTGGCCAGCTCTCGGGAATCCGAGCCGCTCATTCCTGCGCCTGGGTTCCTGCTGACCCGGACCGAAGGGCCCCGGACGGACCGGGGCGGCGCAGGCGGGCGGCTCGGGGCTCACACCGCGCTCGGCCCCAAGAGGCTCCCGGGGCGGCCGCTCCGCAGAGCAGAGCCAGAAACCGGGGGTCCTCGCCCTCGGCCGGAACCGCGGTCCCGGGCGCTCAGCCCTGCAGCTCCGGCCCCGCGGCCATCGTCACCGGGAAGGAAGCTGAAACAGGCGGAGGGGCGCGAAGGGGCTCTGGGTTCCACCCAGGAAAGGGCAGATGAGCCACCACCCGCCCCCAGTGAGACGGGAAACTGCTCCCGCCCGCGAGTCGCCAGGGCCCCGCGCGGCCGGCCGCAGGCGTCAGGGCGCGGCTGGACCGCCAGGGGGCGCTGTGGCGCCGCAGCCGCCGTCCTGCCCCTCCCCTGCCCGCCCCCGCCCCGCCCCTGCCCGCCCCTGCCCGCCCCCCCGCTCCTCCCCTGCCCCTCCCCTGCCCCTCCCCTGCCCGCCCCCTGCCCCTCCCCTGCCCGCTCCCAGGGCCCGCAGGGGCCTTCACCCCTGCGCGCAGCCCACAGGGGCAGGTGACTTCAGGCCGCTTCAGCGCGCCCTCCGCGTCTACTGAAACATGTCATCAGCTTGCTTGAATGCAGCCAGCGCGGGTTCAGGTTTTGACACAATGATTTACGCAGACCTCTCCAAGAAAAACAATCCAAAGGACAAATGGACAATTATTTACAAACGGGAACATTCACGTACAGAGTGAAAAGCACAAATTACGTGTTTAAAAAATCGACAGATACTTCAAGCATAACAAAACCCATGTAAAATAATACATGTCAATTAACTAACTAATATACAAACATGGGGTTGCAGAGAGTCAGACACGACTGAGCGACTGAACTGAATAATATACAACAAACTTCTCCCAATGTTCCACATAATATTTAACCACCTTTCAGGTGCAAACGAGTATTTTTCTATTTTAATGTCATTTCGCCTGGAGAGAACAGAGAGAAAACTCAGTTTCCATAGATGCATGCACTTTACAGTTTTATTGTAATTTAACTGATGATCATGAGACATGAGGCTCCATGGAAGAGCCCCTTGCTTTGTGTGACTCCACTCCCAGTCTTCAGCTTGCTGACCCTGGGGCTGTGGTGACTTCTGTCTTGGTACATATATATTTTCCATGTATATGTTATGTGTTTATCGTTGTCTTCTTCACAAAATATTCTCAGCTTGAGAGAGCTTCTGCTTGGACTGGGGTCGAATGAAGCTGCTAACAATTGAAGAACCAGTCCCTTCAAGCCTCACTCCTTCCTGAGCCCAGACCCAGAGGACAGGTCCACGCTGGGGCTGGTCTCTGCCCTGCCCCTTTGTGGCACGGCTGGGGGACAGGGACAGTGTTTGGCAAAAGCTCTGGAAATTGTTTCCACACTGGGAGGGCCAGCGGTCACTGAACTGTCCACAGAAGTAACAGCAAACCACGCAACTGTGCCCCCAGGCCCCAGACTAAACCCCCGCTCTTCCCCTTCCGTGAGCGGAGTTCTCAGACGCCCTGATCACCTGACAGAGGGGATCAAGGTGGAGAGACCGCAGCCTGACCCGCCTGGACTCTCCAAACACACAGGACAGAGGGGCCTGGAGACAGGCCGCTGGCACTCAGGTCTGCCGTCACCACTGAACCAAGAGGGGTCTGGACGCTCTTTTGGTTTGAAGGGTCGCATCCGTACGCGATGCGACCTAACCCTCCCCTCCCTGAACCACCTCAGAGCCGGGCGGTGGACAGAGCATCTGCCTCCGTTGGCTCACTTTTACCCCAAGTATTAAAAGACATTTTCTTCCCTGGGAGCCAATTGGAAACTTATTCGAAATCAACATCACATGTGCTTCCCGAAGCTTCAAGTCAAGTGTTAAAGGGAGGCACTGGGGCTGACCTTTAAGCCAGTTCAAGAACGCCCGTGCCCTTGAAGCCCAGTAAATCTAATGAATCCGGTGTGTGACCACGGCTCGCAGCGCCTGCCCCAGGGTGAGGGTCTGGAGCAGCGAGCCAGGTGGGAGATGTGGGCCCTGCCCCACCGGGCGGGCTGCAGGCCCCAGTGGTGTCGGCCTCCGCCCGCCGCGCGGCTTCTCGCTGCGTCCTCACGCTGTGCAACTTCAGAGGCCTAAGAATGAAAAGGGGTCAGACAAAATGAGCAGGAATTGGGGGATCTGTGCTGGGAACACGCCGCCCCTTCTCTGCTGCGCCCTGCTAAAATCCACATGCGGCGTTCAGAAAGTTTGAGGTTTATGTTTGGGGGAAACAGTGCCTTTTCCTGGGAGAGTGAGACACACACGCACACACACAGGTACACCTCCCTCTGAGAGGCGCCCGGCCTTTCTCCATAAACCTCTTGTCTCCCAGGGAGGTTGTCTCTTCCATATTTATATGAAGTAAAGTTTATTACAACACGGTGTATATTTTTTCCAATTAAAAACTGAAGTGTTTGATCGCTCTCTGTGGAGCAACAAATTTCTTATTGGATAGCTGTCATTATTCTTCTGGAAGTCTATATGGCTCCCCACTTATCACTGTAGAAGCCCCTCAGCCTCCTCCTGCGTAAAGGGCCTACCTGCTGCTCTTTCAGTTGGAAGTGCTTGTATTTGCTTGGCTGCCCCCTGGCCTGGGACGTGTGTGTGGGACCCTGGGAGCGAGTCCCACCTCCTCGTCTGTCACAGAGGCTGTCAGGACCCTCTGTATACAGCTGGCTTCTGCTGCTGTGGGTCTCACAAAGCTGACCCCCACGTTGCACTCTCGGGGTGCTGGGGTCTCACACCCAACCTCAGCCCCCTGCGCTCCCCAAGCCTCACACACCCGGTCTCCAGGGGTCCCTCTGCAAACACATGTCTCTCGGGCTGACTTCGCCTTCTCTGGCTCCCCTTGAGTGTGGAATAGACTCTGCACCACCCCCAGACCAGAAGACTGTCCAGAAGCTCGGCCCATCTCGCCCCACAGGCTCCCATCAGACCCCTCCCTGCCCAGCAGACAAATCGCCTCCCCAGGGCTGCGGCTTGGGGGCGGTCTCCCCACCCGGCTTGCTCTTGGCCACGAACAGTCATGGAGGCCTCAAAGGCCAGGTGGACTGCTCCTCGGACAAGCGTCTCATCAGGTCATGGACCAATCCCACTTCGGTTAGGCTTGCAAGTCTCACTCCTCTTCCTCTATGACATGACCTTAAACTCTAGCTTATTTACTCTTTTGCTGAGCACAGTGCCAGCTCAGAGTAGGACCTCATGAAGAGGTTTTCAGAGAAATGAGAGGAAGTGAACAAATATAAACCGGTGGGTGTTGGGTGATGAATGCCCACAGACAATGCAGGACAGAACACTGCTCCAAAGCTGAAGGTCGCTGGAGTCGGAGCCCGGACACCACACATCCCGAGGTGGTGGTGGTCGTTCAGTTGCCCAGTCGTGTCCGACTCTTTGCGACCCCACGTGCTGCAGCACGCCCGGCCTCCCTGCCCTTCACCATCTCCCAGAGTTTGCGCAAACTCATGTCCATTGACATGAAAACAGTGAGAGACTTTATTTTCCTGGGCTCCAAAATCACTGCAGATGGTGACTACAGCCATGAAATTTGTCAACGCTTGCTCTTTGGAAGAAAAGCTGTGACCAACCTAGACAGCATATTAAAAAGCAGAGACATTACTTTGCTGACAAAGGTCCGTCTAGTCAAGGCTATGGTTTTTCCCGTGGTCATGTATGAGTGTGAGAGTTGGACTGTGAAGAAGGCTGATCGCCGAAGAATTGATGCTTTTGAACTGTGGTGCTGGAGAAGACTCGTGAGAGTCCCTTGGACTGCAAGGAGATCCAACCAGTCCATCCTAAAGGAGATCAATCCTGTGTGTTCATTGGAAGGACTGATGCTGAGGCTGAAACTCCAATACTTTGGCCACCTGTTGCGAAGAGCTGACTCATTTGAAAAGACCCTGATCCTGGGAAAGATTGAAGGCGGGAGGGGAAGGGGACGACAGAGGGTGAGATGGCTGGATGGCATCACTGACTTGATGGACATGGGTTTGCATGAACTCTGGGAGTTGGTGATGGACAGGGAGGCCTGGCGTGCTGCAGTCCATGCAGTCACAGAGTCAGACACGACTGAGCGACTGAACTGAACTGAATTTCCACTGAGTCAGTGATGCCACCCAACCATCTCATCCTCTGTCGTCCCCTTCCCCTCCCACCTTAAATCTTTCCCAGCATCAGGGTCTTTTCAAATGAGTCAGCTCTTCACATGACGTGGCCAAAGTATTGAAGTTTCAGCTTTAGCATCAGTCCTTCCAATGAACACCCAGGACTGATCTCCTTTAGGATGGACTGGTTGGATCTCCTTGCAGTCCAAGGGACTCTCAAGTGTCTTCTCCATCACCATGGTTCAAAAGCATCAGTTTTTTGGCACTCAGCTTTCCTTATGGTCTAACTCTCACATCTGTACATGACTACTTGGAAAAGCCGTAACTTGAACTGAACTGACTATATGGACCATTGTCAACAAAGCAATGTCTCTGCTTTCTAATATGCTGTCTAGGTTTGTCATAGCTGTACTTCCAAGGAGCAAGTGTCTTTTAATGTCATGGCTGCAGTCACCATCTGAAGTGATTTTGGAGCCCCAGAAAGTCTGCCACTGTTTACTTTGTTTCTCCATCTATTTGCCATGAAGTGATGGGACTGGATGCCATGATCTTAGGTTTTTTAAATGTTCAGTTTTAAGCCAGCTTTTTCACTCTCTTCTTTCACTTTCATCAAGAGGTTCTTTAGTTCCTCTTCACTTTCTGCCATAAGCGTGACGTTATCTGCATATCTGAGGTTATTGATATTTCACCCAGCAATCTTGATTCCAGCTTGTGCTTCATCCAGTCTGGCATTTTGCATGATGTACTCTGTGTATAAGTTAAGTAAACAGGGTGACAATATACAGCCTTGGTACTCCTTTCCCTGTTAGCCCTGGGAAAACACAGTGTAAGCCCGAATCAGTGCATTCATGAGAGGCACTTGCTGGGCGCCAGCTGGGCGCCCACCCCCATGACACTCGGTGGAAGGGACATGTGGAAAGCAGAAAACTCTGGTCTTTCCAGGAGGAAGGAGGCTGAGACGAAGTGATTTATAAACACAAAAGTGAGCCCGAGAAACAGAAAACAGACAAGACGACTTACCACAACGTTCAGACCGCTCGTCCAATGCAGGGGCAATGGGAGTCTAGAGACTGAAATGAGTGTGTGTCGAGAAGAAACATCTGTGGACACAGCAGGAAGCAGGCTGCGAGCTCGACTCTCTTTCTGCCGGGACCCTGGGGGTCCACAGTGAGCCCGGGACCCCGCAGCTCAGCTCAGCTTCACCCTCTGCATTCGTCACCCCATGCTCTGCCCTCTCCCACCCGGGTCTGTTTCATAAAAACAATAAGCTAATAATTATGACCATGCCAACACTATTCACTGGTAGACATTGTACTAAGTGTTTAATATGTACTTGTTCATTCAATCCTCGCCGAAATGATGCCTCTATAAGGGAGGTAATATTACAGAAGAGGAAACCGAGGCACAAAATGATGAGTGACCTTCCCCAAGGTCACAGGGCTCCAGCAAGGCAGAAACAAGAGGGTCAACCAGTCATGGCCCTAGAGTGTCTACACTGAGGTCTCAGAGGACGCAGCGTGGAGGATGGGGCACAGGGATTTTCAGAAAACTGATTGTGCAGCAATTTTGATCAAACCGAGATGGTTTCAACTGCCCTGATGCAAGGGCTGGTGCGAGAAGGAGGCTGAGGGAGGTCATGGGATGTGAGGAGCACCCTTCGGCCCACACAAAACCACGAGTCCCTAGTGCAGCTTCCTGAGCACCTTGTCCCCTGAAGGTCACAGCCCAGGCTGGCGGAGGCCGCTTGGGGGGTCGTACAGGACCATCGCCCTGTAAGCGAAGAGTCTGAGGTCTGGCTCAGTTTTAGAATTTTAGTGCCCAGCGGATAGGAAACAGATGCTGGGATAGGCATTTGGTTGAATTTAATTTCATTATTGGCTTGAGTACGACTTTCCTTTGCTCCAAAGTTTACATCATATCTAAATATATCTAACTCCTGCAGATGTAGGTGACCAAAGAAATGTGCTTACAGCTTTCACTCACCCCAACCATTAATAACTGGCAGACCCCAACGCGAGGCAGCAATTTGAAATGCTTAAGTTTTCCATTTATTACAGGCTGAACTTTATTCTTGCCATGCTGAAACCGACGTTTGGGAGATACCACAGGACAATTAGTCTCTTCAGATGCAGCTTAAGCAGTTTTCTAACACTGTCTCTGATCCGCTGAGTGGTCCGTGCAGTGTCTCTGCCCGATTGGCTGGGTTCTCAGCGTCGCCACCTGGAATGCTCTCTGCTGGGTATTTTTGTTGCTTTATTCAGTTCAGTTCAGTTCAGTCGCTCAGTTGTGTCCGACTCTTTGCGACCCCATGAATCACAGCACGCCAGGCCTCCCTATCCATCACCAACTCCCGAAGTTCACTCAAACTCATGTCCATCGAGTCGGTGATGCCATCCAGCCATCTCATCCTCTGTCGTCCCCTTCTCCTCCCACCTCCAATCCCTCCTAGCATCAGACTCTTTTCCATTGAGTCAACTCGTCGCATGAGGTGGCCAAAGTATTGGAGTTTCAGCTTCAGCATCAGTCCTTCCAATGAACACCCAAGATTGATCTCCTTTAGAGTGGACTGGTTGGATCTCCTTGCAGTCCAAGGGACTCTCAAGAGTCTTCTCCAACACCACAGTTCAAAAGTATCAATTCTTCAGCAATCAGCTTTCTTCACAGTCCAACTCTCACATCCATACATGACCACGGGAAAAAACATAGCCTTGACTAGATGGACCTTGTTTGGCAAAGTGATGTCTCTGCTTTTCAATATGCCATCCAGGTTGGTCATAACTTTCTTTCCAAGGAGTAAGCGTCTTTTAATTTCATGGCTGCAATTGGCATCTGCAGTGATTTTGGAGCCCCTCAAAATAAAGTCTGTTTCCACTGTTTCCCCATCTATTTCCCATGAAGTGATGGGACCAGATGCCATGATCTTCTGCCCTGGGTTAAAATACATGTTTTAAGGAAGGTGAGTCTTTTTCATGTTTACCATTTTTTAAAAAAATTTTCATGATGCATGTTGAGAAACAGGACCAGCTCTGTGGTTCCTGGATGATCAATTCGTGATGGGTTAACCCTGCAAAATAAGCCTGAGTAGCCTCTGTCTCCAGGAGGCACGTGGGCTGGGGCCCCCCAGGAGTCAGCTCTGTGAGGAGGCAGCCCTAGAAGGTTCTGGGTGTCTGCACTGGACAAACACCACAGGATGAGCAACTTAAACAACGGACACGTGTTTGCTTGCAGACGAGCCTGGATGTCCGGAGTCCAGCCAGCTGCTGTGGGCAAGGCTGGCTCCTCCTGGGCCCCTCTCCTGGGCAAGCAGATGGCCGTCTGCTCCTCGTGTCCTCGCGTGGCCATCCCTCTGTGCGTGTCTGTGGCCCAGTCGCCTCTTCCTAGAGGGACACCAGCCATGTGGGGTCAGGACAGCTCCCCGTGATGCCATTTTATGTCATCCACTCTCAAAGGCCCAGCTGCAAACAGCCCCAGGAGTGGCGGGTCAGACTCCAGCTTAGGAACCTGGGCACCCAGTTCAGACCCTGAGAGTAAGTCTCTGAAGGGCCCCTCTTCCCTCCCCCATTGGACACACGGGGCTGCTCCCTTGCTGCCCTGCCTTGGGAAGCTGGCGAGGTACCTGAGGGTGAAGCCGGGGACCTGTGGGGCCCCCACGGGGGTCCTTGCTCAGCCTCCAGGGACCCATGGGAATCCGCGCCGCTCCCTGCCAGCCTGGGCCCAGGCTCTCCCCATCCAGGGCAGACCTGGCAGCCCCTCTGCCTTCCAGGGCCGCCACCCCACAGAGTTGACTCCTGGGGGGTTCTGGGGGGTGGCTCCCTGCAGCCTCGCCACGCTGATGCAGTGGGGAAGTCACTGGCTCCGTTTGCTCAGCTTCATTGTGAGGATGCCAGGGGCTCTGCAGCTCCTCACCTGCCAGCCCTGAGCTGAAGGGACCGCAGAGAGAGGCTGGCGGCACTGGCACAGGTCAGAGGTCAGCACGCAGAGGACAGCGCATCCCCAGGGTCCCCTCCCCCGCTGTGGCGCTAGGGCGTCCCCACGGGTCTGGGAGCTGCAGTGTGAGCTCTGCTTCCCGAGGGGCCACAGCGGAGGCGGAATTGTGGCCCTCCCGTCTGACCGCCCCCAGGTCAGCGAGGCCCCGTCCTCCGGGCCCCGAGCTTAGCTCCCAGAGCACCCCCTCCTGGTCTGCCCCTCCCGCCTGCAAGCCCACGAGGCTGTCAGCGTCTCCCCTGAGAGCTCTACTCTCAAAAACACGCAGAAAACAGGCCTGTCCCTAACAGACACCGTCCAAAATGGCCCTCAAGTCCTCCAGTCTGAGCCACAGAGATGGGTGACCGCCCCACCTGAAGCTGAAAGTCGCTTCCCTCCTCATCTGGGAAGATTTCCGGGAAGGATAGGAAAGGTGGGGAGATCAGCCTATCTGTCTGTCTGTCCCCTCCCTCCGTCCCTCCGTCCCTCCGTCTCTCCGTCCCTCCGTCCCTCCGTCCCTCCGTCCCTCCGTCTCTCTGTCCCTCCGTCCCTCCGTCCCTCCGTCCCTCCGTCTCTCCGTCCCTCCGTCCCTCCGTCCCTCTGTCCCTCCGTCCCTCTGTCCCTCCCTCCCTCCGTCCCTCCGTCTCTCCGTCCCTCCGTCCCTCTGTCCCTCCCTCTCTCCATCCCTCCGTCCCTCCGTCCCTCCGTCCCTCCGTCCCTCAGTCCCTCTGACCCTCCGTCTCTCCGTCCCTCCGTCCCTCCGTCCCTCCGTCCCTCCGTCCCTCCGTCCCTCCGTCTCTCCGTCCCTCCGTCCCTCCGTCCCTCCGTCCCTCCGTCTCTCCGTCCCTCCGTCCCTCCGTCCCTCCGTCCCTCCGTCCCTCTGTCCCTCCGTCTCTCTGTCCCTCCGCCTCTCCGTCCCTCCGTCCCTCCGTCCCTCCCTCCCTCCGTCCCTCCATCCCTCCGTCCCTCTTTCCGTCTGTCCCTCTGTCTCTCCGTCCCTCCGTCCCTCTGTCCCTCCGTCCCTCCATACCTCCCTCCCTCCGTCCCTCCGTCCCTCTGTCCCTCCGTCCCTCTGTCTCTCTGTCCCTCCGTCCCTCCCTCCCTCCGTCCCTCCACCCCTCTGTCCCTCCGTCCCTCTGTCCCTCCGTCCCTCTGTCTCTCTGTCCCTCCGTCCCTCCCTCCCTCCATCCCTCCGCCCCTCTGTCCCTCCGTCCCTCCGTCCCTCTGTCCCTCTGTCTCTCTGTCCCTCCGCCTCTCCGTCCCTCCGTCCCTCCGTCCCTCCGTCTCTCCGTCCCTCCGTCTCTCCGTCCCTCCGTCCCTCCGTGCCTCCGTCCATCTGTCCCTCTGTCTCTCTGTCCCTCCGTCCCTCTGTCCCTCCGTCCCTCCGTCCCTCCGTCCCTCCATCCCTCTGTCCCTCCATCTCTCCGTCCGTCTGTCCCTCTGTCTCTCTGTCCCTCCGTCCCTCCGTCCCTCCGTCCCTCCGTCCCACCGTCCCTCCGTCCCTCTGTCCCTCCGTCCCTCCGTCCCTCTGTCCCTCCATCTCTCCGTCCGTCTGTCCCTCTGTCTCTCTGTCCCTCTGTCTCTCCGTCCCTCCGTCCCTCTGTCCCTCCGTCCCTCCGTACCTCCCTCCCTCCGTCCCTCCGTCCCTCTGTCCCTCCGTCCCTCTGTCTCTCTGTCCCTCCGTCCCTCCCTCCCTCCGTCCCTCCGCCCCTCTGTCCCTCCGTCCCTCTGTCCCTCCGTCTCTCTGTCCCTCCACCTCTCCGTCCCTCCGTCCCTCCGTCCCTCTGTCCCTCCGTCTCTCCGTCCCTCCGTCTCTCCGTCCCTCCGTGCCTCCGTCCCTCTGTCCGTCTGTTCCTCTGTCTCTCCGTCCCTCTGTCTCTCTGTCCCTCCGTCCCTCCGTCCCTTCGTCCCTCCGTCCCTCCGTCCGTCTGTCCCTCTGTCTCTCTGTCCCACCGTCCCTCTGTCCCTCCGTCCCTCCGTCCCTCCGTCCCTCCGTCCCTCTGTCCGTCTGTCCCACTGTCTCTCCGTCCCTCCGTCCCTCCGTCCCTCCGTCCCTCTGCCCTCCGTCCCTCCGTCTCTCCGTCCCTCAGTCCCTCCGTCCCTCCGTCCGTCCGTCCCTCCGTCCCTCCGTCTCTCCGTCCCTCCGTCCCTCCGTCCCTCCGTCCGTCCGTCCCTCCGTCCCTCCGTCCCTCCGTCTCTCCGTCCCTCCGTCCCTCCGTCCCTCCGTCCCTCCGTCCCTCTGTCCCTCCGTCCCTCTGCCCTCCGTCCCTCTGTCTCTCCGTCCCTCCGTCCCTCTGTCCGTCTGTCCCTCCGTCCCTCCGTCCCTCCGTCCCTCCGTCCCTCCGTCCCTCTGCCCTCCGTCCCTCTGTCCCTCCGTCCCTCCGTCCCTCCGTCCCTCTGTCCCTCCGTCCCTCTGCCCTCCGTCCCTCTGTCTCTCTGTCCCTCCGTCCCTCTGTCCGTCTGTCCCTCCGTCCCTCCCTCCCTCCCTCCCTCTGTCCCTCTGTCCGTCTGTCCCTCTGTCCCTCTGTCCCTCTGTCTCTCTGTCCCTCTGTCCCTCTGTCTCTCCGCCCGTCCGTCCCTCCTTCCCTCCGTCTCTCTGTCCCTCCGTCCCTCTGTCCCTCCGTCCCTCCGTCCCTCCCTCCCTCTGTCCCTCTGTCCCTCTGTCCGTCTGTCCCTCTGTTCTCTCCCCAAACCCCATGCACACGATTCTCTCCCTAGTTACAATCCTCATCTCTCCCAGTTTGCTTCCTGAAATCCTCCTTCCCCAGCTCTGCACAGGCCACCCTCCAGGCTGCACTGGAGTGGCTCATCTGCAAGTCGTTAGCATTTCTGGACGCAGGAGATGAAAACTTCACAGTCCTCGAGAGAGAGCTTCCCACCTGCAGCCTCCGCCAGGGCCCCAGGGAGCTCATGTGGTGGCAGCTGGGACCTCGGAGTCAGCACCTCTGCTCTGGAGCCCAGGTTAAAAAAATTGTGTTTGAGTCATGTGTGTCTCAGGTCCTCTGCTCTGTAAGTCTGCTCTGTCAAATCATGGTAATGAAGCTTCTTGAGCTGCTCATGAGGAATCTAAAAATGAGGACTTCGCGAACCTTGGAGCTGACTCACCGTCGGCCTCGGCCTCTTCTCCGTACCGTCCATCAGTAGTGGACCCACAGGTCGCTGGAGACCCTCACCACCTGCTTCCCCAGAGCAGCCCCTCCCATCCCATCCTGCCGTCCCGGGCTCCCTGCGGAGCACCCGAGCGTCTGCATGTGCGGCCTGCGGTGGGCAGGCGTCCACCCTCACTGGGGGCTGGGGAGAGTGGCAACCACCTCTTCTTGGCACTGCCTGCATGACCCACTCATGGGCACAATCAAGAACTGGCCCAGAGCCAATCCTGGCACGACGCATCCCTAATGCCCCTCCAGGGCTGGGACCGGCTTGCAGCTGCAGTGCAGGGCCCGTCTACACCGCATGCGGGCCGGGACATGGTGGCTGCAGGCCACTGTCTGCTCAGAACTTCAGAGCCTCCGGGGACTCGGACGCCACCTGAGACCCTCATCCAAGTCCCCGTCTTGGATGGGCCACCCCGCTGTCGGGACACAGCTTCACCGGAGGCTCCCGGCGATTCGAGGCCCCTGAGAAATGGAACTTTCCCCTAACAAATCCCTCTAGCCTCTACATTGTACATGCTTCAGAGACCAAGAGAGAAACAAGTTTAGTGGACTCCCCTCACTTTCCAAATGGGGAAGCTGAGGCCTGGGGAGGTTAAAAGACCTTCCCAAGGACTGCATTGTGTCTCGGGAGGCTGGATCTGGCTGCCCTGACTCACTCCAGCCCCAGAACCCCCTCTGCCATTCTGGGGACCTCCCAGGATCTGGAATGGAGTTTGCATGGGGAAGGCACCCCTCCCTGGCAGACGCCGTGCCGGCCCAAGCCGGAGCCTGGGTGGATCGGGAGCTTTCTCAGGACCACAGAGCAGGGCCCAGATTTTAAGCTGCATATATTTTAATTCACAGTTCACCACAGCCATCCATGTGAATTATAAGAAAAATGAAAGGTAACAAAATAGGCATATTTGAAAATGTAAGCCCAAGTTTTGAGCCCCGTATTCAACAGAGCACCCAGTTTGGGGGACCAACTCCTGAATGTTGCCGTGGGCCCCTCACTTACCTGCTGCCCAGCCCTGGAGCCCCTGCCAGAGAAGCAGGTGTGGTTCCCGGTGACAGATAGTCTAAAAGCACATCCCCTTTTTCCTCACATCCCTAAGTGCTCGCAAGCATTTCCTTGCCTGGGTGGGATCGTGTCTAAGAAAGGGCAGAAGAGTTTCAGCTCTCAGCTGCCTTGGGCCCGAGGCTGCGTCTCTGTCCCCCTCTGAATGAAGGGATTTTCTTCCTGATGAAGACATGTGTGCTCAGCATCCTCTGGGAACGCTGGGCCAGCTGCTAACTCTGTAGCCCCAGGTGACCTCCGCGTGAGGCATGGCGGGGAGCGGAAACCAGAACACCAGCCACTTGCAAGGAGCACACAGCTACGCGGGGAGTGGGCCCAGGGCCTGGTCGGCCCCGTCCTCCCACTCGGGATGGGGGTCCCGGCCTCAGATCCAGAGGGTGAGGGGACAGGACTGCACGGCCTTGGGGCAGACGGATAGAACCAGCTGAGATGTCCCGACACCTGGAACAGTCGGAAAAGGACCCTCGTACGTGTGGGTGAGAAGAACCAGCTCGAGGATGGGGACAGAGGAGACGCGCAAGCAGGTTTCGCGGAGCGGAAAGCGTCCTTGTTTTCTCCATCGGGAGCTGCCTCTGCCCGCGGTCCCCCGGTTATGTCCTGGTGGCCAACGACGCCCCTGGGATGCACACCCATCTCCGCTCAGTGATCTCACCTACCATCATGACCCTGGTCGTTCAGCGACCTCTGGGAAGCAGCGAGAAAAACAGAGTCTTCCTCTGAGGCTTGTCAGGAGGATGAAGTAAGAAAAGACACAGGTGATACACAGCCTGAGTGCTCTGGTGGGCTCACACACTCAGGCGTGAGCTCGTTCCATGACCTGTGCTGTCCAGCGGAGCCCACACTCCTAAGCTGACCCCGGGAGTAAGTCAGGATGGTAACTTACTAGCCGTCTGGGCTTGTTCTAAATGTCTCTGCGACGGTTTGTGTAGATGAGCCACACCCTGTAGTAAATAGACGACCCTTCACAGTGTGGGGGGCTGCACCCAATCTGTTGAAGACGAGAACAGACCCAGGCTCCCGAGGAGGCAGAAGAGCCTCTTCCCCAGGGGCCTTGGGAACCAAGCTGCAGCGCCAGCCCTGGACGCCGCTCCAATCAGCCCCACAGACGTCACTGCGCCAACTCCCACGTCAAGTGAGTCAACTCCTGCATCAGGTCTCCCTCCCTCCACCCTGCTGACTGTTTTTCTGGAGAACCCTGACTATTACACGATATCTTACATGAAGAGTACGCGTTAACTGGTTTTCAATAGGTAGGACTCTACTGGGTAACTTTATTGAAGTCTTGATCATCCAAAGTGTACTCAACCAGTGCTTTAGTTTTTGCACTCTGTCTGCTTTGTCAGCAAGCTTCCTGAAGCAGAGACCAGACTTCTGGCCCGCGTTCTCCAGGGCTGGCAATGGTGCAGGGAGTACCAAGATCTGGCAACGCACTCGCGATTCTCACAGCCTTCATCAGTGCCCCCACCCAGGAAGGAGCGCAGGCCTCCTCTCCCATCTCCCGAGCCACTGTGGGGGGTCCCCTGACTCATATGACAGGATGGACTCTCTAGAAATTCTTCCCAAGCCTGCCCCGCCCCCCCTCAGACCCAGCGGCATGTGTCAGCAGCTGGAGGGGTCTGCGTGAGAAGGAGGTAGGAATGGAGAGATACCCCTTTGCTTCCGGAGGCCGAGGGCCCACACGCAGTGCCGTCGTTGTGTGAAGCGCTTCGTGCTCACTGTTGGGACTGATGATGGAACAGCAGGGAGCAGAGCTCACGTCCCCGTGCCCATCGCAGCGCAGGCACCCCCAGCTTTGTCAGCTCAGACCTCCGACCCCGTGACCATCGCGGCGCAGGCACCCCCAGCTTTGTCAGCTCAGACCTCACGTCCCCGTGCCCATCGCGGCGCAGGCTGTCCCCCAGCTTTGTCAGCTCAGGCCTCATGTCCCCATGCCCATCGCGGCGCAGGCACCCCCAGCTTTGTCAGCTCAGATCTCCGACCCCGTGACCATTGTGGCGCAGGCTGTCCCCCAGCTTTGTCAGCTCAGACCTCCGACCCCGTGACCATCGCAGCGCAGGCACCCCCAGCTTTGTCAGCTCAGACCTCACGTCCCCGTGCCCATCGTGGCGCAGGCTGTCCCCCAGCTTTGTCAGCTCAGGCCTCATGTCCCCATGCCCATCGCGGCGCAGGCACCCCCAGCTTTGTCAGCTCAGACCTCCGACCCCTCGCAGGTGACACCCACTTTGGGGCGAGGGCTCAGCCAGTCCTTGGGGCCGGCTCTCCAGATGCTGGGTTGGGCAGCACCCCAGCCTTCACAGGGAGCCTGCGCCGAGAAGGGTCCGCAGCGCTACCGGCGATTTCAAGGTTCCCCTCCATCCTGGCGACGCAGCTTCTGGCCCTGTCTCCCTGAGTCCTCCGAGAAAGGAGCCTGAGGTGCTTGTGAAACCCCTGAGCACGCTGGGCCTGCGCTGCGGCCCACGAACAGGAGTCAGAGTGCGAGAACAGAGAGGCTCGCGTTCCCAGAGCTGGTGAGTGCACCTGTTGAGTCAGGGCTTCCTGAGTCAGTGAATGAACCGTGTCAGACGTATCGGTTGCCTCTGAAGAGCAGGCAGTGTTGGGGCTCAGGAGGTAAAGGATCTTCCTGCAATGCAGGAGGACCTGAGTTCCATCCCTGGGTCAGGGAGAACCCCTGGAAAACAGAAAGGCTCCCCACTCCATTATTATTGCCTGGAGAGTCCCATGGACAGAGGAGCCTGGTGGGCTACAGTCCATGGGGTTGCAAGGAGTCAGACGCAACTGGGTGACTTTCACTACACTACTATATATAGTGAAAGTTGGATGGCATCACCGACTCAATGCACCCGAGTTTGAGCAAATTCTGGGAGATGGTGAAGGTCAGGGAAGCCTGGTGTGCTACAGTCCATTGGGTTGCAAAGAGTCAGACATGACTGATCAACTGAACAACACCACCAAATATGTACACACACACACACACACACACACACACACACACACAGAGATATAAGCATGCATCTGTGCTCCGTAGGCAGTAGCAAACGGGAAATCAGTAACTCAGCTTTCCTCGCTGGGTAACAGGCTCTGCATCTGTGGCACTCCACTGAGAGACACGTTAGTTGTCACACCTCTAAATGCAGTAGTGTGCATTGTTCCTTTAAGACATGGATTCTGGGAGAAGAGAGGAGAAATGTACCCACTCCATGCCTTCTCAGCCGAGGACTGAACCGGATCTCGAGGAAAGCCATGGGGACCATCCCTCCCAGTCACTCTTTGGACACCCCTCGCTGCTGATTACGGCGTCTTGAAATAATACACACAGAAGTGTTTCCACTCCAGAGTAATGGGATTTTGAGAGTGAACATCCTCTCCACTTATCTGAATTTGGATGTAATGTAATTTGTGATCACCAAAGAAGAAAACAGGACAAGGGTAATTAACCGTATTACAAGTGTGGAGAAAAGGTTTAAGTAGAAGTATTTACAATAGCTTTTTCTTCTGTGCACTGAAATGTCAGGAGGGGGAGAGAGCCACGTGGGCCGACAGCTGGTTCAAGTTAAGTCGGTGCTGACTTGGAATATTAAATTCTCAGTGCTCTGTGAAGAATGCAGTTGCTCTCCATGAGTCCACAGAGGGCCATGGGGCTTTTGCTGAGCTGAGGTCCCGCGAGGATCTGAACAGCTGGCTCGCCACCCACAGGGTCTGCTCGGCCTGCGGTCCCGGGGCTTCGAGAAGCACGTAGTAACCGTTCACCAGCATCTCCGCTGTGCCAGAGGCGGCTCTGTGCTCCTTGGAGGGACCGGGGGCGTGCGTCAGAGACACGGGTGTGGTGTGAGGCGAGAGGGACCAGCAGCTGACGAGGGAGAATCCCCGGGCTCCTGTGCCAAGCGCTGGCCTTCACCCTACGATGTGTGAAGGCCTGGAATGAGGCTGAGGTGCTTAACAGCATGGATGCTTTAAATCCCTTATCAATGACAAGCTAAATGGGATTTAATTTGAGGGGATCCTGGGTTCTGCAAGAGTTCGTCTGTCCCTAAGGAGGAACAAGCTGATTCGTCTTCCTTACGCGAGGATACCTAAATCAAGTTCACCAGCAAACCTAAGTATTTTACAGTTAAGGCCAAGTGAGGACCCGAGCTGAGAGGTTCAGAGAGAAGTTTCATTAGGGCTCCTTCAAAGGACCAATAGAAATGAGAAGTTAGGCAAATCGCCCAAAGGGAAAGGCACGAAAGTATAATAGCTCCCTCTTCATTTCAGGTCACATTTGTCAACCCAAACAAATCGCTCAAACTGAATTTGGATCAGCTTATTGTGGCGGCCACATGAAATGTCTTGCTTCGTCATTTGCATCTTTGGAGTTCTCCCCACGCAGGCCAAGTGGGGCGGAGGGGAATTTAGAGCTCCCTCCCGCCTAACCCTGCTTTCTCATCCAGATGTGAGCCCAGCGGGCCAAGGGCTGGGTCAACGGCCCCTCTCTGTGCCATGAGTCTAGGACTGAATGCTTGTCCCCCGCTGGCCACACCTCACGCGGTGAGAGCTCCACGAATCTTCACGGACATCACAGTGGCTGTAATTCAAGGTCACGGGGAGCAGGCCTGTGGATCAAAGGCAGTTCTGCAACAAGACCCTCTCTGACCTTCCTGGGAGGGTAGTCTCCTTAGTGTGGGGCTCGGGTGGAAAGGCTGTCAGCGGGTGACCCCAGACGGATTCCTGCTTCTCTTCAGTCCTGGTATCGTACAGATGAAGCTTAATATTTTAAGTGTAAAAGCGCACAGCCTATTTTGCAGTGTAATCCAGGAGCAGACAGATCACGGGTGGTGACTATTTGGAAAAAGAGAGAGGGAAGTGGTGGAGAGAGCCGGCCTGGCCTGCGGGTGGCGTCCCCCGGGCATTAGGGTGTTCTCCGGGGGAAGTACTCACGCTGTGCTTGGTGGGGATTTAGGTGGTATCATGACATGGAAGGACTGCTCAGATTATAAGGATGTAATGTCCAAAATCTAGTCTAGTTTTAGTGGCAACTATGTAATGTGAGAGCTTCCACTGTGGCTCAGGGCGTAAAGAATCCTCCTGCAATGCGGGAGACCTGGGTTCAATCCCTGGGTTGGGAAGATCTCCTGGAGAAGGGAAAGGCTACCCACTCTGGTGTTCTGGCCTGGAGAATTCCATGGACTGTATAGACCATGGGGTTGCAAAGAGTTGGACACGACTGAGTGGCTTTCACTATATAATGTGAATTACATTGTACGAAGTTATATCCATAAATACTCACGTCTTTCCCACGTCCTGTGTTTCCCACAGTACCTGCATCAATATTCTTAGATCCTAAAAGCTTGTTCTGCAGGGAATTTTGGAGCAAGGAGAGGATGGAAGGAAAAGGGGACGTGTTCACTGAAGACCTCCCAGCCTCAGCAAAGCCATCAAAGAACCTCCATGCCAGCTACTTCCCCAGAAAGAAAAGAAGTCATGAGACAAGATGAACGTCACTGGCTGGCTGAACGGGCCTGGGACTTAGGAGCCACACACAGACACGTCTGCTCCGTGCCCAGCACGGAGCAGCTGTCCAACTAATGGCCACTCCTGTCGTAGACTCTGCCTGGGCCGTTGAGGGGAAGGGGACCAGGTGTGTGGCCGAGAATGAACACGTATAAAACATGCCACGCAAGGAAGCAGAGACCAGGATGGTGGGAACAGTGAACGGGGGGCTGGATGCGAAGACGCCCTTCGATCAGCTAAAACTGTGGAGAGCTGCCGCATCTGCGGGCAGTCCTGTCACCTCCTGCTCCGGGTCGTGTGAGTCCAGAGTGACCCTGAGCCCTGACTTTATCCTTAACAGGAGGCCCCAGGCCCTGTGGCAGCCTCCTCTGTCAGGTTGGGATGTGAGTCAGGGCAGAGAGGGCCACCCTGAAGGCCGCCAGTTCCTCTGATGCTCGTCAGAGAAGCATTTAATACTGATCAGAAATCTTATGCCAGCTCCATGTCCAAGGAAACTTCCAGGATGCAAAACTCTCTGTGGAAAATGTAACAGTCACAGTTTCACCTGGAGTATCTTCAGAAACAAGGCTCATCAGGGGTCTCACGACTCCTTCAACTGTAGCCTGATCGCCACAATCCATTTTAGATGAAAACCTAAAAAGTCGTTTGTTTTCCCTTGATAATTCTATTTACTTACAGGTAACCGAAGCAAAGCAAAATGGCCAGATTGCTCTCCTCGTTATGCTTATTATTGCATGAGTGTAAAATCGAGCACAACCCACTAGGAAATCTGTAAATGTGACACTGCTTAGAGAGTCCTCCCCAAAGTGCCTCACTTGAGACACAACTGGATGCCTTGAGTTGCCCAACTTGCTTGTAAATAATTAGAACAAAATAATCATTTCTTTTCTTAAAGCCTGGGCATTGAACTCTTACACAGAAGTAGGGTCTCTCAAGTCAACAGGAGATAAAGGCTATAGGTAGGTAGGTATGCACTGAGGCTGGATTTTTGAGGCTGGAGGATGAAAGGTTGGAGTCTGGGGGAGCTGGGAGCTGGGGGCTGAGATCTGGAGGCTGGAGGCAGACATGTCGCTCTGGTAAATGTGGATATAGCTGAGTATACAGTCCTAAGCTCTTAGCCTCCAGCTTGGAAAGGGGGACATTAAGCAGGAGGCCATGGGAGGCTGGCCAGGGGAGCCTTTACATTCTGGGTGGGCAGGGACGTCAGTCAGGACTTCATAAGTTTGGCAAGTGAAGGAGGGGGTCAGGGTGACGCTGAGTGAATGAGCTGATGGGATCCCTCAGGGAACGTGGTCCGTCTGCTGGAGCCCTGCTCCCTGCCCCGTGAGGTGCCAAGTCCTTTGGGGCTGAGCCCTGGAGTGCCCGACTGGACTCCGGGGCCGCGGGGCTGGGGCGGGGCGAGCCTGGGCGCCAGGTGTGGGAGGCTGCAGGCCACGCCAACTGGGGGCTCTGGAAACAGCAACGGGGGCCGTTTGCTGGGGAAGTCTGCAGAGGGGGTGGCCACGACAGGCTCTCAAGAAGCGCAGACACTGGCCAGGCTCAGCCTGCTGCCCAGGCTGGCGGATGGCACCCTGTGGGGGTGGGAACCAGGAGGGGCTCGGCGGCCAGGACTCGGAGTGACCCGGGGAGCTGCCGGAAGGCCCGCAGTGACCGTCCACAGCCGTCGGGGTCTTGGGGGTCGCTGCCCTGACCCACTGGTCCCAGCGGGTGGTGGTGAGAGCAGCCGTTTACGATCTGAGACACAGCTGCAGGCCTCTCCTCTGAGGGGGGTCACTCTTCCCCAGGAGCCGAGCCGGAACCACAGCCCAAACCTTCTCTCTGGGACCCTTTGTAAAACATCACTGAGAAAAAACAGGAATGACATGATCCATCAAGCTCAAACTAAACATCCCAAACTTTCTATCTGCTGAGCATCAGGAGCATCCAGCTGAGATCGTGGAAGAGACCGCGGCTGGATTAGCAACATGGATGAAGGCAGGGAGAGGGGTCCTCACCCGACGCCGTCACTGACAGGCCGGTTCATCAGAAAGGAAGATTGCTAACCCACAAACACCACGGTTTAAGAAGTTCCTTTCTCAAATTCATCACACACAAAAAAATAATCGTGAAATAACAGCCCAATAAGAAAATGTGTTAATAAGTGCATATTTTTGTCAGGGCTTCTCAAGCTCTGGAGTGTGGACCCTGGAGGCTCCTGAAACCTGCCAGGGACTCTGGAGCGCAGTGCTCTCTTCATCAGAACACTGAGGTGTGTGCTGTGTGCTGAACTGTGTCCCCAGATTCAGGTCTCGAGGTCCTAAACGCTGGAGCCTTACCTGTGGCCTGATCTGGAAGCACGATCACCACAGATGTGAGAGCCGGGGGGGCCACAGTGCAGCGTGAAGGCATGGAAATGTTACTTGCTCAGCCGTCTGAGCCTTTGCAACCCCGTGGACTGCAGCCTGCCAGGTTCCTCTGTCCACGGGCTTCTCCAGCAAGAATGCTGGAGTGGGTTGCCTTTCCCTTCTCCAGGGGACCTTCCCAACGTAGGGACTGAACCCGGGTCTCCTGCCTTTCAGGTGGGTCCTTTACCATTTGAACTACCAGGGAAACTATAATCCAGTGTGACCAGTGTCCTTCTGAAGCGGGGCTGTGGGTGCAGAAACACGCCGGGAGAAGGTGAGGAGCAGAGCCGGGGCAACCACGCTGAGGACGCAGCCCCAGCAGCTGGGTGGGGGTCAGGGCAGGGCCCTCCCGGCCCCATGGGGGCCACCGGCCACCCCTCTCAGCTCACGGCCCCGCTCCCGAGTGGAGCTTCTGCTGTTGAAGCCCTGCAGACTCACACCAGGACTCGCCATGGGTGTGCATATTCTCTCCACCTTCTAGAATATTCCAGGGCCAGAGGGTGAATCTGTGGGCTTTCAGAGATCCACTCGACGTCCTTCTCCTCCTGCAAATGTGTCTGGACCCAGCACCCACAGAGCATCAATGGGGCCCTCCTGTGTCAGCTGTCAGGACAGCAGAGATGGAGCAGGAACATTCCAAGGGTTGCCTAACTGCCCTAGACTTTGGGATTTCTCCTGGAACAGCTCTGCAAAGCCAGCGGTCTCAGAGCTGGGGCCCTGGGTTCTTCTGTCCCACACTTGCAGTGACTCGAGGCTGTGTGACTTGAGAAAGCCTTTGGTAAAGCCCTGAAACCATCGATCCCAACCCCGAGGTGTCTTTTTAGTATTTTCTTTGTCAGGATGGGACGTGCGCGAGCAACCATTCACACAACTGAAGCTACTTAGCATGCATGCACATAACCAACTTTATTATTTATTTTATTGCTGTTTTAATGAAATATTTAAAATGTTTAAAAATATCTTCAGTATTAATTTTAATAGGCTAAATATCAATAGATACAATCCACTTATCAGTTCATTTTATTTCTCTGCCACCAAGTAATTCATCCCTGTTTTTTTTCAACTTTTAAAATGTACCAAAAAGATAGAAAATAAAAAGAAATGTAGCTCTTACCCTGGGGCTAATATTTCCAATCCCAGGGTAAATACCATTCTGTATTTAAGCTAAGTGTACAAAATTAACATCAGATGATGCATTCTGAACCAAATGTCTGTCAGAGTGTGTGCCATCTGGGCTGCGGGCCCAGTGATGAGTTATGGTCACCTGAGGACGGTTAGCCTGAGGCTGGTGTCCATCAGAGCCAGGCAGACCTCAGACCCTGTCACCCACGTTCTGTGCTGCTGATGGATGATAGCTTCCCAAAGTGAACTTCTGTTTACACTGTTTATTTTTTAATTGCAACATTTTATTTGTTTCATATCTGACTGTTCTTCAGTTCAGTTCAGTTCAGTTCAGTCGCTCAGCCATGTCCGACTCTCCGCGACCCCATGAATCACAGCACGCCAGGCCCCCCTGTCCATCACCAATTCCCGGAGTTCACTCAAACTCATGTCCACAGAGTTGGTGATGCCATCCAGCCATCTCATTCTCTGTCGTCCCCTTCTCCTCCCACCCCCAACCTTTCCCAGCATCAGAGTCTTTTCCAGTGAGTCAACTCGTCGTATGAGGTGGCCAAAGTATTGCAGTTTCAGCTTTAGCATCAGTCCTTCCAATGAACACCCAGGATTGATCTCCTTTAGAATGGACTGGTTGGATCTCCTTGCAGTACAAGGGACTCTCAAGAGTCTTCTCTAGCAGTTCAAAAGCATCCATTCTTCGGCGATCAGCTTTCTTCACAGTCCAACTCTCACATCCATACATGACCACGGGAAAAACCATAGCCTTGACTAGACGGACCTTGGTTGACAAAGTAATGTCTCTGCTTTTTAATATACTATCAAGGTTGTTCATAACTTTCACCGTGCGGAAATTATTCAGTTTCTATGCTCCATTTCAGTTTTTAATAAGTTAAATAGAGCCTGACCACTGAGAAAACTCAAACACTTGATCGTGAGGTTCCCGAGCTCCCCTCCCCTCCCCTCCCCTGGGGCCATGATTAGTCCCTGGGAAACAAACACGCAGACAAACAGGGTGTCTGTCTCTCCCCATTGCCGTCTCTGTCCCTGTGTCTCTCATTTGTCAGAGAGGACACTGACCTTCAGTGGGAATCCTCAGAGCACTCCCTCAGTTCTTGGAAACCCTGGCGTGCACACCTTCCCCTGCTTACGCTGTGGAAAGGCAGCTCTCAGGAGACCGTCAGTTTTCTGGTTCACGATTCCAACCCCGAAGCTCAAGTTCATGGCCATCATAGAAAATGCTATTCCATATGTAGGAAGTCGTCATCAAGTATCTCAGTCAAATTTTGTTTTGATCCTCATAATCAAGAGGAAAAAAGGAAATCCACACGCCCCTGTCAATCATAAAGCATTGAAGGTAAACTATTTCTTTGGGTCCTGACCCTGTTTAATCACATGAAAAAACCAAATCCACCCTGTAGACCATGTTTTACTCTCAGTAATTTCCTATCTTGAAATTAACACAGGTCTTTCAATCCCCTTGGCCAAAACAAACAAACAAAAAGCCCAGTGCTTTTGAGAGGGAGAGTTACAGTCTGATTTAGAATTGAGATGAGAAGCTGCCTCTGTTATCACCATCCTTTGTTGGTAAGCTTCTCAGGGATCTATCTTCCTGTGCCCATTTTTTACATGTGACAGAAACGTCATTCTCAACAGTGTCTTCAATAGCCATTTCTGTCAGTGATAGCTGATGAAACCACACCATCAATCTCTGCGGGTAATTTCACTGTGTTCTTTCGTAGGCTCTTGACTAGGTTTTAGTGGCTATCAGTCATGACTCATATGCAGAAAATTCTTAAAGAGATGGGGATACCAGACCACTTCACCTGCCACCCAAGAAATCTGTATGCAGGCCAAAAAGCAACAGTTAGAACCGGGCATGGAACAACGGACTGGCTCCAAATCGGGAAAGGACTATGTCAAGGCTGTATACTGTCGCCCTGCTTATTTACCTTCTATGCAGAGCACATCATGCGAAATGCCGGGCTAGATGAAGCACAAGCTGGAATCAAGATTGCTGAGAGAAATATCAATAACCTCAGATATGCAGATGACACCACCCTTAAGGCAAAAAGTGAAGAGGAACTAAAGAGCTTGATGAAAGTGAAAGAGGGAGTGAAAAAGCTGACTTAAAACTCAACATTCAGAAAACTAAGATCACGGCATCTGGTCCCATCACTTCATGGCAAATAGATGGAGAAACAATGGAAACAGCAACAGACTTCATTTTTCTGGGCTCCAAAATCACTGCAGATGGTGACTGCAGCCATGAAATTAAAAGATGCTAGCTCCTTGGAAGGAAAGCTATGACCAGTGTAGATAGCATATTAAAAAGCAGAAATTTTAAAATTAAAAAAAAATTTTTTTAAAGCAGAGACATTACTTTGTCAACAAAGGTCTGTCTAGTCAAGGCTATGGTTTTTCCAGGGGTCATGAATGGATGTGAGAGTTGGGCCATAAAGAAAGCTAAGTGCCAAAGAATTGCTGCTTTTGAACTGTGGTGCTGGAGAAGACTCTTGAGAGTCCCTTGGACTAAGAAGAGATCAAACCAGTCCATCCTAAAGGAGATCAGTCCTGGGTGTTCATTGGAAGGACTGATGTTGAAGCTGAAACTCCAATACTTTGGCCACCTGATGTGAAGAACTGACTAATTGGAAGATGCTGGGGAAGATTGAGGGCAGGAGTAGAAGGGGACGACAGAGGATGAGGTGGTTGGATGGCATCACTGAGTCGATGGAGTTGAGTCTGAACAAGCTCCAGGAGTTGGAGATGGACAGGGAGGCCTGGCGTGCTGCAGTCCACGGGGTCGCAGAGAGTCAGACGTGACTGAGGAATGGAACTGAACTGAGTCATGACTAGTAGGAATGTAGCAAGATCATTTTGAAAGTTGGCGTTTACTCCAAATCCAGGTCCATTATCTGTGGCTCCTGCAGAGCAGAGATGACCCAGGGTTGTCAGTGTGGACCTGGCCTTCTGTGGAGACCCTGGGCCCTCCTCCTGAAGAGTGTGTGCTGCCATCCCACACCCGCAGAGTCACCCACCCACAGACCTGCCGAGAACATTGGCAACGAGCGTTTCCTGACCAGTGCCAAACAGTGCAATAAATTACAGCTCCTGTAATGAACCAGCCCCCCGTAAATGAGCACCAGATGTTTTACAGGTGACCTGAGAGAATGCCACAATTCCCTGAATCCCATAAATAATAGGAAAGCTGTCAAGAAGAATAAGCAAATATAGATCATTTTAAAGTGTCTCAACATTCCTGCTTTTTTAACTCTTTGTCAACTAAAACACCCTGTTTTCTTTATATTAAAATAAAAGCAACATTTCCTAAAATTTCTCTGATTAAGCAGACAATTCTGGTTGAAATTTTTTGTAGTAGAATGAATGTGGCTTTAATCTGGGCATTGAGAATATATTAGGACTGCCCATGGTTAACACTGCTGAGGGGACGGGATGCAGTCTGAGGGGTGACGGGTCTCTGGGGCAGTGACCACCCATCAGGGAAGACCAGCCTTGCTCCCTCCAGTTTCCTGGTCCCCCCTGGGGTCTGCATCTCTGGAGAACCCTGACTAATGCCTGTCACCGGCCCCAGAAGCCCCAGTCTGCTCTCCATAATGTAAATTATATCATATGACATATAGTCTGCCATGCCTGACTCCTTATAATCTGTATAATGTTCAAGCTTTTGTGATTCACCCAGGTTGTCAGATGCACTGGTGGTTTGTTTTTCTTCATTGATAAGCAGTATCCACACCACCACAATTTGCTAATTCATGTGTCTTGGTGGAGATTTGGGATGTTCCTCGTTTTTGGCAATTATGAACAGTGCAACCATGGACACTCAGGTACGAGTCTTTGTGTGGATTTACATGTCCTGATTTATCTTGGGATATGTTTATAAGGCCTAATAGCTGGATCATAGTAAGTAGATATGCATCTTTCTAAGAAACTGCCAGACTCTTTTCCAAAATGTTGGTATTATCTTGCATTCCCACCAAGGTGTAAACATCTCGTCTCTTTTCCAACCCTCAGGAACGCCAGACTTCTGAAATGATTGTAGTCATTCTAGTGGGTGCGTGGTATTATCTTATATTGTGGGTCTTTGTTTTCAAAGCATATTTTTGTTGGGTATAGAATTCCTGACTGACAGGATTTTCCACATGAAGCTCTTGCTGCATCTTCTGGCTTACGCAGCATCTGTCAAGTCTGCTGCCGTTCTTACCTCTGTGTCCCAGCGTGTGACGAGCTGCTTTGGAGATGCTTTCTTTATGTTGGATTTCAGCAGTTTGACTGTGATATGCCTTTGTATACACTTTTTACTTGTCTGTGTGTTTATGTTCATGTTGTTTTTTTCTCTTAGGATTTATTGAGCTCCCTGGGCCTATCGGTTTAGAGTTTTCATCGAATTTAGGGAAGTGTTTGACTGCGATGTTTTCAGACACTCTTGTCTGACTCCTGCTGAGACTCAGTTACAATGACTCTCTTGATATCATTTGACAGATTGTCGTGTTTCCCCGCCGTTTCCCTCTGTGCATCTTTCGGGGATTTCACTATTGCTGTTTCTTCATATTCACCAATCCATTTTAGGAAAACATGGTTGAACTCAGCTGTCTAGACTTGGGGGATAGATAGAATTTCAGTGCTAAAGCTTGATCACTAAAGTGCTATTTTAACTGCAAGATGTGCAGGCAAAGCATGGCTCTTGGGTCAGCTGACCTTTTCTTTTTTAGTGAAGTTTTACTTGAGCATGGCCAGGCTCATCTGTGTGTTGTCTACAGCTTCCTGTGAGCTGCAATGACAGAGCTGAGTCCCTGCATGAGAGGCCACACAGCATGCAGAACCTAAAATATCCGCCAACAGAAAACGGCGCAAGAGTCACGACACGGTCCGGGGAATTCCTAAGCAGACATGCGTCACTATATGGAGACACGGAGGGCGGGGGCTGTGTCCACTGTTCACCACAAGCAACACCATTCTTTCCCATTTAAGTGTGAAATTTATTTTTCAAAAGACTTGACAATATTAATGCAATACTTAATGGAAAACATGAAAGTGCACGTGATGTGTTTCCTTCGCTGAATTTCAGCTGTGAGTAGCCGTCACCTGGCTTGACTCTGGCCCCTGAGTCCTCTCCTGCAGAGGAGCTTTTGAGTCTCCATGTGAATTGCAGCTTTAAGTGTTAAAAGGCTTCAAATGCACGCAGCGCCCCCAGCACTTGAAGTTCAAGTGGCACTTCAGCTTCTCGGCTAAGGCTGTCACCTCTGCGAGTTTATAGCCGCTACAGGGAGTTCACGTGCCTGATTAGAGGATTAGAAGGCTCCCCGCACTGTTGTTAGAGGCACATGTGGCCGCCAGAGGCCCGGCCTCAGCAAGAGAAAGAGTGGAGTCTGCATTCTAGGACTTGCATTGACCCCTCCTGAGCCGTTCTCAGAATGAGAAGCACCCAAACACCAATGTTAAGCCCATCAGAAAGAGGCTATTTGGGGACTGCCATCCAGCTTGATGAATGCTCCCTGGCAAAAAATCTTTGCTTCACAGGAAGTGTGTTTCGCTAAAACCTCAAGTGAGAGCTGTGGAGTGAGATGCAAGAGGCGAGGGTGCCGGGGCCGCGGGCGCAGACGGGGGTTTCAACTGAAGACGCACTTCCGCACACGCGCACAGGCGCCCATGCACAGACGGACACTGCCAGGCCACCAGCGTCGTGAGTGCGTCCGGGGACTTTCTGACACTTGAAGTGCCAGGACAATGCTAAGCTTCATCAGTGATGGTAAGTACAGCTGGCGTTCTTTCCTGTCTCCACTTGAGGTGATCTACACGTGTCACATGAGCTCATCTTCCTGTCCTGGGGGCGGAGCTTTACCATGATTCCTTTCATAGAGATGGAGGAGGAAGCTGGCAGTGGCTTCCCAGACCTGGTCTATGACTTCACGTGCTGCAAACCATTCTGTCCAACGAACACACAGATGTTTTCTCATGCGTGTTTCATGTAATGGGAGTGGTTGGTACATGTGTAGAAAAAGTGATTTCTACAGAATTCCATAAGTTACATCAATCAGATGACTTTCTGCTGCTGCTACTAAGTCGCTTCAGTCATGTTCAACTCTGCACGACCCCATAGACGGCAGCCCACCAGGTTCCCCCGTCCCTGGGATTCTCCAGGCAAGAACACTAGAGTGGGTTGCCATTTCCTTCTCCAATGCATGAAGGTGAAAAGTGAAAGTGAAGTCGCTCATTTGTGTCCGAGTCTTTGCGACCCCATGGACTGCAGCCTACCAGGCTCCTCTGTCCATGAGATTTTCCAGGCAAGAGTACTGGAGTGGGTTGCCATTGCCTTCTCTGTGACTTTATGCTGCTGCTGCTGCTAAGTCACTTCAGTCGTGTCCGACTCTGTGTGACCCCCATAGACGGCAGCCCACCAGGCTCCCCCGTCCCTGGGATTCTCCAGGCAAGAACACTGGAGTGGGTTACCATTTCCTTCTCCAACGTGTGAAAGGGAAAAGTGAAAGTGAAGTCGCTCAGTCGTGTCCGACCCTTAGCGACACCACGGACTGCAGCCCACCAGGCTCCTCCAGCCATGGGATTTTCTAGGCAAGAGTACTGGAGTGGCTTGCCATTGCCTTCTCCGACTTTATGCTACTGCCTCTCAAATATCTTGGTTTACATTCTGTAACTTAATTTTTAAAAAATCCTTCTTAAAACACAAACGTGGTCTTAGCACGTGTGTCCTGGGGTTCTCACTCACAACACAGACTTTGTTTCTTTAGGTGTGATGGATGCTGGGGGTGGGGGGTGCACCAGACTTGCTCCCCTTCACACAAGGAGAGCAGGCTTTCTGCTGACCTCCCTTCCGGCTATGCAGTCCTGAGCATACGGGGTCAGCAAAGGTGGTCAGCGCCCAGGCCCAGTGAAGGGGCCCCTCGCCTTGTGGCCACAGCCAGGAGCCCACGCCTCAGGCCGAGCGAGGCTCTTGGGTTATGAATGGCCAGCACTGGTCCCAGGAAAGGCCACGGGGACGCTTCGGAGAAAATGACCCATTGCCTTTTCAGATGTGTAAGGATGCAATTTCATGCATGACAGCTCAAGAAAGCACATTTAGTGTATTCAATTCTTCAAATTTAAACCAGACACCTGGCTTGAGTGAAATTTCCAATTGAGTTTCTTTCCCTCCAAGCCTCTGATGTTTGTAACTGTTCCCATTTAACCCAAACCACTCACTCACTCACCTTAGAAAAAGCATATTCGGGTATTTTATGTGCTGGAATTGAATATCAAAGAACAGTTTTTATTGCAAGGCTTTTACTAGCCAAGTTTGAACTCAGAACAGACCCCGTGCAGTGGCAAATGGATCTGGCCAGCAGTTACATTTAGAAATAAAACAGGTGAGTGGCAATCCATCAGATGCTAAATTGATATCTTCCCCCATTTGGAACATTTGGGAAGAAGCCCTGTGTGCCTTGTAAATGAAACAGATCTTTCCGCTCCTCTGCTTCCTTCAGCTTCCTCCCTTTGCTGTCTCAGAAGCAACATCTGTCAGTGCAGCAGCACCAGGGCACCCTGATGAGGCGCCAGGGAGAGCTTGGGGTGCAGACTTGGGGCCTCGTCAGAGAGAAATGCATCAGTCCAAAGAGTGTCCACGTGGAGAAATAGAGCAAAAGGAAGCATCCTATCTCTGACCCCTCCCCTCTGCTGACCCTGCTCGTCCTAGGCGGCCGGCTCTGTCGCCCTGGCTCCATCTCTCAGAGGGGTGAGCGTCCCTCGCTGCTCAGGGCCTGGGAGCAGTGTCGCCGAGGCCAGGAGGGAGAGGTGGTTCCCGCGGGACTCGGCCCTGGATCCCATCCTGATTCTTCTAGTCTAACCCCCACAGACAGCTCTGGCCGTTAGACACCCTGCCTGCCCTGCTTCACGCAGAAACGTGCCCGTTCTTCTGGATAATCTCGCAGAAGGTCTCTCTCTGTAGGTTCACGACCCCTCCTTCTCACCCTGGACACAGTGACAGTCAGAACACTGTTCTGACCCTCTCCTACCTACACAAAGGTAAGTTCAAAGAGGAGCAACCGGGACAACGTTGAAACATGTGAAAGCTAAAGCTGGGAGGGTGCTTCCCCCGAAGGTTCTGACATGCGTTCACTCTGAGAGGGCCCGCGCAGCCGAGTGAGAAGAGCGCCTCTGGGCCCATGCGCTCCTCCAAACGCCGCTGCCAGCCTCCCTCCTGCAGCCCGCCCCGTCCCTGCCAGCCTCCCTCCTGCAGCCCGCCCCGTCCTGGGCTGAGCGGCGCCGAGGGGCCGGCGCCGGAGCAAGATGGTCTTCCGAGAAATTCTCTTCTCAGGACGGCTGCTGAGTTAGCTGAGAGGCTGGAAACAGACTGCCTAGAATTAGTTCAAACCTGCGCCTCAAAGGGGAGCGGACTGAAGGGGAGGGAGCTGATAGGGTGGCAAAGAGCCGACACAACTGAGCGACCGGACAGAGCTGAACGTACTTTGCAGGGGGCAGCCTGCCTCTGAGGCGCATGGATACTTTGAAATGACAGCTGAACGTTTCTGAAGGTTTTCCACCTGTCAAAGTCCCCGGGGGCGTTTGTTGTACATGGAGAATCCCTGGTTCTGTTCAGAAGTCCCGAGCCAGGCAGGTTGAGCAGTTGCCCAAGGTTCAGCACCAAGGGTGCCCGTGTCCAGGCAGAACTGCGGGCTCCCTGAGAGGCTGCCGTGTTGGCATCGCCCCACCCCCACCCGACCTCCCAGACCCTCGGTCCCTGTCCCCGAAAGAGCCCCTCTGTCCCCGAAAGGGCTCTGTTCCTTCCAGAATTTCTGATTCTGCCCTTAAGATAAAATGTATCTTTCACTGAACCGCTGTGTCAACCAAGAGATAGAACCCCTCGTGAAGGATGCCTTGCTAAAGCAGCAGTTATTCAATCCAGAGTGGGGCTAATGGGCAGCAGCCATAGAGACGTGGGTCATTTCACCCTGAAAAAGGTATTGCCAGATGAGCAGGAAAGGAAACCAGGTGCGTGGATTCTTCTGAAAAAATACCAAACCTAGAATTGTATTTTGAAAATTAAAAACTAGCAGTTGAGACATTCAAATAAAAAGGTGAGTTTCCTGATATAAAAAGCAGCTGTTTCTTGTTCGGATTGAAGATGCACGGCTGCAGGCGATGGTGCCAGATGTGGGCATATCGGAAATCCTGGAAACACCAGGGCCAGAGGGTCCCGTCCAGAGGTCCGTCCACCTCGGACGGACCGCAGGCCTTTATTCCCAGAGTTTCTCCCAGGGCAGCCTGGCTGGGAGTCACTCCCTGGACACGGGGAGGCACCTGAGCTGGTTTGTCTGCTGAAGTCAGGAGAAATCAGTTCTTAAGAGGAGTTTACCTTGTCAGTTTAAATAAAACGTAAGAAGTAACAGTGGCTTTCACTCTGCCTCGTCTTGAATGTCTCTCAGCTGGTTTCCCAAGGTTCAGTCTTTGTCTCATGACAAATCTGTACTTGGGATTTCAGAGTCAGGAGGAAACTAGAAATCCTTGAAACTTTCTTAATTAACAAACAAAGCTTCCAGCATCCTTCCCAGGAAGCCGCTGGTTTTCAAGCTCTGCTGGACCCTGAGTGGTATAGCAAAAAGCTGCCTGGGACCTGCCCCAAGGAGGGCAGGAGCTGAGTGGGGGTTTTACCCAAAATCAAGCTCCTGGATCCCCGAGTCCTCGCAGAACCCAGAGACAGTCCAGACTGCCCATGGAGCTCACAGACAGACCCCACCCCACACCTGCGCCCCGGGAGCTCAGCCTCACCAGCCTCAGGGGCCCACTGCTGGTGCAACCCTGGTGCAACCCCCCCCCCATGTCCAGGGGCCCTCTGCCCCTCGGAGCTGGCAGGACTGTCTACCCACCTGCTGACGGGGGCCCTCCCCCGCAGTGGTCCTGTCCACAGGCCAGCCTGAGTGCTGCAGTGGCTGAGCCTTTCTGTCTGAGCAGAGGCTTCCACCGCCTGCATGCGAGCTCTGTGTCTTCCCCACACTGCCCTTCACACCTGCCATCCCGGGGCATCCTCCCTGCAGCGGCCCAGCCCCGGTCCCCCGGCGGCAGTCCTGCAGGGGTGAGCAGCTGGACGATCCGTGAGAACGCTAGGGTGTCGCCGGTCAACTCAACATCGAGTGCAAAGAGGCTCCATCCTTGTTGAGTGAAGCGTTTCCCAGGCCTGTGCCAGGGGCCACCTAGAGCCCAGCAAGTTAAGAGGGAGGAAGCATCCTCGGCCCCACCCCACCAGCTCCCACATTCCGGTTATCGTGGAGAGAGTGCAGCTGAAATAGCTTCCCTGGAAACCAGAGAGCCAAGCGTGCAGCTTGGGCGTAAAAACAGAACCTTCCTGTGTTAAAAGCGACCAGTAGGGGGCACTATCGGCTCTTGCAGAAAACGCTCAGACAACTTTTTATGGCAGTGAAAAAAATTCATTTAAGGAGTTTCTGAGATTTTAAATGAAGCCTAATTAATACCGAGATTTTCATTTCACTTCACACTGAACAGAGCAATCACTGATTTTCAAATCTCTTTTGAACTTGACACACGTTGACTTACACCCCCATTCAAGTACACTGAAGGGGTGCTGGGAGAGAAAGAAAAGAACGAAACCGCAAGGTTAGGAAATGCCTGATCTGCACCCAACAAAGGCTCCCAGCCCGGAGCTGCGGGCGGGGTGTCCCAGGTGTGCTCAATCCTCCCTGTCTGTCCGGGAATGATCTGCTCACGGGAGGACGCGAGGACGTGAAAAGACGGCGGTCTTGGGCTTTTACACTCTGAGCAAATGTCTGTTTTGCTAAAAGGCATCCGAACATCTGGGCACCGTTTTCGCTGGATTAGTCTGGACAATGTCTTTCAAACACCCTGCGTGGCAGAGCCCTGCCCGGGGGCGGCCGGCCGGGCAGCCAGGTGCCTGCCACGCCTGGCCCTGGGGCCGCAGGCACGGGACGATTGCCCCTTTCATGTTTGGATAAACAGCTCCCACTCCTTCGATTGCGGCTCTGCACTCCGAGGCCCACAGCCCGTGCACAACCCAGAGGCCCGCGCCTCCTTGACAAAGCGTCACGTTGGAGCTCTGGCGGCTGACCTTGATTCTGCTGGTCTCTCTTTGAGCTGGGGATCTCAAAGAGCTCTGCGAGTGTCTTAAATAAACTGTGCTTCCCGTCAGGCTGAGATTATGTAATGTAAATACACAGGCTCAGACCTTGCAGCAGCCCCGGGGCCTGAAGCCTGTGGAGAGCTGCCGCCTGGGGCACAGGGGACGCGGCTGAGCCAGAGGAGGGTGAAGGGCCATCTCGGCCGAGGGCGTGGAGGGCGGCGGTGGCCCGGGCAACGGGGAAACCCACGTGCTGGCTCCAGGGGCGGCCCCCACCCCCACCCAGCTCCCAGGCGGCAGGTCGTGCCACTGTGGGACCCAAGTGTGAGAACTTCTGATGTTAACAGGCACATGAAATGTGTTTTATGTGAACCACCTGACTGTGAAAAAGTGATTTCAACCAGACAAGCCTACAACTCACCAAAGTTACTCTTTGTACTGCCAATTTGCACCTTCCTGTTCAGGGGACTTGATTTCAAAGAGTCTACTTTCCAAATGAAGTCATGCACGAAACTCTTAGAATGTTGAAAGACTGATACACTTTTTCATTTGTCATATGGCTGAGGGGTTAAAGAATCTGCCTGTCATGCAGGAGATCCAGGTTCGATCCCTGGGTCGGGAAGATCCTCTGGAGGAAGAAATGACAACCCACTCCAGTGTTCTTGCCTGGAGAATCCCATGGACAGAGGAGCCTGGTGGGCTACAATCCACTGGGTCGCAAAGAGTCAGATGCAACTGAACAACTAAACATGCCTGAACACACAAGGGCGTTTTTTTAGTTTGACTTTCTCATATTTACTTATAACAGTAGAGGAATGACGGTGCTGTTTTGATGGACATTTGAAACCTGAGATCCTGGGGAATCGCCAGCAAGGCCTGCTCTTTCCAGCCTCAGCAGCCCAGTTACCACATCATTGTCTGGGTGACACGATAACAATCCTGGTGTGCACAGAATCAGAAATGCAGCTGCAAGCAGCGATCTACAAGGGACGCCTAAAAGTTCCGGGACGCTTCCAAATTCAACCAGACCTGGTGCTTTTATGAAGGATATTACAAACGTTTGCTTCCAAGACAAATCAAGCAGCAAAAGGTAACCACTTCGGCTTTCCTTTCCACAAAGTCGAAAGTCAGCCAGAAGAACCCACACCCACAATGAGCACCGAACTCCCCATGCCCCGTCGTGTCCAGACTGGAGTCTTACGGTGGAAAGAGCAAGTGCTGAGCTGAGACCAGGCGTGTCCCCTGGGAGGCAGTCAGTCGACAAGCACCAGAACTGGCCCTGAAGCCACGACTTCCCCTGACAAGACGAGCACGGGGCGGGACCCGTCAGTGGGATGGGGCAGAGTGCACCTTCTTACAGGACCATACGGGCACGGATACGCAGGGACTCACACTGCAAGCAAAGCTGAGATCGCCTGCTCAGAAGTGACATAGGATTCCGGCGTTGACAGACAGATGGCAGGTGGACAGGTGGACTGAGAGATCACATGGGTCTGGATTAAAGAAAGGAAGAGAAGACGCCGGTTTGCAGAGGGAGTCTGGTTCCTCAACAGGCGCACTGCCGTTGGTTAACCTGAGCCTGGATCTCAAGATCAGACTGTAGGAGTTTGACTCACGATGACCCAGAAGTGACAAGACTCTGGATGCTTGAGTGCGTTTGATTTGTGACACAGATTTGCAGTACCGAGAAAATGAATCGGGCTCAGCTCTTTCATCTTAAAAGAAGTTCTGTTGAAATACATTGTGCTGGCTTCAGGTGTACAGCACGCGGATTCAGCTGTACATACGTGTGTGTGTGTGTGTGTGTAAATATACACACAGATTCTGTTTTAGATGTTTCCCGTTATGAGTTATTGCAAGCACTGAGTGCAGTCCCCTGTGCTACGCAGTAGGTACTTGCTGTTTATCTACTGCAGATATAGTCGTGTGCCTATGTTAATCCCAACCTCCTGATTTATCCCTAACCACTTCCCCCTTTGGAAATCACTTTGCGAGTCTGTTTCTGTTTTGTAAATCTAACCACTTTCATTTGTGTTAGTAGGCAGCCGTGTGAAGGAATGAGTCCACGGGCTTCTTTAGTCTCACGGGACAAGGCCAACAGCAGGGCCCCCTTCCCCAGGAAGCCCGAGGAATCGAGGCCAGCCCTGCTGACGCGGACCCCGGTGGACACAGTCCTGGGGCATCACCCAGGAGGCAGCGGTTCTGGTTAGGGTCAGATTTCAGCCCAACTCTGGAAAGCTTGGCAGGCGGTTGAAAAGCACCGGTAAGTGACCCATCTGATCGGAGAAGCCCCTCGGCTGTTCCAAAAATTCACATCAGGGTCCCCCAGCCAAGAGTATGACTCTTCTGGTGGGGTGAGCTCCTGACTTTTCTCACCTGATTCAGAGGGAACTCAGATATGGAGCTGGAGCTGACATTTGAGGGAGATGATCAGCGGTCTCCATGGGGAGCAGGGGTCTCCATGGTGACCAGGTGCTAGAAACTTCTATGTGTTTTCAAGGCCCTGTTCATCATCATTTGAGATCTGGTTTGCTCTGGGCTGGGGCAAATGTCTCCACTCAGACTGCAGTTTTAGATTCATCTCAGCTGCAAAGAGCATAGCTGGGAAAGCTGAGAAAGGCTTCCTTCCACGCCACCCACCCCCGCCGCCAGCACCCGCTCCAGCACACAGCATTTGTAAGAAACAATGGCACGCGGTCCTGGAGGCTCCCTATCCGCAGCTGCTTCTGCACGAGGGTGGTTAATGGTCAGGTTCCAGCACCACCCCTCCCCACTGCCTCCACCCTAATTCTCAAAGCTCCTCCTAGAATGTCCCCTTTGCACACCAGCTCCATCCTTCTTCCTTCTTGATGGTTCTGCGGTGGACTGAATGTTTTCCTCCCAAGTCCATATGTTGAAACTGTGATCCCCGGGGTGATGGTGTTAGGGGTGATGAGGTCATAGGGGTGGAGCCCTTGCCCTTATAAAGGGGCCCCCAAGAGGCCCCTCACTCCATCTGCCATGGGAGGACCCAGTGAGAAAGAGAGCTGGCAGAGGCCCCACCAGAACCCGCCAGGCAGGCACCTCGGCCTGGACTTCCAGCCTCCAGACCGTGAGGAGTGAATGACTGCTGCCTATGAGCCGTCCTGTCTGCACTTCTGTGTTGGCATTGTTGAAGCCACCCCCACAGATCAAGACCTGTTCCTAGTTCAGTTTCCAAGTGGTGGAAATTACACGCCCCGTTCTGTACCGTCTGCATGCTGCAGCTTTGGGAGCTGATCTGCCTCCGGCTTCGAGCCAGGGAGAACCCTGGGGCCCAGTCCTGAGATGGGAAGGGAGACAGACAGCAGGGCCCCTCAGAGGCAGGGCAGCCACCGCGGTCACAGCCAGCACCTTTCCCAACTGCCGGGACCGCAGGGAGAGAGGGAACATCGGTGCAAAGTAGCGAAACAGCCACAAAACCCTGAAGCTGGAGAGGTGCCTTCAAGCATGCTGTTTCCGCCGCTGCTGCTTTAAGGGTCACCCTGAAGGAGGGCTCTCTGTGAGCCATGAAGTCAAACTGCCCCCTTTCTGCTCATGTCTGTGACTCCCAGGCGCGGTTTCTGGGCTCCTCCTGGACTGGGCGTGTGTGAACTGATTGTCAGCTCCCCACAATGTCAGATTCTGGGAACCTGCTGTGAACAGTTTTGCTCCAGCGAACCTGGGCCTCGAGTGACTCTGGGGAAATGCTGACCTGCAGCTGGACTTGCAGTGTCTGATGGCAAGGCAGATGGGAGAGGACAGGGTTTCCAAGACGACGTCTGGCTCTCCTCCCGCCCCGTTGCTTTCCCACCTGTGTTCTGTTCTGGTTGTCGGCAGGAGCTGCATCCTCCGCTTGCTTTATGGACACAGAGCCCAGCGTCCGAGATCAACCTGCTTCTCACAGATCAGCGTCAGCTTGGCCAGACCTGCCCCCTAGAGAGAGCTGTATTCAAAATCCAAGAGGAATGCAGGAAAACTCAAGGCTTCCCGGGTAGCTATCCTGGTAAAGAACCTGCCTGCCAATGCAGGAGACGTAAGAGACATGGGTTTGATCCCTGGGCTGGGTTGGGAAGATCCCCTGGAGGAGGAAATGGCAACCCGCTCCAGTATTCTTGCCTGGACAATCCCATGGACAGAGGAGCCTGGCGGGCTATGGTCCATGGGGTCATAAAGAGTCAGACATGACTGAGTGACGTAGCATGCATGGAAAAACTCAAGTCTACCCCTGCGTCTCACGGGAGGCAGGAGTGCTCAGGACGCCTTCGCTCTGACTGACCTTTGACTCCTGTTTCAACCTCATAGACTCACATGAACTCAGGACCCCATCTTATAATTCACAGTTCTAACGTTAAGACCTAACCAAATGGAATGAAATACTGGGTTTGCAGGTTAAAAAAAAAAAGGTAGCTTACACTAAGAAGGGGCTTTGGGAAGGCTGTGAAACTTTAAGAGGACCACTAAAGCATCGCTGAAATAAATAAATACAAATGGACTTTTACAAAGAGAAGGGAGGGAGGAACTGTTTAACCCTTTACAGCATCTTTCCATCACAAAGAGGATCCCACGGGTGATACATGGAGGCCCTCCTGTGACGCTCTCAGCGGCTCCAGCTGGGTGTAGACCCACGAACCTCTTCTCTGAAATCAGCGCACACACTGATTTCGGAGTTCTCCGGCCAGCTCCTGGACCCCACCCTCCCTGAGCCCCTGTGTTGACCCAGCTGCCGACTGGCCGTTGCAGCCCCTTTGAACACAGGGGGCTTTATCACGTAGGTTTTAATGGTGGTGCCACGGCTGATATTTGCATTCCTGCGCTGCTCAGACAGAAACCCATGCGCATGTTTACACAATTAACTGAGGGTCAGGAACACCCGAGTGCCCCGGACTCTAAGCCCCAGGAACAGAGAGGCTACGTGAAAAATGTGTTTAGAGTCAAAACACTCTAGTATCTAAGCTGAATGTTTTCCCATTTCATTTACAAATTTTATAGCATGCTTGACTAGTTCTGTTTATATAGAGAGTCTTTAACCTTTCCGGAAAAAAGAAAGGAAAAGAAAGCTATGGTACATTTTGAGGACGGAGCATCTCAAGGCCAAAGTCTTCATCATCTTTAAGGATCAACAAAAGCACTGGCATGGCCAGAACGCCTGCTGGCGGGCGTAAGGCGAGTTTTATTTCTTACTGAAGCAAACAAACTGCTCCAACACCTTGTGGCTTAAGCCACCAGCATCCTGTCACTTCTCAGCAGCTGACGGTCAAGGCCTGAGCAGTGCCTGGGCCCAGCTCCCCCGCCATGGGAGGAGGAGGGTGTGGGTAACCCCGCCCCCGGCCCAGAGCTGGTCTCTGGTCTCTGCCTGTGCTTCCACAGTTTTCCTCCAAGTCATTCTCGGGGCCCTTCCTTCCACATGGCCCCTCCAGCAGGGACCTACCTGAATTCCACCTAGGAGCTCAGGCTGAGGCCTTTTCATGGCAGGGACCCCACCCCAGGTGTGACCCCCAGGAGGCCAGTGCCCTGGGGAGGCCCGGTGACAACCACCACAGCCTTTGATGAGAAGCCAGTCCCCCATAACTTTTGGGTCATAAAACAGACACGTGTTTCTGCTTGGGGATTGGTTGCTGCTGAAATGCTTACTCGGCCACATTCAGCACCATCTGCTTCCCTGACTCGCTATGCTGGGAGGGCCGGTGGTGTCAGGGGGACCTTCTCATCCTCAAATCAGGACTGTGATTTTCCCTATAATGTAGGCTACACTACAGGCTTCACTGTTGCTTTATAATGCAGCCATCGGTTAAATTTCCTTACTGCAGAAGCTAGCGACCTAATAGGCTGGTCCCTCACGATGATTTTGGCCTCAAGGATTCTGATCCTCGTGGTAGATCAGTTCAGAGGTCAGTTTACCTGGTAACTGTTTTATTTTCCATCACTTGCCTCCTAGAGAGACTCTGCCCATCGGACTCACCTTCCTCCTACAGTAAATGGTCCAAGGATGTCCCTTTGTGTGTGTGTGTGTGTGTGTATTGTGTCACATCCATTGAAACTCCCAGACCTGTAAATCAGAGTACTTTGAGTCTCAAATTCCTAGGGTGTCTCAATTAACTATTAAGAGTGAACTGTTTCACCTTTGCAGGAAATATACATACGCATATATTACTCTAATGGTAAAGAAGAGCAGCCAGATGGGAGAACAAACCAGCACACTCAGATCAGCAGACGAGGAACACCAGGGACACAGGCTCTCAGGACCCGGGAGAGGACACGGTCACACATCGAGAAACTGTTCTGAGCCCACACACGTCATACTCACAGAGCACCAAGGATCTGAATTCTGCAATCTCCTGAGGAATCAAGCTTTTCTCAAGTGTCTCTCTTCAGCTCATAGACCATGTATTAGCCCATAAAGCAATGAATCAGTGAACTAAATGCAGGAGCCAAAGTTATAAAAATCTTTAAAAGAAAGCAGAAGTTTCTTTAATTGGTTAAGCAGGTATTTCTTAGATATAACATCAAATACACAATCTGCAAAAGAAAAATTGATAAATTGGAGTTCAAAATCCAACTTGTGTGCTTCAAAGACATCATGAAAAAAATAAAAAATCAACACAAAGACTGGGGGAAAAAATTTGCAAATCTTATTTCTTACAAAGGGTTGTTTCGAGAATATATATAAGTCACTCTTACAAATCAATAATGAAAATACAGACTATCCATTAAAAATGGGCAAAAGTAGAAACAGACATTTATCAAAAGAGATCACAAAATAATAGACACGAAAAGATGTTCAACATCATTGCTTATTAAGGAAATGCTAATTAAAACTACACTGAGATATCATCTTACACTCAGTAGAGTGGCTAAAATAAGAAAGGCATTCAGTCCACAAATGCTTGAAATAGGAGCCCTCACACGTTGTCAGTTGGCATGTAAAATGGCTTATCCATTTTGTAAAACAGTTGGAAAGTTTCTTTAAAACCGAAATACAAAGCTACCATCTGACCCAGAAGTTCTACTCCAATCTACTCACCCCCAAAGAAGTAAAAACTTGAAGACTTGCACACAAATGTTCAGAGTGGTTTTATTCATAACGAATAAAACATGGAAACAGTGAAATGATCATCAGCTTGTGAGTGGAGGAAGTTTGTGGTATGTCCACACACCGGGATAGAGTTCAGTACTAAAAGCATAAACCGTGTGCTGCAACAGGGCAGAAGCTTAAAAATCACTGTGCTAAGTTGAGGAAGCTAAATGCGGAAGACAGTACGTTGTGTTCTATTTATACGAAATGTCCAGAAGAGGCAAATTTATAGTGACAATAAAAGTAAGTGCCCGGGCTTTATGTGGAGATGAGAGTCGGCTATAATTGGGTGCAAGAGATCTTTTGGGGGGGGTCTGGATTGTGGTTATGGCTGTACAACATAAATGAGTTTGTACATTTATAAAAATCTTTAATTTGTACACTTAAAAGAGGTGAATCTTACATTATGTAAACTTCAAAAAGCTGTTCAAACAAAAGTCCCAGGTGCAGGTGAATGAAAAGAGCCCATTACCTGAATCCCAGGTGACACAGCTTATTTGTTCTCGCTGTTACAGGAGCCTTGCCCAGTGCTGCTGTTCACACAGAAACAGATTAGCGTTTGCGCAAGGGGGCCCGGCAGCGGGAAGGGGTCTGGGGCGGATGGCAGCACAGGCCTGGGTGCAGGCGGCCTGGCCACCCTGCAAGCCTCCAGAGCTTGGGCCATGGGCTCTGCCTGCTTCTCCTGGCACGTGGGGGAAGGCAGTGGGTACGACTGGATGTTGACCACGTGAGATTCAAGGTCACAAACAGACTGAAAGCAAAAGGACAGGAAAAATAGGCCAAGAGAACAGTGTCCAAGAGAAAGGAGGAGCAGCTGAGTCACTCTCCCGAGGAACAGTCTGGAGGAGGGCCCGCCGCCCCACCTCCCCGGATGGAGAACATCAAACAGCCCGCCCCACCTCCCCGGATGGAGAACATCAAACAGAAACGTTTGTGTCATTAAAACATATCATCCCTGACTTCATTCCAGGCTCATAAAAAGCACTTGATAAACTGAGATAAGAATTCAAACTTTAGTGCAGCTTTAAAAAGGGCTGAGATTATATATGCTTGCTTCTGGCAAGTTGAAAACACTTTAACATGGGTATATGAAAAGTTATGCGTGTTAATTTTATTTAAAGTTTCATGAAGTCTTGGAGGTTGTATCACGTTGTCCCATCCCCATTAAATATGTCATATTTTACAGTTTTGAAGAATCTCTTTGTAAAAAAATGTAATTTTTAAAATTCTTCCCCATAAACAACTACACTTAAAAGGCCTTCTAAAAAAGCTGATTTGCAAATGCTGAACACTAATATTAAGTAAGAGCCTCTGGATCGCTGCGGACTTCCAAGCGTCTGAGCAGGGCCCGGGCCTGGGAACTGTTTTATGAAATCTCCGCGAAGACCCTTTGAAAGAGCAGCCGCAGCCTGGAGACGTGCAGTCAGCCTGGGCCCCGCGGGCCGGACCGGAGGCCGAGGCGGCGCCGCCCGAGCTCTGGGCCCGGAGCGGCGGTCAGCATCCCACGGAGACCCGCCCCGCCGCCCTCAAGGCCTCCCGGGCGAGGCGGCCTCGGAGCCGTCCCTGCGGCTTTCTGCTCGGGCCCCAAACGCTGAAAATATCACCTAAGCGAGGATGGCGGCAGCCCAACGTTCACAGGAGCACAGCCTGAGGCCCCGGCCCGCGCTGTGCCCGCCGACCCCGCGCGGGTGGTGACCACGAGTCAGCCCACCGAGGCCAGCGGCTCGCGGGGTGTTTGCGGCAGCAGGTAAGCGCCATCGTGCCTTTCCGTGTGCAGCGAGGGGTGCAAATCCTGGCTCATTCCCGCAGGAAGAGGCTCCAGTCCTGTCCTCAGCCCAAAGCACCTTGCTCGCGTTCAAGGTGGGGAAAGCGCCCACGAAGCACCCGCGGAACGAGGGCTCCCACAGACCAGGCTGCTGCAAGTGCGCCTTCCCCTCTCTCGACACCGCTGCCCGTCAGGGCTCACAGGCCACACGCTGCGTCTGGCTGGTCCCCGCTGCTCAGTCACCCTCTGCAGCCCCGCCCGCTGCCCCTGGCAGGGACCCCGCGGCTCTGTCCTTGCTGCCCCTTGTCCTGGGCAGGGCCCCCATCACCCTGCCCTACTCCCCACTCTCACACCGGCCCTGCCTTTACACTCGGGCCCTGGGCCCCCTCTCTGACCCCTCACTAGCGGGGGTCATGGCCAAACCCCGGGGTTCCTGGTTCTCATGAACCAGCTGCCTAGAGGGCCGGCCGGCTATTCTGGGCCAGCCGGGGATAATCACACCCCCCTCCAGGCCCAGGAAGCGGGCGAGAGAACCCAGCGCCGGCGCCTGCCAGGGGAGAGACAGGAGTTCCTGGAGTTCAGGCTCTTGAAACAGTGCCTGCTTTGTGAGGAACGCAGGACAGTCGGATGGCATCCCCGACTCGATGCCGTGAGCCTGAGCAAGCTCCAGGAGATGGGGATGGACAGGGAGGCCTGGCGTGCTGCGGTCCAGGGTGTCACAGAGAGTCGGACACGACTGAGCGGTGGAGCTGACCCGTGAGGCCAGGCCAGCAGGGGTGGTGGGATGACGGTAGTGCGAGCAGGAGAGTCCCGGAGGCGGCGTCAGGGACGGAGCAGCAGCAGCGATGCTGGGACCGCGGCCACCGCGGCGGGGATGCTCAGGGTGGTGACGGTGGCGGTGGAGGTCTTGGCAGGAGGACTCACTAGAGGTGCTCAGCTGCAGGAAACAAACGCTCCATCTCAGAGGACACAGGGGCCGTGCGTCCCGGGGGGGCAGCGTGCCGTGTTGTGGACTAGGGGAGGAGGGATGGCTCATGCCCTGCCTTCCCCGTGGCCTGCGTGGCCCTGTAACAGCGTCGGCAGCTGAACCAGCAGATGCAGCCGTCCCACAGTCTCGGGGACTGAAGGCTGAGTCCAGGCAAGGCAGGCAGGGTCCCCAAGGCCTCTCTCCTGGGCGTGCAGATGACCGTCTGCTGCCTGTGTCCTCACAGGGCCGTCTCTGTGTCTGTATCTGTGTCCAGATCTCCACCTTATAAGGATACCCTGGTGCATTAGGGCCCATCCTAATGACCTCATTTTACCTTACTTACTTCAGGGCCTCGACTCTAAATGCAGTTATGTTCCGAGGATGCCAAGCTGTGGATTCTGGGGTTCAGGGTTCAGTCTGTAGCATCGCCTTCATCAGCCCCAGGTAGGGAACAGGTTCATCAGAAACAGCCAGTGGGGTCAGCGTCCTCTGAGATCAGGGGGTTGAGGGGGTAGATACTTGAACAAAACCAAGGTTATCTAAGGAAGGAAGAGGGGAAAATGATGACTATGTAACCAAAAGTGTTGATCTCCCTGGTTTTCATTGTTTCCCCCTTAATTCTGGGGCTTTAAAACCAGAGTGTCTGCATGTCAGTGCACAGGCCTGGCCACCGCCCCCCGGAGAGAGGGTAGTGCTGAGGCTGACCTTGGTGGGAATCCCTGTTCCACCTGCTCCCCTGGGACGGGCAGGTCCCAGCAGGACACCGAACCTTTACTTCAGAGCCATGAGCCCAGGGAAGTGGGCAGAGGACCCTGTTTTCCCAGCCTCGTGGCCTAGAGGACTGACAGCCTCTGTCTAACTTTGAAACTCACTACACATCCATCTGCTCCAACCCAAGGCCCATGGAGGGGAATCTGTCTTCTGCCACCTGGCACAAGGCTTTGCAGACACTGCCACGACTTCCAGACCTTGGAGGAACCATGGGCCAGAAGCACGTTTGAGCCGCCAAGTGCTGGGGGGTGGCAGTGGGGGCCAACCAAGGCCTACAGACCAACCAGAGATGCCCACGAGGCGGGCAGGGGGCACAGGGAATGCAGCCGGAGAAAGCAGATGTGTGACCTTCCCTAAATGCTGCCACAAACGTTCCCGTGTCCATGAAGCCTTTGCCGGAGTATTGGAGAAAGATACTTGCCAAGTGAATCACAGCTTTAGGGTATCTGGGGCTTGTTCGCAGAGACACATTCGAGCACTGACACACAGAGACTGGAAACTGCACCCTCTGGTGCCCTCTCCTCCCGAGCCACCACGTCCTCTGAGGCTGCAGACTCAGGAAAGCGTGCAGACCAGGCTCAGAGATCCGGGAGGGGCGCAGAGGCCCTCGGGGAGGTGCAGAGGAGATCCCCAGGTTTTCCGACTCATGCCTCCTCCATCCGTGTGGGGATGACCCTGGCAGGAAGGGTGGGCGGTGTCTGGGTTTGGGGGTAGAGGCATCAGAGCCAGTGGGGCAACCCCGGAGCAGCACAAGGACCCGTCCAGGGCTGGAGACCCTCGGCCTGGCCCGGGGGGCTGGCAGGGCTGTGACGCGAACCAGCGGGATCTTTCCAGTGCTGCCGCTGACCGGGGCCCGAGGTCTGCTGGTGCAGCCGACCCTCCCCTGGGTTTCTGCCAGTGAGCCCCTGTCCTGGGCTTTGTCCAGTGGCCAAAGGGATTTCCCGCCCAAAGCGTGGCCTTCCCGTGGCCATCGGGGCTGCTGGGGCCATGAGGCTGGCGTATGACTTGCCGGGAGCCACACTAGATGCAGGGTCTTTTCCACCCCACCTCTGGGGTGTTGATCAATTTCCCCCAAACCCCGGGAGGCGGACAGTGACCCTGGGCCTCCCAAACTCAGATTCCACCCCTCTGGACGCAGCACGTCCGTGCTGCACCTCATGCGAGGGGCTGACAGGGAGGAGAGCCAGCTCCGGGGGTCTCAGACCCCCACTACCCGCCCCCAGTCCTGGCCGGAGCCCCCGGGGGCTCCCCAGAGGCCCCCGCTCCGGAGGCCGCCGTCCACGGGCCAGGCCTCTGCAGCCTTGCTGTCCCCCTGGTCGGCTCTCCCCCAGCGACACCTCCCCCGGTAAGGGCGAGCCTCAGCCTGGACCGCGCTCCCCTTCTCCCCACCGCCTCCCCGCCATGCGGCGTCCTTTGGCCTCTGTGTGTCCCTCTCAGGCGTGTTCCTTTATTTTAACCTCACGCTGTGTCGCTGGGTGTGGGGCTCTCAGCGGTGCCTCTTGGAGTCCGGCGGCATCGCTGGGAGGGAAGCCTTCCCTGGCCACTGGTTCTGCTTGAGCCTCGCGTCTCTGAGACGCTGCCCTTCGCCCCAGGTGGCTGAGACTTCTGTCTGCTGCTTCCTGGCGTCCTGCTGTCCTTTATTTTGAGTTATAAAAGGCAGGGTTCTCTTTTAAGCACATGTCTTTAGATGGAGGTTTCTAGCAAGACATGTTTTGTGTGGAGGTCCTGCTCAGTCGTGCCCAGCTCTTTGTGACCTCATGGACTGTTGCCCACCAGGCTCCTCGGTCCATAAGATTCTCCAGGCAGGAATGCTGGAAAGAGTTGTCCTCCAGGGGCTCTGCCCCACCCAGGGATCGAACCCGTGGCTCCTGTGTCTCCTGCATTGCAGACAGATTCTTTACCCACTGAGCCACCTGGGAAGCCCCTGTCTTAAATAACGCTTTCATAATTCCATGAGTCAGTTTCTGGACTTTTTATTCTTTTCCATGACTTAATGTTTCTCTCCCTATTCCAACACTGTGCTAACTGGCACACTTTGTTATATTCATCCCCAGGCACTTTTGTCTTTAAGAAAAAGAAGTTATAGTCAGTGACTTTCATTCATGGTATATGGTATATAACATTGCACTTGTTATTCTGCACTGATTTTCTACCCAAAACCGGACCAATGGCTTATTAATGGTAAGTTTATAGATTCTTTGAGTTTTATATGTAGACAGTTGCATCATTCTTAAATATAATACCTTAAAATCTTGCTTTCCGATCCTTATATATACATTTAAAAACAAGCCAACATCAAATTTCACAGGTTAAAATCTCAGGACAAGACTGAATGGAAATGTGAGACCAGACATGCTCAACTTAAGTGAGTAGTCCTGAGATTTTTGCTCTCCTGTGCATCAGCTGCCGTAGGACTTCTGGGATGTGACGCATCGGGTTTGAAAACTGTCTTCCATTTGGATTGCCATGAAATGTATTGTCATAATCCTGGATACTTTTGAGTGGAAAAGGGGTCCTTCTGTTACACAAATACAACATTTGAAAGCAGGTCCATCCTGAATAAAGCAGAGTATATGGTTATAATGATACTCATGCTTTGTTATTAAACACACATCAAACACAATTGAGTCTAGCATTGAGTTGATTATATGTAATTTCTCCTTTAAACTTTTTCTGTAGTTAATTGGGGCTTCTCCTGTGGCTCAGCGGTAAAGAACCGGCCTGCAATGCAGGAGAGCATCAGGAACCCTGGGTTCGCTCCCTGGGTTGGGAAGATCCCCTGGAGTAGGAAATGGCAACCCACTCCAGTATTCTGGCCTGGAGAATTCCATGGACAGTGTTAATTGATTTTTGGTAGCCTTGCATTCCTTGGATAAGCTGTATGTGGTCCTCGTATATTTTATAGAATGCATTGCTTTGTTTGTTTTTAGATGCAAAGGATTTTAGCATCTGAGTTTCTGACCAAGGCGGAGTTTAATTTTCAGTTTTCATGACATTTTTGTGCAGTGTTTGTTAGCCTTGTCAATTACAACAGGGAGCTTACTTTCTACATTCTAGTTAGTTTAAGATTAAGTTATTTCTTATTTGAATATTTCCTTGAATTTACCAGTATATTTATTTAAAAGTGATATTTTTTTCTTGTTGAAGAATTTTTAACTACTGGTTGAATTATCTTTATATAAGATTATTTTCATTTTCAGTTTCTTACATTATGTTTTTCTGGAAAGTTGTCAATTTAATATGCTCAAATTTAATGCAATAAAGCTTTTCATAACGTTAATCTCTGTAGCATTATAGTTGTGTTTCTTTTTAATAACCTTGTGGTTTATTTATACCATTTCTATATTTTCCTCCATCTATTTACTGGCTGTTTAAAATCACATGTATTAGTTCAGCTTTGTTTATCTTCTCTGTTATAAGGTCATTTTGTTTATTAGTTTCTGTTTATCTTTCTGTTTGACTTTTCTTTCCCTTATTCAGGATTATTCTGCATGCACTTCTCATTAATATTTAGTCAGTCTTATATTTTTGTAAGCCTTTAAGCCTGTACATTTCCCTTAAAGTACTGTTTTAGTTGAACACTCAAGTTTTAGTATGTAGATTGTTTTTTTTAAAGTTTTTCCATGCAAAATATTTGTTAATTTTCCCTTGTGATTTTTTTCAACCCATGATTTATTTTAAAATGTACTTTTAAATTTCCAACTCAATGAAATTTTATATGATATGATTTCAAACAGCTATGTGTCTGGTAGATAATATTATTTATATAAAATCAATTCCTTCAGCTTATTAAAGATTCGTTTCTTGACCAATGTGTCATCAATGTTTTAAAATCTTCTGTGAGTCCGGTTTAGCCTTTACTCTGGGTGTTCGTTAAGTTATTGTTTCTGAATGTTCTTCCCATCGTCTGTATTCTCACTTGGTTTTCTGTTCTCTGAGAGTTGTACTAAAATCTTCCACTACGTTGGTATTTTTTCTGTTTATGTCCGGAATTCTTTCAATTTTTGTTTTATGTAGTTTGAGGTTATTTTACTCAATGCATACAATCTTCAGTGCAAATATTGTTATTTGTAACTTCAGCACTACTCATTACATAGTGACTATTCCTCTAATTGGAGAAGGGAATGGCAAACCACTTCAGTATACTTGCCTTGAGAACCCCATGAACAGTATCAAAAGGCAAAATGACAGGATAGTGAATGAGGAATTCTCCAGGTCGGTAGGTGCCCGGTATGCTACTAGAGATCTGTGGAGAAATAACTCCAGAAAGAATGAACGGATGCAGCCAAAGAAAAACCAATACCCAGTTGTGGATGTTACTGGTGATAGAAGCAAGGTCCGATGCTGTAAAGAGCAATATTGCATAGGAACCTGGAACTTTAGGTCCATGAATCAAGGCAAATTGGAAGTGGTCAAACAGGACATGGCAAGAGTGAACATCGACATTCTAGGAATCAGTGAACCAAAATGGACTGGAATGGGTGAATTTAACTCAGATGACCATTATATCTACTACTGTGGGCAGGAATCCCTCAGAAGAAATGGAGTAGCCATCATGGTCAACAAAAGAGTCTGAAATGCAGTACTTGGATGCAATCTCAAAAATGACAGAATGATCTCTGTTCGTTTCCAAGGCAAACCATTCAATATTACAGTAATCCAAGCCTATGCCCCAATCAGTAACGCTGAAGAAGCTGAAGCTGAATGGTTCTATGAAAACCTACAAGACCTTTTAGAACTGACACCCAAAAAAGATGTCCTTTTCATTATAGGGGACTGGAATGCAAAAGTAGGAAGTCAAGAAACACCTGGAGTAACAGGCAAATTTGGCCTTGGAGCACGGAATGAAGCAGGGCAAAGGCTAATAGAGTTTTGCCAAGAGAATGCACTGGTCATAGCAAACACCCTCTTCCAACAACACAAGAGAAGACTCTACACGTGGACATCACCAGATGGTCAACACCGAAATCAGATTGATTATATTCTTTGCAGCCAAAGATGGAGAAGCTCTACACAGTTAGCAAAAACAAGACCAGGAGCTGACTCTGGCTCAGATCATGAATTCCTTATTGCCAAATTCAGACTGAAATTGAAGAAAGTAGGGAAAACTACTAGACCATTCAGATATGACCTAAATCAAATCCCTTATGATTATACAGTTGGAGTAATAAATAGATTTAAGGGACTAGATCTGATAGAGTGCCTGATGAACTCTGGATGGAGGTTCGTGACATTGTACAGGAGACAGACACCAAGACCATCCCCATGGAAAAGAAATGCAAAAAAGCAAAATGGCTGTCTGAGGAGGCCTTACAAATAGCTGTGAAAAGAGAAGCAAAAAGCAAAGGAGAAAAGGAAAGATATAAGCATCTGAATGCAGAGTTCCAAAGAATAGCAAGGAGAGATAAGAAAGCCTTCCTCAGTGATCAATGCAAGGAAATAGAGGAAAACAACAGAATAGGAAAAACAAGAGATCTCTTCAAGAAAATTAGAGATACCAAGGGAACGTTTCATGCAAAGATGGGCTCGATAAAGGACAGAAATGGTATGGACCTAACAGAAGCAGAAGATATTAAGAAGAGGTGGCAAGAATACACAGAAGAACTGTACAAAAAATATCTTCATGACCAAGATAATCACAATGGCGTGATTACTCACCTAGAGCCAGACATCTTGGAATGTGAAGTCAAGTGGGCCTTAGAGAGCATCACTAGGAACAAAGCTAATGGAGGTGATGGAATTCCAATTGAGCTATTTCAAATCTTGAAAGATGATGCTGTGAAAGTGCTGCACTCAATATGCCAGCAAATTTGGAAAACTCAGCAGTGGCCACAGGACTGGAAAAGGCCAGTCTTCATTCCAATCCCAAAGAAAGGCATTGCCAAAGAATGCTCAAACTACCGCACAATTGCACTCATCTCACACGCTAGTAAAGTCATGCTCAAAATTCTCCAAGCCAGGCTTCAGCAATGTGTGAACCATGAATGCCCAGATGTTCAAGCAGGTTTTAGAAAAGGCAGAGGCACCAGAGATCAAATTGCCAACATCCACTGGATCATGGAGAAAGCAGGAGAGTTCAGAAAAAAATCTATTTCTGCTTCATTGACTATGCCAACGCCTTTGACTGTGTGGATCACAATAAACTGTGGAAAATTCTGAAAGAAATGGGAATCCCAGACCACCTGACCTGCCTCTTGAGAAACCTATATGCAGGTCAGGAAGCAACAGTCAGAACTGGACATGAAACAACAGACTGGTTCCAAATAAGAAAATGAGTACGTCAAGGCTGTATATTGTCACCCTGCTTATTTAACTTATATGCAGAGTACATCATGAGGAACGCTGGGCTGGAAGAAGCACAAGCTGGAATCAAGATTGCTGGGAGAAGTATCAGTAACCTCAGATATGCAGATGACACCACCTTTATGGCAGAAAGTGAAGAGGAACTAAAAAGCCTCTTGATGAAAGTGAAAGAGGAGAGTGAAAAGGTTGGCTTGAAGCTCAACATTCAGAAAACAAAGATCATGGCATCTGGTCCCATCACTTCATGGGAAATAGATGGGGAAACAGTGGAAACAGTGGAAACAGTGTCAGACTTTATTTTTTTGGGCTCCAAAATCACTGCGGATGCTGATTGCAGCCATGAAATTAAAAGACACTTACTCCTTGGAAGGAAAGTTATGACCAACTTAGATAGTATATTAAAAAGCAGAGACATTACTTTGCCAACAAAGGTCCGTCTAGTCAAGGCTATGGTTTTTCCCGTGGTCATGTATGGATGTGAGAGTTGGACTGTGAAGAAAGCTGATTGCTGAAGAATTGATGCTTTTGAACTGTGGTGCTGGAGAAGACTCTTGAGAGTCCCTTGGACTGCAAGGAGATCCAACCAGTCCATTCTAAAGGAAATCAGTCCTGGGTGTTCATTGGAAGGACTGATGCTAAAGCTGAAACTTCAATACTTTGGCCATCTCATGCGACAAGTTGACTCACTGGAAAAGACTCTGATGCTGGGGGGGTTGGGGGCGGGAGGAGACGGGAACGACAGAGAATGAGATGGCTGGATGGCATCACTGACTCTATGGACATGAGTTTGAGTGAACTCTGGGGGTTGGTGATGGACAGGGAGGCCTGGCGTGCTGTGATTCATGGGGTCATGGAGAGTTGGACACGACTGAGCGACTGAACTGACTGAATGATTCCTCTAATAATGCATGTTCTTTTATTTAAAGTCTGTTTTATCCAGTACTAATATCAACACACGCTACTGAATCTAATATTAATGTGAGTCTCCCTGTGCCTGGCACACCTGCCATCACCCTTCTTTCCAATGTTCAGTGTCTTCCTAAGCAGATGCTTGTGTCACCAGTGGTTCAGCTTGAGGACCAAGGCCTGCGTCCCCCAAGCTGTCGGTGGGGTCCATCTCTGGCAGCTTCTGCAAGGCCCCTTGTGGGAAAGTTCCTTCTGACAAACAGATCTGGTGCGAAAGGTAGTGCGGCCACCCAGGGAGCAGTCCATGACCCAGCCAGTCAGCACAGGGATGAAAGTTCTGCCCTCCCTCAGCCTCAGGCAGTTTGGAAGAGACGCCATTACTCAGGTGCAGAATCAAAAAGATATATATATATATGGAAATACATGTCCCTTGAAGACCTTCAGAGTTTAAATACATGTCCCTTGAAGACCTTCAGAGTTTCAGGCTCTGCAGCAGCCCCCCCTTGACTCTGCCCTGCAAGCTCTGGCTGCCTCAGTCTCCCTGAATGTCCAGCCCTCTCTTCGTCTCAAGGAGACAGCAAGGTTCTGTGTGGGGTCCCTATCTGGACTACACTATAGAAAGGCTGTCAATCAAAGCATGTGTTTCACCGATGTCGGTCGATGGGCCAGGAAAACTGGCTTCAGGGAAGCATTTAACTAAGTCCAGCTTTTGAGTTTCCCAGTGTTCCCAGTGTGTGTGTGTGCACGTGTATGTGTGTGTGTTTATGCATATGTGTGTGTGTGTATGTATGTATGTGGGCTTCCCTGGTGGCTCAGACGGTAAAAATACACCTGCAATGTGGGAGACCTGGGTTCAATCCCTGGGTTGGGAAGATCCCCTGGAGAAAGAGATGGTAACCCACTCCAGTACTCTTGCCTAAAGAATCCCATGGACAGAGGAGCCTGGAGGGCTACAGCACATGGGGTCACAAAGAGTTGTACACGACTGAGTGACTAAGCACATCACAGCACATACACACAGACATGCACACACACACACACACGTATGCCCATGTTAATGCACGAGCATATATTTATTTAGAATTTTTGATTAATTATAATGTGAGAGTTAATTGGACTATCTAATCTATCATTTTGCTAGAATTTTTTTTAAACTTTTTATTCCTTTCAGTTCAGTTCATAAGCTCAGACAAAATTTATTTCAGTGATGAGATGGAGCTTTGATTTTATTATCATTCCAAACCATGCATCTCTCATTGATTTCAGGTTTCACCTTTACTTGTTAAACAATTAATTGCCATAACACTTGCACCTGGTTAATTTGATTTTTCATCTCTATTAGACTAAACAGAGGGATGCTGGCAAAGCAGCGAGAGTCAGTCATCGGGGAAACTTTCTAAAATAAACACAGGAAAGGCCAAACAGCTGAGATGTATTTCTAAAATATACAAATTCAAAGAGGTCCTTAATTCTGTTACCTACCATGCGACGAGTTGACTCACTGGAAAAGAGTCTGATGCTGGGAGGGATTGGGGGTGGGAGGAGACAGGGATGACAGAGAATGAGATGGCTGGATGGCATCACTGACTCTGTGGACATGAGTTTGAGTGAACTCTGGGAGTTGGTGATGGACAGGGAGGCCTGGCGTGCTGTGATTCATGGGGTCGCAAAGAGTCGGACACGACTGAATGACTGAACTGAACTGAAAGAGAAAACAATTAGGATCAAAGTTATACTCTTTAAATTATGGTGTGTTAAAATTCAGGCTTTTAAAAGAAATGAAGAACCTATGTTACCAAATCAAGTCTTACGGACTCTGCCTCAGCCCCTGAAGCACTCCTCCTTGGTGGGGAAGGGTCCTTCTCTGCTTGGAATCTGAAGCTGAAGAGCATGTGGCACAAGCTTTGTTCACTGGCTGCAGCGCAGAGATGTGGGAACCTAGCGCAGATCAACTCCCCACCCAGTGAGGGGACCTGGTTCTAGAGAGTGAAGACATCGTGAGGAGGGAGCCCCTCACAGGAGACCGACGTGTTAGACACTCACTCTGGGAAGGGGTGGTCTTTTTATCCATGTTCAGTCTTTAATGTCTGGTCCTGAACAGGGTGGGTGTGTCACGTAATTGTCTAATGTAGTAAAGTCAGCATATGATGAGCCTCGGGGTCTGTAGGAGGTCAGCTTCGTTGCCATTTGTTCTTGGTCCCAGCTGGCTCTATCTGTTTTTCATTGCTGTTTATAGTTCCCTTTCTTATCTCTGGATCCTTTAACTTAAAAATGCACGCTCACCCCTGCTAAAGGTGAGGACTGCAGAGTTGTGAGCAAAACTGGATGCAGTTCTGGGGGCCCTAAGAGCTGGGACTCTGTAACATCATTTTCTCCAGGAAATGTGGGTGCCTGTTGCCTACTGGCAGTTTATTGGTGACAGATTACATAATTAATCTTCCTCTTTTCATGTAAATTCCACAGATTTGGTTTAGTTGTCAAATGAGGATATAACCCTTAAGTACGAATCTCAGAGCTTTTTGTATAATACTTGTCAAAATTATCAACTCTTTTCAAATGCAGTATTTAACTTTTGAAAATAGCAAACGTAACCATATGATTATTTCAATAGATGCAGAGAAAGTCTTTAACAAAATTCAACATCCATTTATAATAGAAATCCTCCAGAAAGCAGGAATAGAAGGAGCATACCTCAACATAATAAAAGCTATATATGACAAACCCTCTGCAAATATTATTCTCAATGGTGAAAAATTGAAAGCATTTCCCCTAAAGTCAGAAACAAGACAAGGGTGCCCACTCTCAGCACTACTATTCAACATAGTTTTGGAAGTTTTGTCCACAGCAATCAGAGCAGAAAAAGAAATAGAAGGAATCCAGATTGGAAAAGAAGAAGTAAAACTCTCACTGTTTGCAGATGACATGATCCTCTACATAGAAAACCCTAAAAACTGTACCAGGAAATTACTAGAGCTAATCAATGAATATAGTAAAGTTGCAGGATATAAAATCAATACACAGAAATCCCTTGCATTCCTATACACTAACAATGAGAAAACAAAGAGAAATTAAGGAAACAATTCTATTCACAATTGCAATAAGAAGAATAAAATACTTAGGAATATATCTACCTAAAGAGACTAAAGACCTATATATAGAAAACTATGAAACACTGGTGAAAGAAATCAAAGAGGACACAAATAGATGGAGAAATATACCATGTCCATGGATTGGAAGAATCAATATAGTGAAAATGAGTATACTACCCAAAGCAATCTATAGATTCAATGCAATGTCTATCAAGCTACCAAGTATTTTTCAGAGAACTAGAACAAATAATTTCACAATTTGTATGGAAATACAAAAAACCTGGAATAGCCAAAGCAATCTTGAGAAAGAAGAATGGAACTGGAGGAATCAACCTGCTTGACTTCAGGCTCTACTACAAAGCCACAGTCATCAAGACAGTATGGTACTGACATAAAGACAGAAATATAGATCAATGGAACAAAATAGAAAGCCCAGAGATAAATCCATGCACCTATGGACGCCTTATCTTTGACAAAGGAGGCAAGAATATACAATGGAGAAAAAACAATCTCTTTAACAAGTGGTGCTGGGAAAACTGGTCAACCACTTGTAAAAGAATGAAACTAAAACACTTTCTAACACCATACACAAAAATAAACTCAAAATGGATTAAAGATCTAAATGTAAGACCAGAAACTATAAAACTCCTAGAGGAAAACATAGGCAAAACTCTTTCCAATATAAACCACAGCAGGATCCTCTATGACACACCTCCCAGAATATTGGAAATAAAAGCAAAAATAAACAAATGGGACCTAATTAAAATTAAAAGCTTCTGCACAACAAAGGAAACTATAAGCAAGGTGAAAAGACAGCCTTCGGAATGGGAGAAAATAATAGCAAATGAAGCAACTGACAAAGAATTAATCTCAAAAATATACAAACAACTCCTGCAGCTCAATTCCAGAAAAATAAACGACCCAATCAAGAAATGGGCCAAAGAACTAAACAGACATTTCTCCAAAGAAGACATACAGATGGCTAACAAACACATGAAAAAATGCTCAACATCCCTCATAACCAGAGAAATGCAAATAAAAACCACAATGAGGTACCATTTCATGCCAGTCAGAATGGCTGCTATCCAAAAGTCTACAAGCAGTAAATGCTGGAGAGGGTGTGGAGAAAAGGGAACCCTCTTACACTGTTGGTGGGAATGCAAACTAGTACAGCCACTATGGAGAACAGTGTGGAGATTCCTTAAAAAACTGGAAATAGAACTGCCATATGACCCAGCAATCCCACTCCTGGGCATACACCCTGAGGAAACCAGAATTGAAAGAGACACACGTACCCCAATGTTCATCGCAGCACTGTTTACAATAGCCAGGACACGGGAACAACCTAGATGTCCATCAGCAGATGAATGGATAAGAAAGCTGTGGTACAGATACATAATGGAATATTACTCAGCCATTAAAAAGAATACATTTGAATCAGTTCTGATGAGGTGGATGATACTGGAGCCTATTATACAGAATGAAGTAAGTCAGAAAGAAAAACACCAATACAATATACTAAAGCATATATATGGAATTTAGAAAGATGGTAATGATAACCCTGTATGCGAGACAGCAAAAGAGACACAGATGTATAGAACAGCCTTTTGGACTCTGTGGGAGAGGGCGAGGGTGGGATGATTTGGGAGAATATGATAATATAACATGTATATTATCATATTTGAAACGAATCGCCAGTCCAGGTTCGACGCACGATACAGGATTCTTGGGGCTGGTGCACTGGGATGACCGAGAGGGATGATATGGGGAGGAGGGAGGTTGGAGGGGGGTTTAAGAAGGGGAACACATGTACACCCGGGGCAGATTCATGTCAATGTATGGCAAAACCAATACAATAATGTAAAGTAAAATAATTAAATAAAAGTTTTAAAAAAGAAAAGACAATAGCAAACAAAATGCTAAGACATTTTTCTGCAAAGTGGAATGTCATGTTAAAATGTAATGATTGGAACACTAATTTGTCTGTCCTTATGTTGTTTAATTATAGTTAATGTTACACTAAGCATCGGAAACAAGACTTGTGAAGAAAGAGAAGGCCAGTCAGCTGCGCTCAGGGAGACGAGTGGAGAAAATGAGAGTGGTGGTCGTCCCGAATTTGGCAATGGAATGATTAGACCGAGACACAATATTTGTCAAAATGTAAAGTGTTTTGCAAATGAAATCTGTCAAGGCAGCCTCAAGTTAGAGAGTATGTCTCCAGGAAAGAATACAAGTCTCGTGGGCATGCAGTTAACTCTGACAAGCTGTCTGTGGTTTAGTTGACGTGTCGACCGTGGCAGTAACAGTGTCTCTAACAGTCTATTTCAGTGTCACTCTCTCCAGGGTGCCTAATATGAAACACTTTGCGGAGGTTCCTCTGATCACCCAGTCTTGTGAGCATCTCAAAATCAGGGCGCCTTGTCCCCTGCAAAAGACGTGAAGACTTTGCAACCAAGTGGGAGGTGGGTTGGAAAGGAAAGCCCAGACTTTGTTCGTCATGCCCCATGAGGGCAACTGAAGAGCTACTCAGGATTTGTGAAGCTGTGATTTATAAAGCCAGCTCCTTGATGGCACACACCCACTTCAGGAAAATCGCATGTAATGCTGAACACCCTCCCCACTGCCACTTTAGAAGAGCTCCTCAGAGTTAGCTGAAATGCTGTCTTCCGGGCTATACTCCTCATTTTGCCCCAAATAAAACTTAACTCTCAACTCTCACATTGTGCATTGTTTTTAAGCTGACAATAATATGGCTTCCCCTGGTGGCTCAGATGATAAAGAATTGCCTGGAATTCAGGAGACCCAGGTTCAATCCCTACGTCAGGAAGATCCCCTGAAGAGGGAATGGGACCAGTCTCCAGTATTGTTGCCTGGAGAATTCTGTGGACAGAGGAGCCTGATGGGCTGCAGTCCTTGGGGTCCCAACGAGTTGGACACGACTGAGTGACTCACACACGCAGAAAGAAATATGTATATATTTGGTCTTCATGTCTGTTTCTGGCACAGAATTTTTAAACCCTTGGAATTTCCTCTATTAAGAGTTATAAAAGTGTCTTTGTTATGTTAATAAAGCAACTTTCGGAAAGCCCCTGGAGTGGGGCTTGTTGCCAGCAGAGAGGGCTGGAACTTGCAACTCCACCACCCAACCTCTGGGGAAGGCAGCAGGCTAGAGGTTGAGCTGGATCACCAACAGCTAATCTTGATTAACTGTGCCTACCTGATAAAGCCTCCATAGAAACCCAAAAGGACAGAGTTGGAGAGCTTCCAGGCTGGTGGACCCTGGGAGACTTGCAGAGTGGGGCCCCGAAAGTGCATGGGCACTCCGCACGCTTCCCCGCACTGTCCTTCGCGCCTCTCGGCTGCTCCCGGGTCTCACCCTTTCATAACAGACCAGTCATCTAGTAACCAGCATGTTGGTCTGAGTGCTACGCGCTGCTCTAGCAAATTAATCCAACCCCCAGAAGACACTGTGTGCACCCCCTCACCTCTCTGGAACATTTCCTGGGAGCATCTGAGAGGCGGTCTCCTGGGCCACCGTCCTCAGCAAAGTCCCCGAATAAACATGACGTAATAGTACTGCCACACGCTTCCTTTTTATACTTAACTCACTATTACTCAGGTAGCTTTACACACTAACATGTACCCAATTTAAGTACAAAGTCTGGTGTATTTTGACATATGTATGTATCTATGTAAACCTCGTGACAATGAAGATAGAGACATTTTTCATCAACCTCAGAAATTCCGCTCTAGCCAATCGCCACTGCACGGTATTGGCTCCAAGAAACCATGGCATCACTTCTACAGGCAGAGATTAACTGACCTTCTTGGAGTCTCATGTAAATGGAATCGTGGTGTGCACGCTTTTTTGTTCTTTCTGTCATCCTTATGATTTAAAAATGTGTCTTTGTTGCTCCTGTTTCAGTAGAAATCTTTCTGAGTAACAGTGCCCTGTATGGATGCAGCATACCTGTTCATCCATTCAGCTGTCGACAGGCCTTGCACTGTTTCCAGTTTTAGCTCTTATAAATAACATTTCCATGGGCGTTTGTATACAGATCTTTGTATGGATGCTGTTTCTTTTTCTCTTGGGTATGTAACTGGGAAGGTAATTGCTGGATCACATTTTAAGTGTATTTTTAGCTTTAAAGGAAACTAACTACCAAGCTGATTTTTAAAGAGGTGTCACTAACTTACATTCCCACTGGGAACAAATGAGAATTCTAGCTCCTTATTTTAACCCTTCAATACTCAGTACTGTCAGTCTTTTTAATATCAGCCAGTATAGTTGATTACTGATATGAGGTGTTACCTCCTTATGCTTTTGTATTTGCATTTCCCTGGTAAATAATGATGCCAAGTACTATTTCACATGCTTGTATCCCATCCACATATCTTGTCATGTCAGTGTTTGCTTGAATTTTTCCTTCTTTATGTTGGCTTGTTTGTCTTACTCTTTTGTTGTGTGATTTGTCTCTTTGGATAGAAGTCTTTCATAATGATGTGGGGTAAGACAGAGCCATAATAGTTCAAAGCAAGGAGCAAGCAGTTTGAATTTTGTCTTAAAACAGGAAAAGTGCATTAATATTATCTCAGAATAGTCAAGAGGGACAATGACATGACATACTTCCAAGTCTCTGTGTGCGTATCTGAGACAGTGGTATAAAGGGAAAAGCACTGGGCCAGGAAACCAAGACTCCAGCGTCTAAACTGAAGAGACAGCAGCCAGCCATGGCTGCGAGGGTTTGGGAGGTGAGCAGGAAGAACTGGAGTGGAGTCGCCCGGCTGGAGTGGAGTCCAAGCCGCCAGTCTCCGCCGGGGCAGGCCAGACAGCTTTCCTGCGCCTCATTGTCTTCCTTCACGATTGGGAGAGTGTCCTTCGAGGTTAGTGTGAGAGATAATTTACGCAAAACACCGAGCACTTAGTCTCCAATAAACAGCACTCTTGACTAGCCTGATGGTGCCCTCAAATGATCTGTGGAGACTAAACAGATTTAGGATCAAGGTCCTTAGCCCTCTGAAGTTTCACCTTCTACAGCTGGGATTTATTGAGATGCTTCCCTGGTGGCTCAGCTGGTAAAGAATCCACCTGCAATGCAGGAGACCTGAGTTCGATTCCTGGGTTGGGAAGATCCCCTGGAGGAGGGATAGGCTACCCACTCCAGTGTTCTTGGGCTTCCCTGGTGGCTCAGCTGATAAGGAATCTGCCTGCAATGCAGGAGACCTGGATTTGATCCGTGGGTTGGGAAGATCCCCTGGAGAAGGGAAGGACTATACCCACTCCAGTATTCTGGCCTGGAGAATTCCATGGACTGTATAGTCCATGGGGTCACAAAGAGTCGGACATGACTGAGCAACTTTCACTTTAGACTTTTTCACTAAATAGAACAGGATAGTAAATGATGTTTAGTCCCATGAGCTAAAATTTCCCTGAGGCTCAATACGAGAGAATAACTTGAGGAAACTGAAAATATGGTTTTATTCACCATGTTCTTAAATTTCTCAAATACTTAAGTAACATATTTGTACATTCACCTAGTATTCTATCCATGCAAAAAGGAGAACAAATCAAATTATGCTTGTCACTAAAAAAATAAGTTAAAAAACAGACCTAAAATACGTTTCATCTAAGGATGCTCATCTTGATGTCATTAAGCTTATTTTCTGTGGTACTTCTTTTGTGATGCATTTACAATCTTTGCTCTCTCTGATTTCTTACTGTTAATTTGCTGATGGTTTTGAGGCATGTTTTTGTGCTTTGCGCATGAATAACTATTAAACCAGCAAAGCAAAATGTAAGCTATAGTTTTTCTTATAGGGAAATACTAAACCTGAAAACAAACCCCAAAATAGTTAGAAAGAAATCCATTTTAAGAGCTAAGTCCTAAATTGTTTACTAATCAAAAAATGAAGCACATTTAGGTAAGACAAAAGATTAATGATTTGATTTTAGCATTTGAATTCACACATGTCTTTGTTATTTCAATTCAATTACATCCTGAAATCTGATAAGGCAAGTTTTTGAAACAGACCCCGCCTCTACCCAAAACCCCAAATGACCTTAGTCATGATTCTTAAGTAAACAGCCATTTTGAGCTTTCATAGAGTTAACTTTAACTTTTTTCTTTTCTTCTTCCAACCTTCAGGGATGTCAGATTAACATTATTTTTTTGAGAAGACGATATTGCTTTGAAAATCTCATCAGTTCAGTGCTGTTCCGTCACTCAGTTGCATCCAACTCTTTGTGACCCCATGGACCGCAGCACGCCAGGCTTCCCTGTCCATCACCAACTCCCGGAGCTTGCTCAAACTCAAGTCCATCGAATTGGTGATGCCATCCAATCATCTCATCCTCTGTCATCCGCTTCTCCTCCCGCCTTCAATCTTGCCCAGCATCAGGGTCTTTTCCAATGAGTCAGCTCTTCCCATCAGGTGACCAAACTATTGGAGTTTCAGCTTCAGCATCAGCCCTTCCAATGAATATTCAGGACTGATTTCTTTTAGGATTGACTGGGTGGATCTCCATGCAGTCCAAGGGACTCTCAAGAGTCGTATCCAAACCACAGTTCAAAAGCATCAATTCTTCTGGGTTCAGCTTTCTTTATAGTCCAATTCTCACATCCACAAATGACTACTGGAAAAAACCAAAGCTTTGACCAGATGGACCTTCATCGGCAAAGTAATGTCTCTCCTTTTTAATATGCTGTCTAGGTTGGTCATAACTTTTCTTCCAAGGAGCAAGTGTCTTTTGATTTCATGGCTGCAGTCACCATCTGCCGTGATTCTGGAGCCCAAGAAAATAAAGTCTGTCACTGTTTCCATTGTTTTCCCATCTATTTGCCATGAAGTGATGGGACTAGATGCCCTGACCTTAGTTTTTGAATGCTGAATTTTAAGCCAGGAAGTTGGAAGGCCAGGTTGGAAGGCCGATCTTATCCTTTATAAAATATTTAAGCTATTTTTTAAAAGTAAGATTTTTGTTTGTTTCTTTGTCCTTAAAGTATTTGCACTGAAGTGAGTGCAGAAACGTATGAGAGGTTATACAGCATGAGAGCTTTTGATGTATATCCAAGGCTCAGTGTTGATCTGGTCTGTAGGTTCTGGTCTGACCCCATCTGGTTCTCCATCTGGTTATCACTGGAATCTATGGATTCTTCACAAAACATTGTCAAGGTCAAGGTCAAAAATAGCAGAATCCAGAGCAGCTGAACATGTGAGTTAAAGGACTAGAGATATTTTTAGGATTTTTGTTCATTTGTATCAACAAACATTATTTCAGTGTGAATCCATGCAGCTTAAAACTACTTCTAATATTTTAAAAATTGTTGCTAAAATACCTGGAGGAGAAATGACTTTGTGATTGCCTATCGTACATCCTCTGAATCTAGCTCCTTTTATCCCATTAAACTATGCTTTTGACGAATTAACCTTTGTTAGACACCCAGTCATCCCCGTAGAGCAGAGCAGATCACTTGCCTTTCCTCAGAGTTGCTGCTGCTGCTGCTGCTAAGCCACTTCAGTCGTGTCCGACTCTGTGTGACCCCACGGACGGAAGCCTACCAGGCTCCCCCGTCCCTGGGATTATTCTTATTGATTGAAATAGAACTCTGTACTTTCTCCGATGATCAAAATCCCATCCCAGGAGAGACGCCGGTTCTTCCAGGAAGGCTTCTCCAGTCCAGCTTGGCCTTTCTCTGTGGTCGTCTCTGGGGTCATCTGTCCTTCACTTTTAACCATTTGCTCACGCTTTTCAAAGCAGTGGTGAAGTTCCAGTGTTTAAACATTTTTAGTGCTGTCACCATGTGGTCAGTTCAGTTCAGTTCAGTCGCTCAGTCGTGTCCGACTCTCCGCGACCCCATGAATCACAGCACACCAGGCCTCCCTGTCCATCACCAACTCCCGGAGTTCACTCAAACTCATGTCCACAGAGTCGGTGATGCCATCCAGCCATCTCATTCTCTGTCGTCCCCTTCTCCTCCCACCCCCAACCTTTCCCAGCATCAGAGTCTTTTCCAGTGAGTCAACTCGTCGCATGAGGTGGCCAAAGTATTGCAGCTTCAGCTTTAGCATCAGTCCCTCCATTGAACATCCAGGATTGATCTCCTCTAGAATGGACTGGTTGGATCTCCTTGCAGTATAAGGGACTCTCAAGAGTCTTCTCCAACACCACAGTTCAAAAGCATCGATTCTTCGGCGATCAGCTTTCTTCACAGTCCAGCTCTCACATCCATACATGACCACGGGAAAAACCATTGCCTTGACTAGACGGACCTTGGTTGGCAAAGTAATGTCTCTGCTTTTTAAAATACTATCAAGGTTGGTCATAACTTTCCTTCCAAGGAGCAAGCGTCTTTTAATTTCATGGCTGCAATCAGCATCTGCAGTGATTTTGGAGCCCAAAAAAATAAAGTCTGACACTGTTTCCACTGTTTCCCCATCTATTTCCCATGAAGTGATGGGACCAGATGCCATGATCTTTGTTTTCTGAATGTTGAGCTTCAAGCCAACCTTTTCACTCTCCTCTTTCACTTTCATCAAGAGGCTTTTGAGTTCCTCTTCACTTTCTGCCATAAGGGTAGTGTCATCTGCATATCTGAGGTTATTGATATTTCTCCCAGCAATCTTGATTCCAGCTTGTGCTTCTTCCAGCCCAGCGTTCCTCATGATATACTCTGCATATAAGTTAAATAAGCAAGGTGACAATATACAACGTTGACGTACACATTTTCCTATTTGGAACCAGTCTGTTGTTCCATGTCCAGTTCTAACTGTTGCTTCCTGACCTGCATACAGGTTTCTCAAGAGGCAGGTCAGGTGGTCTGGGATTCCCATCTCCTTCAGAGTGTTCCACAGTTTATTGTGATCTACACAGTCAAAGGCTTTGGCATAGTCAATGAAGCAGAAATAGATGTTTTTCTGGAACTCTCTTGCTTTCTCCATGATCCAGCGGATGTTGGCAATTTGATCTCTGGTGCCTCTGCCTTTTCTAAAACCTGCTTGAACATCTGGGAGTTCACGGTTCACATATTGCTGAAGCCTGGCTTGGAGAATTTTGAGCATGACTTTGCTAGCGTGTGAGATGAGTGCAATTGTGCGGTAGTTTGAGCATTCTTTGGCATTGCCTTTCTTTGGGATTGGAATGAAGACTGACCTCTTCCAGTCCTGTGGCCACTGCTGAGTTTTCCAAATCTGCTGGCATATTGAGTGCAGCACTTTCACAGCATCATCTTTCAAGACTTGAAATAGCTCAACTGGAATTCCATCACCTCCACTAGCTTTGTTCGTAGTGATGCTTTCTAAGGCCCACTTGACTTCACATTCCAAGCTGTCTGGCTCTAGGTCAGTGATCACGTTATCGTGACAATCTTGCTCATGAAGATCTTTTTTGTACAGTTCTTCTGTGTATTCCTGCCACCTCTTCTTAATATCTTCTGCTTCTGTTAGGTCCATACCATTTCTGTCCTTTATCGAGCCCATCTTTGGATAAATGTGTTAGGTTTCCATTTTCTAGTCCATTGACAGGTTACAGCAGATGAACCACATATGTTCATTGGCTGCATTGACTGTTGCAGAGAAGTAAAAGAAAGATATATTATCTCTGATACCAAGAGGTTTGCGATCTAACTGAGAGTTAAGATTCAGCTTCTAGGACACACTGTTAAAACGTCAAGCCGTGAGTGCCAAGTGTGGAATAAAGGCAATGTGACTGGGGTGTCAGAAGGGAAAGAGGTTCTCAGGGTAGGAGAGAGGCAGGGGTCCAGCCCCAGCTGGGTGTCCATCTGCAGGGACCCCTCCCGTCTGTGTTTACATTCACCCTCATCGAAAACCTGAGCAGGCTGTCGTGATAAAATCCCCCTCTTTAAGAGGTATCTGGATGTGTGTGCGCCCACCACTGGACAGAAGGGCTGGGCCAAGTGAGAGACAGAAGGTTTCACTGGGAGTCTGTTAGAACAATCTTGTCCTTGAGGGGTCAATTGATTGACGTGGGTGGCTCAGACGGTAAAGAATCTGCCTGCTATGTGGGAGACCCAGGTTCAATCTCTGGGTTGGGAAGATCCCCTGGAGAAGGAAAGGGCAACCCACTCCAGTATTCTTGCCTGGAGAATTCCATGGACAGAGGAGCCTGACAGGCTGAAGTCCATGGAGTCACAAAGAGTTGGACATGACTGAGCGACTTTCACTCTCACTTTTTAGGTGATTTGTAAAACGTAAATTTAAACACAAATTCAAACACGTCAGTCTATTGTTTTGTTGCTCAGTCATGTCCAACTCTTTGTGACCCCATGGACTGCAGCACGCCAGGCTGCAGACCATGTGGGTTGTGAGTAAACGCCTGCATCATAAAGACATTAGTAAATGCTGCACATTGAAAACATTTTAGAAATCAGTGGATTTTAGTTAGCACCAAATCCAAAAATGAACTCATCAACTGTATGTTTATTGTTTTAAGTAGTAGTCATAAAATAGTTTTTCTAGGGCAAAGTGGCAATGGAACATGGCCTAAGGGAATTAAAGTTGAGAAATATTTTATAGAAAGTATCAGAGTTTAGTACAAAGATGTCCACACAGGTTCTTAGAACCTATCTCTGTCCACCCATCAATTGATCTGTCATCCACCTATCATCTTCCGATTATCTATCTGTGTATCTCCCCTGATGGCTCAGTGGATAAAGAATCTCCCTGAGATTCAGGAGACCCAGGCTTGATCCCTAGGCCAGGAAGACCCCCTGCAGGAGGAAATGACAACCCACTCCAGTACTCTTGCCTGGGAAAACTCACGGGCAGAGGGGCCTGGTGGGCTGCAGTCCATGGGGTTGCAAACCATTGAACACGACTGAGGGACGAAACACACACACACTACCTGTGTATCTATTCATTTGTCTGTCATCCCTGTGTTTGCACCTTCAGAACACCATCAATCATACACATCGTAAGCCCCCTAAAAGAAAGGCCCTCCGTTCGAGAAAGACCCTCAACCCTCTGAACACCAGCTCAACTGCATTCATGCTAAGTCACCTGCCGACCTGCCGTCACCTTTTCCAGAAGGCAAGTGAGAAGTCGGGTGTCAGAGCCCAAAGGCGCCACCTGGCACTGATCGGGTGGTTGCCTTGGAGAAGCTCGTTGGTTTGCTGCCCACTTCACCTGCTCAAGGCTGCAGCATCAGGGCCAATCAAAGGATGCTTTCTGGAATGTGCTACAAGATAATCCAGGGGAGGGTGGGGGGGTGGGCGGGGGTGTTGGAACAACCAGCCTCCCATGAGCATTCATCGTAGCCACGTGCGGGGTCTGCGGGGGTCACTGTGGTGCTGTGTTCCCTGGTCGCCATGTTTGGAAGTTTGGATAACCATCAGTACAGATGACGGGGTGAGGGAGGGGGAGAAAGGGTGAGGGGGTGAACTGCCAGAGGCTGCCCGCGGCGGTGACTCACACCTGCAGGGAGGGTCAGAGCCGCAGAGACAAGCTGCGTCCCTGGAGCCACAGTGGACTGGGTGAGTGCTGTCCCTGGCTCCTGGAAAGGACTGCAGTAGCTCGTGGCCCCACACCCTGCCCTGGGGAGGCCCTCCTTCCCCGCAGGCTGCATTTCAGGGCGATTCCACGAGATGCCGGCAGGTCCCTGCTCAGCCATCACCTCGCCGTTGGAGATTTACGGTGGCAGCCGTCCCATTACCTGCCCGCAGGCCTCCCCTCTGTGTTTGCCAACTGACTTACCAAATGGAAACCTGGCCGGCTCGATGCCTTCAGGGCCTGTTCTTTCTGCAGCCGGGTTTGCATTTCCCCCTTCCCCAAGTTTGAAAGCAAATACTCCATGAATGTCAGTCTGGTACTTGCGGTTCATCCGTTTGGCTGTTCTGCACTGCTTCTTCAGCTCAGAACGGTGAAAATTAATATCCATGTTCAACATTTTTAACCTCACACACATGTGTCAACTTATGCAGTTTTATTCAAGATACCACCCTCATAAAAGAGGGGCGCCTTCCAGACAGTGGAGGCCACTAACATTTTCACCAACCCAAGTCATGCTGTTGATGTCAGAAGCATCTGCCTACGGAGGTCGCCATTCCAGAAATGTAACTCAGGGGTCATGACAGACACCGCGCACCATGGGCTTCACCAGCACACATTCCTGTCTCAGAGTTGGAGACTGGACGCCCACGATCCGGGGTCAGCAGGTCAGTCCCCTGAGGCCTCTCTCCTGGGCATGCACAAGGCCATCTCCTCCCCGTGTCCTCATGCGGGCATCCGTGTGTGTGTGTGTGTGTGTGAGTGTGTGTGTGTCCTGAGATCCCCCACCTACCAGGACACCTGTCCTGCTGGAACAAGGCCCACTCTGATGGCGCTGTTTTAACCTAATCACTGCCGTAAAGACACAGTCTCTAACCTGACCGGATTCTGGGGTGTGGTAGGGACATCACCCAGCCCATGACGGTCACTAAGGCATTTGTAGAAAAGGCACCGAGGAGGGCTTGGCAGGGGGAGCCCCCCAGAAACCCACCCTCAGGAACGTAGACTCACTGCTTTCTAATTATCGATATTAAATGGCTTTTCTGAGTAAAATCATAACAAGTGCTCTTCGTAGAAACCAAACAGAAATGAAGAAGAAAATGAGTATTGCTTGTCAATGACACGACTCTGCTAGGATGACTATTAACATCTGGTGAGGTTCAATATTGTAAATGAAGTGTACACTGCTGTTCTCTATCTAAACTTTTCACTTACTAATATATTCATAAGGATGTTCCTACAATGTTAGAGTTTATTTGTACACATCAGCTTTAATATTTACACTCTTCTATAATATGGCTATAGTAAAATTTATACAATATTCTGCCAATTTAAGCATTCATAATCTTTCAAAATTAGCTCTGTGATAAATAATGTAATATACATCTGAGTGAATAAACGTATTTTTCTTCATTTATTGGTATTTCATTTGGATAGCTTCCTAGAAGCCATTAGGTCAAAGAACATGGCTTTGTAATGAAAATGGACACATATTGCTAAATTATTTTCAGAAACGGTAAGTTAAAAAGTTTTCTGCTGAAAAAATGAAGTACCTGTCTCACCACACACACTCAAACACACCCACCCCACACACATGTACTCACACTAGCCATGAGGAATGTAATTTTCAATTATTTGCCAACTTCATAGGTATACACAGTATTAGGTTACATTTTTCTGCACATTTTGCTATGAAATTTTTTTAACCATTTTAAGTTCACTTTTTGTGAATACTTTATGATGATTATTCTCCTACTTTTGTGTCTAGTTCTTAAAAGGTTTTTGGTCTTGGACTGGGATTTATCTTGAAGAATGGCATTAAAAATAGTTAGATTTTATTTTTGCACAAATAGCCATATTTTCTCAGTACAATTTCTTGAGTGATCGTTTCCAGATTCTTCCAAGTGAAATATAATTATTCCTTCATATGTGAAAAGCATGTCTGTATATATGAAGAGTTGTCCACTCTTTTGATTTGCGCTCTGAACGTATTACCATGAATGCCATCACTGTTTCGGGCTCCTGCGCGTGTGGAGCCACGTTTAGATGAGTCAGCGGCCCCGGCACTAACCCTCTGTCCCTCCTCAACTATCAGCATGGTGACCGTTCGCCTTGAGACCAAGGTGACGTTGCGTGTTCGCCTCCAGTGAGGGGTGTTGTCTTCACCGGTGAAACAACCTCAGAGCAGGCGTTTTCTCCTGCACCCTCCTCCAGAATTCACAGAAACGTGGATCAAGTCACTGCCTTGGGACCGAGGCAAGCGGCAGGCTTTCCAACACTGCTGGGTCCTCTGATGCTTGTCAAGCGCCTGTTTCACAAACGCTGTGTTGTGGACCTGGAGGATCCAGCCAGACACAAAGCAGACCCAGAGATCTGCCCCATGGACCCTAAATGAACTCAGTGACATGTGTTGGGGGCGATGGGCAGAGCTGCAGCTGGCATCCCAGCTCAGGACGGCGAACCAGCGAGGTTCTCCCCACCCGGCATCAGTGACAGCACAGCAAAGGGTGGAACAAGCCTGCCTCCAGGGATGGCATTTATGGAAGGAAATGCCAGCGCCACAAGGCAAGGGTGTTTGCTTTGTGTTTGGACAGGGAGAGCGGAATTAGCAGCACAGCGCTGGTGACCAGGACTGAAGACACACTGAGGCCAGGAAGAGCAGCCGGGCCGCAGGGGTGGGGCTGGCATCTCAGGGTGAACACGAGGCCTGGGAGGCCACGTGCGGGTGAGTGGCAGGAGCGGGCGCCCATGAAGAGTGTGCAGATGGTCATGCAGCTCTCCTTGGGGAGACGACCTGGGGCTAGAAGGACGTGTGCCAAGGCCCCGGGCAGGCGTGTCTGGTGTGCAAATGGGGACAGCATGGCTGGAGCAGAGGGAATAAGGTCAGAGAAAGAAGAGGAGCTGGGGTCTCCCGCGACCTTGAGTGTCTGCCTGCACGAGTGTGGGAGCCAGGGGAGCTCACCACGGTCATCAGCACCCAAGCAGCCCCCAAGATCCCGAGTGGGTCCCTTTGGTGGGACTGGAGCTGGTCTGAGCGGCCAAAGCCGTGGTGTGTGCATTGTAAGATAGTTTAGTAACAGGGAATTCTGTATAAACCGATGTCATCATTTTTTTGAGTGTGTGATTTTGAATAAACTGACACTCACTCTCATGCTATAAGCATGTAGATATTGTCCAAACCCAGGGCCCCTCCGTCATCACACATGCACAGGCACACATACAGACACACACACACACAGAGGCACACACATACACACAGGCACACACACACCCCTCCCCGCAGGTCTCCCTGGCAGCACCCAGTCGTCCCTGGGAAGGTCCCTGGTTGTGTCTGCCGGGCTCTCTCTGTCTGACCTCCGCTTCCCTGAGGAAGTCTCATCTGACAACACCCGGCCATGAGGAAGCCTGGGGACCACGGGAAGCGCTGCCTCCCATAGCCTCCGTTCCTGGAGGCCCCGAAACTCCTGACAAGTGGGGTGGGGCCCTCTCTCCAGGGGTCATGTAAGATCAGCGGATGTTTCCCCAGAAATGTGAATGTGGTGGGGTGAGGGATCTCCCTGGAAGAGGCACCTGGGGGCACAGAGTGGCAGAGGCATGCTGGGCTTTGGTCTGGAACTGCAGACAATTCTAGGAGAAGCTGCCCGTTAGCAGGGACAGCCTCTGGCTGTTGTTGTTCAGTTGCTGAGCTGTGTCTGACTGTTTGTGACCCCAGGGACTGCAGCACACCAGGCTCTCCTGTCCTCCACTATCTCCAGGAGTTTGCTCAAACTCATGCCCATTGAGTCGCTGACACCATCCAACCATCTCATCCTCTGTCACCCCCTTCTCCTCCTGCCCTCAATCTTTCCCAGTGGTGGGTTCTTTACCAAAGATTTGGCTCTTCACATCAGATGACCACAGTATTGGAGCTTCAGCTTTAGCATCAGCCCTTCCAGTGAATGTTCAGGGTTGATGTCCTTTAGGATTGACTGGCTTGATCTCCTTGCAGTCCAAGGGACTCTTACAAAGGGGTTGGAATTAATTTCAGGAAAACTTGCTATGGAGCCACGTGAGTCCTGACATCTTAGAATCGGAGTAGAAAGTCTGTCTTTGAAGACATCATTCTCCCTTCCTGCTTTCTTCTCCGAGGTGCCTTTCCTCCACGTGCCGTCGCCTTGCCGTGTGATGATGCTGCTCTGTTACTGACTCATCTCCAGGGAGGTCAAGACGAGCAGGCTTATTGACCACTGAACTTCTGGTTCTTTGCAGTGGCTGGCTCAGAAAAATACTGTGTCAGAGGTTTACTATTACAACTAAGCGTGTATTGGGGGCAATACATCTGAATCTATGTTTCTTGAAAGTTCTAATCCATTTTGTAAATAGAAATGTACTTAGGAGTTTCGACCTTGGAGTAGAAAAGTAGAGCTTGAATTCTAGGGAGGAAACAGAACCCTAAGACGTGTCATGCAGTGACGTCAGAAAAAAACAATCGGCTTTCCTTGGTCATAACCATATCATAAACCAACAGATACTACAAGCCTTGTTTTGCAAAGCCTAGTATTAAGAGCAGAAATGAGTCGTCCTGTGAATCTGGCCGTGACCGTGACACCATCCTGCTTTCCTTGCCCCCTTGAAGACACTGCTGCTTTCTGGCAGCGTCAGACTCCGTCCGCATTCTGCATCCACCCGTGGAGTTAGGTTGCTGACTTTGCCCAGCACAACAAAGACCTGGAGCTGAGGTCCGGGCGTGCGACTGACACCACGTGGCTTCGCTTGTTGCAGATTGCTCATGTTATTAACAGAGAGTAAATGTTGTCCGCCTCAGCTTGTACACGATTTCACCACTTGCTGACTCCTGGATGTTGATAAAGAATAAATATTGATTTTCTTTAATGCAGGACAAAAAAAATAGCTTTCTATTTTGATATACATATGCATCAAAGTCAGTAGGAATTGGTGTTCTTCATAAAACATACTTCATTTTTTTTCTCTTTTCCAAGGAGAATTGGTGTATAAACTGGAAATCTATCTTAAAATGTATCTACAAATAAAGCTGAAGTGGAAAACTGAGTCATTTGGCCGATTATATATTCCAAAACAACCGCTATGTCAGGGCAAGGCTAAGCACAGTGGGTGTTTGCACGATTGTCTCAATTTGTCACGGAACAAGGGGACTCCCACCTTTCTGCCCTTTGCCCCCTGGCTGAACAGAGTCAATTCTTCTCTGTGAGGCCTGGCTTCACCTAGTGGGGTGTGACGACCCCAGGGGCTCAGAACGGAGTTGAGCTGCTTGCAGCCTCCCCGGAGTTGGTGCTGCTGTCCCAGGGCCTGGCTTCCTGGCAGGTGGGGCTTGTTTCCTGGGTTTCCTGCCTCACTCTTGTTCTCGGGGGCTCTGCTCGCATGAGGATCGCAGGTGAGGCTCTTTGTCCTTGCAGCGTGCGTGTGACCGCTGCTCACGTCTCTCCCAGACGGGACTCTGTGGACCCAGGCGTGGCCCCCGGCGAATCCGTCACCACGCACTCTGCTCTGTGGCCGCCTTCTCGCAGGCCACCAACACACGTTCCTCTCTTGAAGCAAGCCTGGCAAGGAGCTGTGCCAAGTCCTGACATCTGAATTTCAAATCTGGACCCTGAAAGCAAGACTCAAGATAAAGAAGAGTCAGAACAGTTGTGTTTGCGCCTTGACTTGCTGAGGTTTGCTGAGACTGGGAGGGAAAGAGGGAAACCCGGAACCACGTGCCGACGCACGTCCCCACGCGGGGCTCAGGACCCTGGCCCCGCCTCTCCGAGTGCCCGTGCTCTGACGGAGGAACTGGAGTCCTGGGCGGACTGAAGAGACCTAGCCGGCGCTCCCTCAGCTAATTCACAAGAGGAGGCAAAGGGGGGGTCACGGGCTGACCAGAGCCTCGGAGTCAGGGTGGCCTGGCGCACAGAGCTGAGAGCAGGCAGACACACCGTGAGAGGCAGGTGGCAGTGGGCAGAGGAGGAGGCTGGAGCAGTCTTGCTGGACCCGAGGCTGAGCAGCAGCGAGCCCATCTTTGCAGACACGGCAGACCCACGGTGACACCTGGCCGGGCGGCACCTCCCCTTCCTGACACCTCGTGAGCAGGCCCGTCCCGTGGAGAGCACAGGCGGCCTCCGTAAACTCAGGTCTCGTTTCACCCATCCTGAAACCAGGGTTCAGAATCAAGTTATGAAGATTAGCGAGACGAGGTGTTTTTTATAACAAATCTGAGGCCTGAGCATCCTAACCGCTAGGCTCTTCCTGCCACGAGGGTCATGCCCTCATGAGCTGACCCCAAACACCCTCCTCCCGGACACCAGTGAGGGCCACCAACTGCTGCCAAGTCCCACTTTGTGGGAGAATCTGGTTTGTTGGAACATTGTGTGTGGATCTGTCTGAATCACTGCATGCTGACTAAACGGAAGATATTGCAGCTTTGCAGATCCAGTGCCTGCCCCCTCCCCCCAGACCCAGAAGGCCAGTAGCAGCTGGGGTTGACCCTTGGGCAAGCGGGTCTACAAAAGGGAGGCCTGGGGGAGCCAAGTAGGATCGCCACTTCCACCAGCCAGCTGCGGGCCCAGCCCCGGGGAAGGAGAAGGTCAGATCAGCCAGCCTGGCTCCCGTGAGAGGTGACACAGCAGAGGGATCTATCAGTTTTGGCCACCAAGTTAGGAGGAAAAATGAGTCGTCCCTCTCAGATCGCAAGGTGTCTTAACCCACATGCCCTCTGCAGGAGGGTTTTCCTGGTGGCTTAGCTGCTAAAGAATCTGCCTGCAATGCGGGAGACCTGGGTTCAATCCCTGGGTTGGGAAGATCCCCTAGAGAAGGGAAAGTCTACCCACTCCAGGATTCTGGCCTGGAGAGTTCCATGGACAAGTCCATGGGTTTGCAAAGAGTCAGACACGACTGAGTGACTTTCAGCACCCTGCAGGAAGAGTCTGAAATGGCAATGGCAGAGCTCACTCCACTGATGACACAGAGCTGAATCAGGGTGATGCTCTCCTTAGGGCCGTGTCCGCGCTCTGGGGAGGGTGCCACGATGGACCAGCCTGCCTGTGCCCACCTCTCCGGCTGCCTGCACAGCAGAGCAGGGTAAGAGTGCCGGCCCTTTGCACAGCCTGGCTTCTAGACGCTGGCCCTGCATTCAGCGGTCAGTATATATTTTTTTAGAAAGAGTTCCGGCCTCTCGTTATTGACATACTTAAGACTGTTTGATTCTTAAACCACAGCCCAAATATTTTCTTTTAAAATCTCTGTAAGTATCAAGACCCAGTCCACAAAGAGCACAGTGTGTTCTGCCTGAAAACAGAAGCATTAAAAAATGCCCGCCTTGTTTTTGAGAAAAACACTTAAATCATTTCTTGAGGTCCGGCCACCAGTGCATTTAGATAGAAAATGCTTTCTGAAGAAGCAGTCCTTGTTAAATAGTTTTAAAAAAAAAAAACATAGTGCCTCTGCTAGGTATTTAGAAATTCCTCCTGCAGTGAAGGTATAGGAGCCCTTCCAGAAACCATCTCAGGCGAAAATGATTAATTATCCCTAACAGACTCTTTCAGGGCCATGCTTACGCTGCCATGTGCAACACAGCAGGAGCCCAGAAGCTGCCTCCAAGTCCTCGCAGCTTCTTCCAAGAAAATGGACGCGGCTGGCACCCAGGTCCGCGCTCCTGAGTCTCCCCAGGCCGCCGTTTGCTCCAGGAGCCCAGAGAATCTGCGGGGCTGACGTCCACGTGACGCTGCGTCGTACCTGCCGCACCCCTGCTGCTGCGCTCCTGTCTGAGACAGAAGTCGGATCCCGACGGGACCTCTGGCTCTTGGGGGCAGACGGCGGCTGCCCTGCCAGGGTACCTGGGGTCAGAGATGGGTGGTGCCCAGCCCCACCGCAGGTGTCCTGCCAGCGGAGACACAGAGCGGCTCTGTCTGCTGACCGCTGGCCGGGCCGGCCGCGCGGCTTTGCACAGACTTTGGCTTGGCAGCTCTGTCTCCAGCCCCTAAATCCTTCGATTCAGCGCTTGCTCTCGCTCTGTGCTCTTGGCCTGGGTGAGACTCTTTCTCCGGGTGATTTAAGACCCTGGAGGTGTGTGTGGTGTTATTTCTCTCGCCCTGTCACCACATTCAATCTTCTGGGAAAGGCTCATAAACTGAGATGACAACGAATCCACACAGAAGCTTTGATTCTTCAGTGTTGCCTCTGGAGATGCTCTCATTTATTTCACTTTGTTCTAAAACCACAAGCCTGTGTAAGATAGAACTCAGGCTGGAAGACCCTCTCAGACAGACAAGGCTTTCCAGGCAAAACCTAACTATTAAAGGCAGAAATCTCTAGAAGTCTCTCATTGCGTCAATAATCAGTAAGAACGAGGAAAGCAGAAGCTTTTCTTGGTACCATATTTTAGTTTTAAGAAAGAGAAATAGAAGTGTTGAGGAAAACCAAAAAGTGAAAAGAATTCTTACTGCATGAAAAACAAAGTCCTAGCTGCTGCTGATTTAGTACCAAAAACTACCAAATTTTCATGTGTACCGTTTTAGCAATTTTCCAGGTTAACGGATGGAGACTTCAGTGTTGATCATAACGAAGGAGGTGTCTGTTGGAAAATGAGGGTCTTGTTGAATGATACTGAGCTGTAAACCTGGGGCCTCTTGGTGCAGGAAGACGTCGGAGCTCTCACCAGACCTATCTCCCGGGATGTCTGTGATCCTGCTGGGTGGGAAATCTTAACCCTGCCTGCCGGGGTTGTCAACCAACTCTATTCGTCCTCAACTCAGTTCAGTCACTCAGTCGAGTCAGACTCTTTGTGACCCCATGGACTGCAGCACGCCAGGCCTCCCTGTCCGTCACCAACTCCCGGAGTCCACCCAAACCCATGTCCATTGAGTTGGTGATGCCATCCAACCATCTCATCCTCATCGTCCCCTTCTCCTCCTGGCCGCAATCTTTCCCAGCATCAGGGTCTTTTTCAGTGAGTCAGCTCTTCACATCAGGTGGCCAAAGTATTGGAGTTTCAGCTTCAGCATCAGCCCTTCCAGTGAATATTCAGGATTGATTTCCTTTAGAATGGACTGGTTGGATCTCCTTGCAGTCCAAGGGACTCTCAAGAGTCTTCTCCAACACCACAGTTGAAAAGCATCAATTCTTCAGCACTCAGCTTTCTTTATAGTCCAACTGTCACATCCATACATGACCACTGGAAAAACCATAGCCTCGACTAGATGGACCTTTGTTGACAAAGTAATGTCTCTGATTTTTAATATCCTGCCCAGATTGGTCATAAGTTTCCTTCCAAGGAGTAAGTATCTTTTAATTTCATGGCTGCAATCACCATCTGCAGTGATTTTGGAGCCCAAAAAATAAAGTCTCTCACTGTTTCCACTGTTTCCCCATCTATTTGTCATGAAGTGATGGGACTGGATGCCATAATCTTAGTTTTCTGAATGTTGAGCTTCAAGCCAACTTTTTCACTCTCCTCTTTCACTTTCATCAAGAGGCTCTTCAGTTCCTCTTTGATTTCTGCCATAAGAGTAGTGTCATCTGCATATCTGAGGTTATTGATATTTCTCCTGGCAATCATGATTCCAGCTTGTGCTTCATCCAGCCCAGCGTTCCTCATGATGTGGGTTTCTCACAAAGACCTAATCAGAGTGGAGCCTGGGACCATGGTCCTCGGGGTGTGTGAGAGGGGGCCTGGGTCAGCTCTGGCCCCAAGCTCGCCCACGTAGTCATTTGAGAACTCTGTACGTCCAAGACTATGGCCTGCAACCTGCCATCAACTCCTGGCCTGTGGGCCTCTCCCAGGACAAGCCCCCAAAGCAATTGTTCTATTGGAGGGAGCAAGTGAACAGAGCTGCAGAGCCAGGGCATAGCCGGTAACCTGTGCCGCCATCACCTCACGTTCTGTCCGTGAGAAGCATAGTTTTCAGTTCAGCCACACTCAGGACAGGGAGACCCACCAGGGTGTGAGGATGGGGGCTGGCGGCAGGGGAAGGGGAGATGAAACAGGCCAGGAAGCTGGTGGGAAAGGACTCCAGCCCTGGGGAGGACAACAGGTCAGCCCCGACAGTTCCTGCAGAAAACCCTTCCTAGTGGTCCCTCGGTGATGATGGAAAAGGGAACCAGGAGAGGCCATCTGACCCTGAAGATGGGATCACTAAGAGATGCCTTCTTCCCTCCGACAATCCTGCTTTTTTTTATTTGTTTTGGAGAATGTTTTGGGCCATTAATTCGTACTCTTAAAAACACCTGTTCTAAAGCTCTAACCCAAGACGCATTAAATACAGTTGATGTTTGTTTAGCACTGCATAAGCCCTTCATCGTTTCATAACCGCTGTTAACTTTGCAGTTTTAGAGTTTACGGACTCATAGACATAAAAGAGCTGTGCTTTTCCGGCAGAACCACTACTGTGAGCTAACAGACACTCTGTTCAAAGTCCTCTTTTGAAATTTCCCGTCATGTGCGGCTCTACAACCTTCAGCCTGTGAGCCGATGTGTGTGACCACCATCGTCACCAGGGTGGTGGTGGTGGTGGCTTAGCCTCTAAGTCGTGTCTGACTCTTGTGACCCTATGGACTGTAGCCCACCAGGTTCCTCTGTCCATGGGATTTCTGAGCAAGATTACTGAAGTGAGTTGCCTTTCCTTTGCTCAGGGGATCTCCCCTACCCAGGGATTGAACCTGCATCTCCTGCATTGACCTGTGGATTCTTTACCACGGAGTCACCTGGGAAGCCTCTAATCAGGATGCAAAACAGAAACTTCACCTTTTAAGAGTCTCATTTACTCACAGATCCACAGAACTATTGGAAACAATATAAACAACTCTTAGAACTGCCATAAAACACAGCTGGTAACATAAAAGCCTCCACATGAAGCATATATACTGCGTTTCAGATAAAACAAGAAAACGGAACTTAGGAAACGGATGCATGTTGTAATGACCAAGGTCAGACAACCCACAACATCAGTAATTCTTCAGGCACACTTCCTGCTCCAAAGCAATTGAGCGAGCCCTGAATTTTAGAGATGTGGAACATTTCACGTTAACGATATTAATATGGCTCATAGTAGTCCAAATTCATGCACATCATGGTAGTTTTTAAGATCAATGGATGGAGCTCCAAAATACATGAAGTAAGAACTGACAAAACTGAAGGGAGAAATAGACAATTCAACAGTAATAGTTGGAAACTTCAATACTTCTCACTTTTGAATATAGACAGAACGACAAGGCAGAAGATTAATAGGCAAAGCAGAATCCTTCAACAGCACTATTAACCAACCAGCTCTAACAGACGTCCGAGGAACATGTGGCCCAGCAGCAGCAGAATGAATGCACATTCTCCTCAAGTGGGCATGGAACATGCTTCTGGAGAGACCACATCCCCGGCATATAGTAAGTGTGAAGACACAGCATCCCAGAGTTTGTGGGACTCGGCAAAAACAGGGCACCTGGAGCCATTATCCTTCCACCACAGGACACCGGACAAAATACAGTCAAAAAAGAAAGTGAAAGTGTTAGTGGCTCAGTCATGTCCAACTCTTGGTGATCCCATGGACTATAGGCCACCAGGCTCCTCTGTCCATGGAATTTTCCAGGCGAGAATACTAGAGTGGGTTGCCTCCCTTCTCCAGGGGGTCTTCCCCACCCAGGGGTCAAACCTGGGTCTCCTGAATTGTAGACAGATTCTTTACCATCTGAGCCACCAGTGAAGCCCCCAAAATCACTGAGAAATGCATTTAAATGGAATTAAGAGCTTGATCAGTTCAGTTCAGTTCAATTGCTCAGTTGTGTCTGACTATTTGCAACCCCATGGACTGCAGCATGCCAGATTTCCCTGCCCATCACCAACTCCTGGAGCTTTCTCAAACTCATGTCCATCGAGTCAGTGATGCCATCCAACCATCTCATCCTCTGTCGTCCCCTTCTCCTCCCGCCTTCAATCTTTCCCAGCATCAGGGTCTTATCCAATGAGTTAGTTCTTTACATCATGTGGCCAAAGTATTGCAGTTTCAGCTTCAGGATCAGTCCTTCCAATGAATATTCAGAACTGATTTCCTTTAGGATTGACTGGTTTGATCTCCTTGAAGTCCAAGGGACTCTCAAGAGTCTTCTCCAACACCACAGTTCAAAAGTATCAATTTTTTGGCATTAAACTTTCTCTATGGTCCAACTCTCACATCTATACATGACTACTGGCCAAACCATAGCCTTGACTAGATGGATCTTTGTTGGCAAAGTAATATCTCTGCTTTTCAATATGTTGTCGAGGTTGGTCATTGATTTCTTCCAAGGAGCAAGCATCTTTTAATTTCATGGCTGCAGTCATTATCTGCAGAGATTTTGGAGCCCAAAATAAAGTCTGTCATTGTTTTCATTGTCTCCCCATCTACTTACCATGAAGTGATGGGACCAGATGCCATGATCTTAGTTTAGTGAACTAAACCTAAAACACACTGAAGACTTACACCACGGGACACTGGACAAAATACAGTGAACGAAACCTAAAACTCAGAAAATGAAGAAACAACAAAGATCAGGGTGGAAATAAATGAGATATAGAATAGAAAAACAAAAGAGAAAAATCAATGAAACCAAAAGTTTGAGGTTTAAAAAATTTAACAAAATCAACAAACCTATAGCTACACTAAGAAAAAAAGAAAGATATCTGAAGTTACTAAAATCATGAATGAATGAGGCAACATTTCTAGCAATCGCACAGAAATAAAAGGAATAACAAGGGGATGCTGTGAACATGTGATACATAAAAACCAGACAACTTACGTGAAATGGACAAATATCTATAGAGACAAAAACTGAGAAAACTTATTCAAGCGGAAATAGAAAATCTGAACAATCTTATAACAAAGAGATTAAATTAATAGTAATAAAAGCTACCCAGAAAGAAAAGCTCAGGCTCAGAGGCCTCACCACTGGCTTGTACTGAACAGTTAAAGAAAAACTGATACAAACTCCTCCAAAATATAAAGAGGAGAGAGCAGTGCTCTGGTTCTTCTTAAGGCCAATACTACCCTGAAATCAAAACCAGACAAAGACATCACACAAAAGAAAGCTACTGGTCAATATTCCTTATGAATATGGATACAAAAACACACACACAAAGTACTAAAAAAATTGAATTCAGCAATATAGAAGAACTATATACCGCAACCAAGTAGGATCAACTCCAGGAATACAAGGTTAGTTCAACATCTGAAAGTTAACTAAAGATGAAATGCATCATATCAATAGAATAAAAAAAAACCCCACATGATCATGACAATTGACGCAAAAAAAGCCTTTGATAAAAATCCAACACTCTTTCATGACTTAAAAAACAAACACTCAAAAAACAGGGAATTGCATGAAAAAAACCTCAGCTTCATAAGGGGCGGCTGTGCAAGTCTCACAGGTAACAGTCTACTTGCTGGTGGAAGTCTGGTGCTTTCTCCTGAAGAACAGGACCGAGAGAGGTATGTCTGCTGCACAGCTTCTGTTTCATGCTAGAGGGTCTAGCTGGGCAATTAAACCCAGGTTTGGTGGTTGTTTTGGCCTGCAGAAAGGGGGAGCAGAGAGGGGTACCATAGCTACAGAATAAGGGGCTTCTTCTGGTAATGATGGCGATGGTCTAAAAATTGACTGAAACGGTCACAGAGCTCTTTGAATGTAATGAACAGCCTTGAATTGTATACTGTAATTGGACGATTGTGATAACATGTGAGTTACATCTAGATAAACTGTATAAAAGTTCGTACGAATCCTCTGAATAGCTTAGCTAAAGTGAATGAGGTAATGTGATTCCCATGAGGGCCGCGGATCAGAGCCTGGACGTGAAGGGTGGGAAGACGCAGCCTTGCTCCTTAACCTCTCCTGCAGCCTGGGTCTCTCTCTCCACCTCACCATCCCTGTTTCTGCATCCACACTCCCAGGGCCTCATCCCACATAAATCAGTGTCCCCAGGGACGGTCCTGGCACCACGTCTTGCACATGGTAGACGTTCAATAAGCACAGGGACTCCCATAGACGGCCCTCAGGGCCTCAATTGAGCATTGCACCATGTGATGGCACATGTATTTTTTTGTCCCTGTTCTTCTCTAACCAGCTGTCTCCGACGTCAGCCTTTGCTTCTGATTCCCTCTGGGTCTGTCCCTGAACGGTTTCTGCTCACTGTCTTCCGTACGTCTCTTCCGTGCTGCGTTCTCTCACTCAAAAGTCCTGAAAGGAAGGATGAGGGAACCTTCCCGCTGTGCAGACTGAGCACCACTGTGGGCAGGGCTCTGTCATCGGGACACTTATTGGGCCCCTGGGAAAGCTGGCCCCTGGGGAAAACAGCTGTGGTCAGCTGTGGGACCAAGCAAGAGGCATGCAAATGGATTGACTGGGACCGCCTGGAGAAGTGTTTTAGTCCCAGTGGCTGTTCTGAGGCAGAAACCTTGCCTGAAGTTGGCAGGAATCCTGATGCACCAGGACGGGAACAGAAAGGATGCAGTGTAGATCACACACTACTGGGAAGCGCTGCGGCCCCGAGAGCCTCTCGCAGTCCACCCACGAAGCTGGCTCCTAAGCTCCTGAAGCCTCAGTGAGCCTCCCTGCCCTGTGCACCCGTCAGTGAGTGAACCAGAAGCAGGAGAACATCACGAGACCAGTCCCTTGCCACTCGCTTCTTAACTAGAAACAGAAACTGCTAGAACTCGTATAAAACATCCCAGATTTCTCATTTTCTGCATTTTCGGAGGAGACTTGGATAACGGCCACATTTGGAACACTTATATGGGCCAAAGATTCTTTTTAATGTTCATCCCAAAGTTGACATGAAGGAAAAGTACAAGCATCATACCTGAGGTTGAATGTCAGCATTTGAAAAACAGTGCCAGACATTCCTAAAGCCATGCCTTCGGTGTATAAGTTAGACTTGATTCATAACAACACCTAATCTATATATAATGAATCCTATTAGCTTAAGAACTATTTTGACATGTCAGATTGCATGTCTTTCATTTTCACACTATTCTAACAAGAGGCCTGAATTTTAAAGTAAATGGCCAACTATTGTGACTAAAATGAAACTTTCATAACTAGATTAGAAGAAAACACAGCACGGGCCTCTTCTTGGTTGTTTCTCTAAATGTGAATGTTGAAGATCAGTCTGCCTTCTCCCTCTGGGCGTACAATCCAAACACCTCTCAGAATAAAGCACCCCACTGGAGTATCCTGTCTCCCAGTCTTCAGAGGGTATCAACTGCAGCATTGTATGTGAAGAAGACTCATGCTTCTCAAACTTAAGCAAGAGATAAGTTTGAAGCCCGGATTCCCATGAAGTAGTCCAGAGCTTATTTGGATTGTAGGCCCCATACTCATTGTCTACCAGACAATGGAACATTCCAAATCACCCAGTCTTTAGGGAAACTCAAAGTCTTTCCCATAAAGCCGAGTTCTCAGAATGATAGTCTACAAGCCGGACAGAGATCAGCCCCTGGTGGGGAGGGAGGGAAAGCACCGAGTCAGTAGGCCTGTAGCACGAGCAAGCACCTAGCCAGCAAGAGTGAACGACGATCAGCTGCTGCTAAGACGGAGAGCCGAGGGCAGGCGTTCTGCTCATGATGGGGTCAGGAGGGCGCCTCCCTCTCCTGCGGGCATCGCCGCCCTTCAGCCTCAAAACCAACGACGACGCTGCCATGCTTTTCAGAAACAATGCTGTGGATGTAAGTCCCTTTGCTGTCCTATGTGCGACTAGGTGGCTTTAAAGAACTATCACAGTCCTACAGAGTTATGTTGACCTGACTAAACCTGGCCGTGTACGCACTGAAACACCCATGACAGATTCTCAGAGCCCATGTTAACCGCTTGTCTACAAGGTGATGCTGCTAAGGGTGGGATTTCTGCTGATACTAGGATGGGATTTCTGCTGATACTAGGGCCGTGCTCAAATCCTTTTTGGAACAGGTGAAGTCAAGGTAACTAGCTTTCACCACAAAGTACTTTTTCTCTGCCTACATTTTAAAGATTTCATCCCTTTCAAAAACTCAGAGGGAACCAGTCATTTAGGGTAGAATCTGTCCATTTTTGATTAAGCGGTTATCTCTCTCTGTAATTTCTGTCAAAGAGTCTACTGGAGGAGGGCATGGCAACCCACTGCAGTATTCTTGGCTAGAGAATCCCACGGACTGAGGAGCCTGCTGGGCTCCAGTCCACAGGATCTGAAAGTCAGATACAACTAAGCGACCAATACTTGTTTCTTACTCTCTGACAAGCCAGGTCCTAAATTTGCTCAAGATTTCCTTATATGTAATCACTTTGCATTGTTCCAACATCTGACCCTTTCCCAAGGAAGCCAGATAAGTACTTGCAGAGACAGGCCTTAGTGTTATACCTCAGCTCAGTGAACCTGTGCCAGTCACATGTCATTAACTCTCCCAACCCTTCAGACGTTTTGTGCTTAGGCCCTGGCCAAGTGTTTTCCCCTGACGAGGGAGCCCCTGTGTATTGTACAGAAAATGCAATCCATGTGTTTCCCACGCATTTACACTTGGCTCATCAAATTGTTTTATTAGGGCTCTTCGACATCTAAGAAGTCATTTCAGCCTTTTCTCTCAGCCCCCACCCCCAACAACAGCAGTAACAGAAGACTGAGTCTGATTTTCATCTCAGACACCACATGGTCTTAAGTAGATTCAAATCCAAAAGAAAAAAAAATTCCCCTTTAATATTGAAAATTCTTGTATCCAGTTTTAGGAAAGGGTGTGGAAACCATGTGTGAAAAATGTTGTATATTAAAGTATTTTGTTTGATCAAGTACTCACATCGGGTAGTTTATTCAAACTAAATATTAAACAGTATTAAGTATTTTTAAGTGTAAACACACAGAATGTCAAAAGTTTTCAGACATGAAATGACCATGAGTGGCGTCTCGGTGGATATTAATGAAGATGAGATCGTGAAAACACACGCAAAAGAAAGCGGTTGGCTCTGAGTCATGCAACCAGAGCGAGTCCCGCTGTGTCCTCTCCTCCGGCCCAGCCTGGCCTCTGCGTCCACCCGCCTGTGCTGGGTGCGAAGCGCTTTCCGAACCGACAAAGAAGACACTGACGTTCACCTAAGGCCAAGCACGTGACGACTTCTGCCGAGTTCAACCTCATTTCTGTGCCCAGAGTTTGTTCAATCGTCAAGCTCAAGATGTCTCGGGTGTTTCCAGCTTCCTTCTGGTCATGGAGCTCAGAGCTGGGTGATGGAGAAGGTCGGAGCCCTGCGAGGGGATTCCTAGTCGTTCCTCAGGCCCTGCCGCGGGTGTCAGGGGTCGCCGCCCTGGTGTGAGCGTCAGGGGGCGTGGCTCTGCTCTGGGCCACGGGGAGTGGCCCTGATGTGAGCGTCAGGGGGGCATCAGGGGTTGCGGCCCTTCGTGGGCGTCGGGAGGTCGCGGCCCTGATGTGAGCGTCAGGGAGGGTGCCGCCCTGCGTGAGTGTCAGGGAGGGCGTGGCCCTGTGTGAGCGTCAGGTTGCGTGACCCTGCGGGGGCGTCAGGGGGCGTGGCATAGGAATAGGAAGGGAGGCCCAGGACTGTCCTGCCCAAACCAAGCCCAGCGGGTGCCCAGGATGAGGGAGTCACAGAGAAGGACCCCCACCCCCCGCCCCACAACCCACCCCCAGAGGCTACGGGACAGGGAAGTGGTAGGCTGCCCTCCAGGCTGCAGAGAATCACCGTTAGCCTCGAGGAGCTGTGCTAGGTGGGAAAGCCTGGGTTTGTCCATATGTCTTCTATTCTCTTGGGATTATACCAAGGAGGAAAATTGTTGGTCATATGGTAAATCTATGCTTAATTTCTGAGCAACTCACCAACTGTTTTAGAAAGTGGCTGTATCATTTTACATTCCCGTCAGCAATGTATGAGTTTTGATTTTTCCAGATCCTTGCCAACACTTGTTACTTTTCTTCTTTAATTATAGGCATCCTAGTGTTGTAAGTACTGGAGAATCCCAGGGACGGGGGAGCCTGGTGTGCTTCTGACTATGGGGTCACACAGAGTCGGACACGACTGAAGTGACTTAGCAGCAGCAGCAGCAGTGTTGTAAGTATTATCTCATAGTTGTTTTGATGAGAATTTAATGACTAAAGATGGTGAGTTTCTTTTCATGTGGTTATTGGCCATTTGTGTATCTTTTTTGAAGAAATATCTTTACAAACCCCTTGGCCTATTTTCACTGGATCTCTTTATTTTCATGTTGAATTGAAGGTTTTTCTCATATGTCTGGACACTGGACCCTTATCAGATAAGTGAGCAACAAATATCCTCTCCCGTTGTGTGGGTTGTCTTTTATTTTCTTGCTATTGTCCTTTGACAATAAGGCCTTGATAGTGTCCTTACTTGTTTAATATATTCAGATTTTCTATTTCTTCTGGAGTAACTCATGGTAGTTTGTGTTACTCTAATCTTTATTTCTCTAATACTCTAATCTCTATTTCCTTCTTGAAGCTTGCTTTCAGTTTTCTAGTTTCTTAATGTAGAAAGTGAATGTGAAAGTCATTCAGTCATGTCTGACTCTTTGTGACCCCATGGACTATATAGTCCATGGAATTCTCCAGGCCAGAATACTGGAGTGGGTAGCCTTTCCTTTCTCCAGGGGGGTCTTCCCGACCCAGGAATCAAACCCAGGTCTCCCATGTTACAAGTGGATTCTTTACCATCTGAGCCACCAGGGAAGCCCAAGAATACTGGTGTGGGTAGCCTATCCCTTCTCTAGCAGATCTTCCCAACCCAGGAATCAAACCAGGGTCTCCTGCATCGCAGGCAGATTCTTCACCAACTGAGCTATCAGGGAAGCCCTCTTAATGTAGGTGTTAGGTTATTTGGAATCTTTCTTCTAATAAAATCTGTTTAGCTTCTTCAATGTGTTAATGCTTTTAATCAAGTTAATTGTTTACTTTATCAAATTAATGTTCTCATCAAATGCGGGAGATTTCCAGGGATCATTGTTTCAAATGTTGTTTCCGATGAGAAGTTTGTTGTCGTCCTTACATTCCCTGCTCTGTACATATTCCTTGTCTGCTAGTAAGACTTTCTCCTTTTAACTGGTCTTGAGAAATTTGATGGTCATTGTGGCTTTGATTATCAGTGTGATTTTCTGCATGTATCATTGAGCTTGGGGTTTGTTGAGCTTCTTGGATCTGTGTGTGTATAGCTGTCATTAAATTTGGAATCTTTGACAGTATTTACTTAAGCATTTTTCTACCCCCAAGCCATCCTCTTTTTGATGACTCCAATTCCATTTATGTTAGTGTGCTTTTGTTCAAAGTTCACGTATGTTCTTTATATTTGATCTGTCATTCTTTTATTCTGTGTGTGTGTGTGCTTTTTTTGAGGAGGAGGAAGAGTTTCTGTCTTTAAGTCTTCAAGTTCATTATCTTTTTACTGTCGATGTATCAGTTCAGTTCAGTTCAGTCGCTCAGTCATGTCCGACTCTTTGCGACCCCATGAATCACAGCACGCCAGGCCTCCCTATCCATCACCAACTCGATGTATAATCTGTCATTAATCCGATTTAGTGTATTTTTCACTTCAGACATTGTATTTACCAGTTCTTAAAATTTGAATTTTGTCTGTTTTATATTTTATGTTTCCTATTAGATTCCTGAATATTTGAATTTTATTACAGTAACTATTTCTATGTCCTTCTCTAATAATTCTACCATCTGTGTCCATTATGGGCTGGCTTTAATGGATTAATAGTGCCATTCGTCATACATCAGGTCTTTCTGCTTCTCTGCAGGCTTGGTAATCTTTGATTGAATACCAGACAAGGTGTAGTCCATTTTATGGAGAGTTACGTATTTTTTAATTCCTGTAAACATTCTTGAGCTTTGTCCGGGGTTGCAGTTAATTTTCTCGCAAGCAGTTTGAGCCTTTTTTCTCTTGCTTTCATGATTCATTAAGTGAGTCTAGCGCAGTGTTTACTCTGAGAATAATCATTTCCCACTGTCGATGCGAGACACTCCTGACTACCGTAACAAATGTCCCAGGAATGATGAGTTTTTCCAGTGTGACTGGTGGGCATGTGTGGACTCCAGCCACTGTTTTCCTGGAATCTTTTAGAATGGCTCACTCCCTAGCCTAGTACAAGCACTCACTAGTCCTCTGTCGAGCAGGACCCCTGCGGATCTCCGGGTTCTCTCTGAGGTTGTCATTCTCACCTCTGGCACTGAGTCCTGTGCACTCTGGTCGCCTTAATCTCACCAAACTGTCAACCCAGCCTCCTCAGCACCAGGGGTCTCTCAGGTTTTGGCTGCTGTTTTGATCCTGTGACACAACTTAGAAACACATCCAAGGCAGAGACCCAAAGCAACCACAGACCTCAGCTCAGTTGCTTTCCATGTCTCCCATCCAAACACTAACCAGGCCCGATCCTGCTTAGCTTCTGAGATAAGTCATCTGTTGCTTATCAATCACTATCCTTCTTTGTCTAGTCCCAGTGTTTTGAAAATCATTTTTGCATAGTTGGTGTGGATTTCTTATGGCTGGCTCAAGCAAAAGGGTAAATCTAGAACCTGTTGCTCAAGTTTGGCTGAAATCAGTCTAGTGATACCAATCTTTAAAAGAAAAAAATCAAGAAATAGAGTAGGAGAAAATACTTCTTTACGTGTTTTATGGGGTTAAAATTACTCTGATATCAAAACTTTTGATATTGATGCTTTTGAACAGTGGTGTTGGAGAAGACTCTTAAGAGACTAAGTTGAAGCTCCAATACTTTGGCCACCTGATGCAAAGAATTGACTCATTAGAAAAGACCCTGATGTTGGGAAAGATTGAAGGCAGGAGGAAAAGGGGAGGACAGAGGATGAGATGGTTGGATGACATCACCGACTCAATGGACAGGAGTTTGAGTAAACTCTGGGAGTTGGTGATGGACAGGGAGGCCTGGCGTGCTGCAGTCCATGGGGTTGCAAGGAGTCTTACACGACGCAGCTACTGAACTGAGCTGAACTGCTATCAGAACTAACTGAAGATGATATATATAGAGAGAGGAAAATACAGATCGATTATATTCAGGAACGTAAGTGCGGAAAATTTTAACAAAATAACAGATGATTAAATCCCATCAGTTCAATGGAGAGTTCTGACAAACTATGGTCCACTGGAGAAGGGAATGGCAAACCACTTCAGTGTTCTTGACTTGAGAACTCCATGAACAGTAAAAGGCTAAAAGATATGACACTGGAAGATGAACTCTCCAGGTCAGTAGGTGCCCAATATGCAACTAGAGATCAGTGGAGAAGTAATTCCAGAAAGATTGAAGAGATGGAATCAAAGCAAAACAACTCCCAGTTGTGGATGTGACTGGTGATAGAAGTAAAGTCCATTGCATAGGAACCTGGAATGTTAAGTCCATGAATCAAAGTAAATTGGAAATGGTCAAACAGGAGATGGCAAGAGTGAACACTGACATTTTAGGAATCAGCAAACTAAAATGATCTGGAATGGGTGAATTTAACTCAGATGACCATTTTATCTATACTGTGGTCACGAATCCCTTAGAAGAAATGGAGTAGCCCTCATAGTCAAAAAAAGAGTCTGAAATGCAGTACTTGGGTGCAATCTCAAAAGTGACAGAATGGTCTCAGTTCGTTTCCAAGGCAAGCCATTCAATATCACAATAATCCAAGACTATGTCCCAGCCAATAATGCCAAAGAAGCTGAAGTTGAACAGTTCTATGAAGACCTACAAGACCTTCTAGAACTAACACCAAAAAAAAAAAGATGTCCTTTTCATCATAGGCAATTGGAATGCAAAAGTAGGAAGTTAAGAGATAACTGGAGTAACAGGCAAGTTTGGCCTTGGAGCACAAAATGAAGCAGGGCAAAGGCTGAAAGAGTTTGCCAAGAGAATGCACTGGTCAGAGCAAACACCCTCTTCCAACAACATGAGATACAACTTTACACAGGGACATCACCAGATGGCCAACACCGAAATCAGATTGATTATATTCTTTGCAGCCAAAGATGGAGAAGCTCTATATAGTCAGAAAAAACAAGACTGGGAGCTGACTGTGGCTCAGATCATGAACTCCTTATTGCAAAATTCAGACTTAAATTGAAGAAAGTAGGGAAAATGACCATTCAGATATGACCTAAATCAAATACCTTATGATTATACGTGGAAGTGAGAAGTAGATTCAAGGGATTAGATCTGATAGATAGAGTGCCTGAAGAAATATGGACAGAGCTTCATGACATTGTACAGGAGGAAGTGATCAAGACAATCCCCACTGAAAGGAAATGCAAAAAGGCAAAATGGTTGTCTGGGGAGGCCTTACAAATAGCTGTGAAAAGAAGAGAAGTGAAAGGCAAAGGAGAAAAGGAAAGATATGTCCATCTGAATGCAGAGTTCCAAAGAATAGCAAGGAGGGATAAGAAAGCCTTCCTCAGGGATCAATGCAAAGAAATAGAGGAAAACAATAGAATGGGAAAGACTAGAGATCTCTTCAAGAAAATTAGAGCTACCAAGGGAACACTTCATGCAAAGATGGGCTCGATAAAGGACAGAAATTGTATGGACCTAACAGAAGCAGAAGATATTAAGAAGAGGTGGCAAGAATACACAGAAGAACTGTACAAAAAAGATCTTCATGACCCAGATAACCACGATGGTGAGTGTGAAGTCACGTGGGCCTTAGGAAGCATCTACAAACAAAGCTAATGGAGGTGTTGGAATTCCAGCTGAGATGTTTCAAATCCTAAAAGATGATGCTATGAAAGTGCTCCGCTCATTATGCCAGCAAATTTGGAAAACTCAGCGGTGGCCACAGGGCTGGAAAATGTTGGTCTTCATTCCAATCCCAAAGAAAGGCAATGCCAAAGAATGCTCACACTATGGCACAATTACGCTCATCTCACATACTAGCAAAGTAATACTCAAAATTAAATCCCCTAATATCTAAAATAGATGACACGTCATGACCGAGTGTTTCTTCCCAGTGAAATGTACACAAATGGACACACTAGTGTAATCATTACTGAGATCAGTAGACACAATATTTCTACTAAACCATGAAGTTTCCCTGTGCCCATTTCCAGTCGGGTCCACCTCCAGTGGAAACAAGTATTATGATTTCTGTACCACAGATGAGTTAAGTCTGATCTTGAGCTTTGTATAAGCTCAACAGGTACCCTTTTATGTCTAGGTTCTTTTAAATAATTATATGATTGTCTCAATAGATTCAGAGACAGCATTTGACAAAATTGAATCCTTTCATGATAAAAATCCCTCAACAAAATAAAACCAACTATGAGAGACCTACAATCTAACATCTTTATTATCATTATTGTTAAAAAATAACCTTTATTCAGCAAAATTGACTGTAAGTATTGGAACTGACTCATTGGAAAAGCCCCTGATGCTGGGAAAGATTGAAGGCAGGAGAAGGGGATGACAGAGGATGAGATGTTCGGGTGGCATCACCTACTTGATGGACATGAGTTTGAGTAAACTCTGAGAGTTGGTGATGGACAGGGAGGCCTGGCATGCTGCAGTCCACGGGGTCGCAAAGAGTTGGACACGACTGAGAGACTGGACTGAACTGAACTGACTGCTGCCATCTTGACACTATCATAACTGTGGTGTTTAACAAGTCAGTACTCAGTGATTTCTCATTACATTGTGGGTTCAATAATATAGATGTTTACTTATAGAAATCGCGGCAAATACAAGAAAACAGTGCCTGCATTATGTAAAAGCTTCATATGAAAGCCAACAGAAAACCTGCGACTCCCATGATGTGCACTTTGTGACGGGCACGCTGCGAGTCCCGATGGTGAGGCGCCGAGTGTCCTCCTCTCAGGGTCGGGAGGACGAGGACAGCCTCCCTCACCATCTTTACTCGGCTCTGTTCTGGAGGCCTCCCCACTGGAGTGAGGCAGTGAGAGAGTGTAAAACACGGCGGTTAAAAAGAAAGACAAAAACGTCTTATCTGAAGGAGATAGCATCGCTTATCAGCAAATCAGTCACTAGAATGAAACAATTTCTAGGGAGTAAAATGCAATTATATTTTATATATACTACAGTGAAACTATTGAAATATAAAATTAAATGAACTCCATTTACAGTATCATAAAACATAAATAATTAGGAGTGCTAACTCCTTGGAAGGAAAGTTATGACCCACCTAAACAGCATATTAAAAAGCAGAGACATTACTTTGCCAACAAAGGTCCATCTAGTCAAAGCTATGGTTTTTCCAGTGGTCATGTATGGATGTGAGAGTTGGACTGTGAAGAAAGCTGAGGGCCGAAGAATTGATGCTTTTGAACTGTGGTGCTGGAGAAGACTCTTGAGAGTCCCTTGGACTGCAAGGAGATCCAACCAGTCCACCCTAAGGATATCAGTCCTGAGTGTTCATTGGAAAGACTGATGCTGAAGCTAAAACTCCAATACTTTGGCCACCTGATATGGAGAGCTGACTCATTTGAAAAAACCCTGATGCTGGGAAAGATTGAGGGCAGGAGGACAAGGGGACAACAGAGGAGGAGATGGCTGGATGGCCTCAGCAACTCGATGGAGATGAATTTGAGTGAACTCTGGGTGATGGACAGGGAGGCCTGGTGTGCTGGGGTCCATAGGGTCACGAAGACTCGGACACGACTGAGCGCCTGAACTGAACTGAACATTTAGTGAAATACATGCAAATCATTTGTATTGAGACTTTTGAGACAATGCTGAAAGAAATCAGAATTGAACTAAAGAAAAGGGCAAACACACTATATTCATGGATTTTCAGATTTTCAGACTCAACATCGTTAACATTTCAATTATCTTACAAATTGATCTACAGGTTTAACACAATGGGCAAGTCCTGATGGACTCAGAAACTGATGAGTTGATTCTCAAACTTATTTAGAAATTTAAAGGACTTAAAATAGCCAAAGCAACTTCAAAATGAACAAAATTGGAAGACTCACACTAAGTGATTTCATAACTTACTACAAAGCTCCTGAATTTGAGACAATGAACCTTAAAGAAGCTCAAAAGAGAAGGGGACTAAGTCAACAAATTGTATTTCACCATCTGGTTGATGGAGAAATATTAGAAAATGGAGAAAATTAACCACAACCCCATCCTTAGACCCCCTACAGCAGGAATTCAAAATGAGTCATAAAAGCTAAAACTGTAAAACTTCCAGAAGAAAACAGAAATATATTTTTATCCTTCAAACTAGAGAAGGTTTCTTAGAATGGATTCAAAAAACACTACAGGTAAAGGTCAATAAATTGGACTTCACCAAAACATAAAGTTCCTACACTGGATGGCATATTAAGAAAATGAAAAAGCAAGTCAAAGACTCGGAGAAAATATTTGCGAAGCATATATCTGACAGAGGTCTCATGCTCAGTACAGGCAGTGAGTCTCCACAAACAGATAATAAAAAGGACCCTAATAAAATGAGCAAAAACACTTGGACACTTCTCAAAGGGAGATGTAGAATTTGCCACCAAACCCTTGAAAAGAGGTTCAGCATTACTCATCATCAGAGAAATATTAATTAAAACGACCACATGACACCATTCCACTAACCTCAGTATGGCTAAAATTTAAAATTTTGAGAGACCAAATGCCGGCAAGGATGTAATTAACAGGAATTCTTAAGGACTGCTGATGGAAGTCTGAAACAGTTGCACCACACTTTGGAAAGCTTGCAAAACTTTCACTCGTTATCTTTTTATTTCCCTTAAAAAAATCTGTCCATAAAAATTCTTAGACAAAATGTGATTCATAAAAGCTCCAAACTATAAACAATCCAACATCCATCAAATAGATAAGCAAGTTGTGGTATATTACACAATGGAACACGACTCAGCAATAAAAAGTATTAACTGGTTCTCGTGACTTCTTGTGTGAATCTCTAGAACATTATACTGAGTGGACGGAGGCAGAAACAGAAGAGTTTATGTCGGAGGCTTCCATTTGTGTGAAGCTCGAAAGCAAGGAAACCTAACCAAAGGTGATGGCAGTCAGGACTGCGGATGATTGTGGATGATGGGGATGGGCTTCAGTTTAAGAATAAGACTCTTCTGCAGTGATTGACAGGCTCTATATGTTGATTGGAATGGCGATTACAAGTCAAGGCATCACTTTCCTGTATGCAAGTTTAATCTCAAACGTTGAAGAATAACACTAATATTGACAGAGCGTTTCTACTTAAATTGGACAAACACTTCTTTTATGATCTGAAGTAAAAAACAAAATGGAAAAATACTAGGCAAAGAAATATGACCTAGTAGAGAAGGAAGGAAAAAGTTCAAGATTTTTCACAACAATTTGGGAAACTTATTTTGTAGGAAAAAATCACTCTGCAGTGATTCATGACTTCGCTTTTAGTAACGCCACATTGAACATTACAGAAAGAATAACATTTTAACGGAAACAAAATGTTCACCATATGCAGCTGGCCCCACAGAGTGACCACGAAGCCTCCTCGGGGCGGTTTGACCTTTGATGCTTTAGTTGACCTGAAATGCCCACCATGATTTATGAACAAACCCATAGGCTTGAGGTTTTCCAGCTCCTCTGTCCTGGAATTCAACTGTCCTGTTCAATGGTATCAACCTCTTTCCACACTCCTAAGAGGATTTATGTTGTCTGTCTGCTGATATTTAAGTCTGTTTTATCTGAAATGAGAGGCATGCTAGCTGCTGTCCCACCTACTAAATGGGAGAGTTTCATCCTGTGTGTTTATGGACAGCCTGTGCCCACACTGCGCAGCATTTTCTTAACATTGATTTCCATTCAGCTACCTGTTGGCTCAGTCCCTGTGGGATCCGGAACCTAATGTGAAGCCTCTGCCCAGCGACGGGGCTTTTCCCTGCTATCTCCTGGTCTGCTCAGGTAGACCGCTGAGTTCTGCCTCTTCCATCCCCAGTGACTGACTGCATCCTCAGTGCGCAGGTCTCGTCCTTAGCCCCGGGCCCCTGACCTGAGCTGGGACCTGGACCCCCACTCAGGGCATTGTTGGTGCCCTGTCCTGCTGTGTCCCTGCCTTGACTCTTTCCTGTGGGTAGCGGTCACAGCCACTCCTTTCCTCCCTTCTCACTCCCTCCATGCTGGGGCCACAACGAGGTGAAATTTCCACTCCTGCTTTCTTTGTGTGTTTGTGTTTTTTAAAAAAGATCTCATTTTGTGGTCATCATTCTGTCGTCAATGGCACGGTATTTCTTTTCCTGATAAAAGGTGATTTATTAAGACAGCTATTCCTGGGCAACTTAAAAAAATCTGGTAACAAAGAAGCTTTCAAAATCAGAAGTCAAGAAGAAAATTCTATGTAATTAAATGTACTTTTGGCTAACATTTATTTTAACCGATGACTTTGTGAATATGTGATAGAACAGACACATCTTTTCATTTTCTGCCGCACTGTTAACTAATATAAGGCTTCCCAGGTGGCTCAGCAATAAACAATCTTCCTGCCAAAGCAGGAGACACAAGAGATGTGGGTCAGGAATGATCTTCTGAAGAAGGAAATGGCAACCCGCTCCAGTATCCTTGCCTGGGAAGTCCATGGACAGAGGAGCCTGGTGGGCTGTAGTCCATGGGGTCTCAAAGAGCTGGACACAAGTCAGTGACTGAGCGCATCGACCCATGTACAGTGAAGATGCACCGTGTAGGCGCGCCAGCCAACGTGTCGTGGCGGCGTGCAGCTCACTGTGAGTGTGCGTTGCTGCAGCCACATTGTGGTCTTACGCAAGATGCACCTGAATCTCTGGTGAGGACATGGCCCAGATGCACCATTATTCCTACGGAGCAGAATAAGTGTCCACCTTCCAGTTTCTGAGTGGTACTGGAGTAGTAGCACATTCCTCTAAACGGTGCATGTTGGTTTGTTAAACGCTATGAATGTGTGCTTTCCTCAAACACGTATATATCACTGTCCCCAGAGCCTCACCCCCCAAGTCCTCCTCAGAGCGTTTCAGCTGGTGCTTTCTGCCTCACTCGAACAGGCGAGGCAGCTGGCAAGGTCACCAACAAGCTAATCCAGGGGTCGGTCACCCTACTCAGCTTCTCCTGGCCAAGCTCCTGGGCTCAAAAGTCCGTGCCTCCACCCTGCTGCCCCTCTAACCTTCCAGTCTTTACCGATTCTCCCTCTAAGCACTGAGCAGGGCGGCCTGCCTCCTTGGCACTTGGTACCCCCTGCACGTCCTACATCAGGGACCGAGGCAGCATGTATGTGAACCACCCTGGATGCCACTGCCTTCCGAATCACCTCCGGCCTCCCCCAACCCCGTACAACTACTCCACAAGGAATGCCAACGCAGTGCTCCGCCAGAGGCTCGGATGCCACCCAACCCCGCCCCAGCCCTAGTCTCCACAGCAGCCGGCGGGACCACCATCCTCTTAGTCCTGTACCCTCAGCTGAGACTGCGTCCTTGGACGCCCCTCCTCCTCAGAACCTCGCGTCTCATGATCAATTCCATCGCACGTTCTGTTGGCCCAGCCTCCAACACAGGGAGCAAACCCGGGCACGGCTGCCCGCTGCCACCATCCTGGGTGGTCACATGTCCGAGCAGCCTCCTGACCCCCAGGGATCCCCTTCGCCTACAGTCAGCTCCTGCCAATGGCCAAGCAGTCCCTGCAAAGCATATACTAAGCACATTTCCCAGGTGGTCACCTTTGGCCCACGGTTCTCCTCTCGCTCTCCGGGCATGGGTCCTTGCGGCCCGCTCTTACCCCGTTCTCAGGGGTCCCTCTGCAGGGAGCCTGTTTTCCCAGGTGTGTGCACACACACGAGCAGTCCTGTGTTCCCCTGGGGTGCACTGGCTGTGAAGGGGCCTCCAGGCTCCTCGCCGCTCAGTGCCGGGTACCTGACTGGTGCTGCTTCATCACGCTCATCAGAGATGGAGACAAAGGCCTTCCTCACAGGGTCGTGGCCTGACCACAGTGGTTCCCAGCTGGTCTTGGAATGTCTGGTATACCTATAGGAGCCCGCACCCTGGTGCGGGGAAGGGCTGGGTCACCCCGACATGGAGATCCTTCCTGTCTTTGTAGCAACAGCACGGAAGCACTCCCAGGCTGTCACCAGTGTCCTGTGGGTGCTAAAGGCAGCATCTCCGGGTTTACAGCAACTGGAAGGAGCAGCAGCTGGCAGCAAAGTGGGGCAACGGGATCTCCTGGGACCCAGGGGCAGGAGAGAGGCCGCCCCAGCGTCGCCAGCACCCGCCAGGAGGAGCGGAAGCTAATCCAAGAGGCTGGAGGGATGTGAGGGCAGACATTAGCAGGTTTTAACCCTCAGTTGCAGATGTGTAAGGCTTTTGTTTTCATCTGGCTATCACCTAGAAGAAAAGGAGCTGGAATGAGGGTGATATTTAACCTTTGACAAAGAGAAAAACTTTGGAAAATCTACGTGCAGGATTTTTTTTTTTAATGCGATTTATAAATGGAACCACCAGATTATTTCATTGAGAGAAATGTCTGGGATAGTGGTTACAAAAACAAATGAGGTGATTAGTGCTTATCTACAGACATCCAGATATAACTTCATAAACATGAAAAATCAAGTGACACATGGAATTTTTTTTTAATTACACTGCATAGAGTCCATCTTTCCCCTGACTATTTCTACGTTGATTGAATTATTAAAATAAATCTTACATGAAGCTGAAATTCTCAGGTACTATGCAGTCCAAGACAACAAATATTGGTTAAATTATAGATTCCAGTTTTGACTTATAAGGAGTCAATGGACGAATTTTATATATTTGATTTAGGAAATAAAACATGATTTGAATATTCAAACTGTAGAATTTTTTAAGTGGCTTAATAATCTTCAGTAACAATCTTTATCCTTATCTTTTTAATCTCAAGATAATAAGATTTGAACTTGAGTTTAAAATAGCTGTTACGAACTATCAAATGAGATGTATATGTTACACTCTGAGAGATTAAAGGGAAGAGTCACTTTCATCTCAGAGTGAGGGCTCAGCGTATAATGGTGTTTGAGACGGTTCTTTGAGAGGGTGAGTGAGGTGACAGAGCAGAAGTCACTTTGGGAGGGTGGGGCGGCAGCATGGCACTCACAGGGTGTGTGTGTCTGGGCGACAGAAACGCTGGGTGGGTAAGCAAGCGCAATCTGGCAATCGTGAGGGGTGCATCTTTGTGCTGGAAAACCTTGGGTTCCAGGTGTAGAAGTTTAAACTTTATATGGTAGATCAGCATCTTAAGAAGCAGGTAAGCCACCTGCAGACTCTCTGATCTGTCTGCTGGCCTCACGCAAAGAACTCAGAAGCTGTGGGGCTGGAGAGCCACACGGTGGAAACAGTCAGGATGCTGAGCACCACAGTCAGCAAAGCTCCCAACAGGGTGGGAAGGAACGCTGAGCTTCCAATGCACTGTCACCAACTTTCTGTGACAATGAAAGTCTGTCACTGCAGCTGCCATCACCCAAACCAACACAATGCAGTGTTGCCTCATGCTCACAAGATGGCTGCCTCAACTCCAGGCTTCGACACGTTACCCACAGGGGGATGGAGGATGGGACAAAAGGCTGAAATGGACCGGCTGCATGAGTCTCTCCTGCTTAAACAGGTCTCTTTGGGGGACCAGAGCAGTCATCACTGAGGAAACTGATCACACGGGCACCACACGCTGCAAGAAATATTTTAACCTGACACATTACCTCCCCAGATTCAAGGTTTGGTTGAATATAGGCCAGAAAACCGACAGTGTTTAGCATAAAAGCTAACATTTAGCATTGTTTTCCCATCACCCGCTTTGAGACCCATGAAGGAAATAATGAGAGGAAATCACAAAGGAACGTTGAAGTCATTGGCTGAGACGGACAGGCGGTCAGAGGATGTGTGTCTCTCCCAGCACAGTACAGTGGTGATTTGGGGCGTTGTTGGTTCCCTGATTAGATTAAGAGCAACAGGAGGTCGGGGGTTCTGCTTGGCTATTCTCCTCACTTTTTCCTACCTCCCACCAGCTACTAAGTCCGTGACAAATAACGAATATGTAATGAGCAAACCGCTGGTGCCTGGAAAGGGACTACAGATGCAAAAGACAGCGTGAGTCACAGCTGCGTGAATGGGCAGGGACAGGAGTGATGGCCAGCTGCACACGCCCGGCCCGCACAACTCTCTCCGTGCCTTCAGTCACTCAGGTGAGGAGCCCAGACGGAGAAGCAGGCCCCCAGGACACAGCGGGCGGACACCACCTGCCCTTCCGCTGCAGTCCTGTCTTCTGTCTGTCTTTTTCTCTGCGGCTTGGCTGAGCGGCCTCGTCTCTGAGCCCAGCCCAGTCCCAGAGGCGTCGTCACCATCGCACTCAGCGCTGGGTCAGCACCCAGCCGGGCCTCCAGACTTCCTATCGGATCAGCCCAGCAGCAACTGGTGTTCAGACAGGAGTCTAGAGAGAAGACTGAGGTCTCCAACTGACATCTTTCACCACCTGAATGTGGAGACGAGAAGGATACAAGGTCTCCGAGGAAAGGAAGGGACACAGCCACACGCAGCGTCGTGGGCAAGAGCCCATCCTCTGCCTCAGTGTCCACCACATGGCCACGGTCACCTGTGTATTATAGTTGCTGCTGCTAAGCGCTACGTCACTTCAGTCGTGTCCGACTCTGTGGGACCCCGTAGACGGCAGCCCACCAGGCTCCTCCGTCCATGGGATTTTCCAAGCAAGCGTGCTGGAGTGGGTTGCCATTGCCTTCTCCATGTATTAGAGTTAACTGAAGCCAAATTAAACACAACTTAAAATCCAGCTTGTCAGGTACGCCGGACACGTGTCAGATGCTCAGTCTGTCAGCACAAGTGTGAAGCATCTCTACCATCCCCGAAGCTCTGCTGTACAGTCCTGGCTTCACAGACACCAGAGGCCAAGCCGTTTCCTGCACGTGTGGATAATGTCCGAGTCAAGAAGGATGAGCTCAGGAATGGGCTCTGGGATTTCGGGGGTGTTTCCTAGTTCCTCCAACAGGAGACATGTTGAGAATCCCTTTTCTGACCCTATACCATAAATAGGCACTTGCTGAATGGCCCTTACAGGAGCATTCAAATATAGGTAATGCAGAATTCTCATGAACAATAAATGTGGTCAAGGCAATATTTCCATGAGCTACAACCTCAAGCTTGTTTTTTAAAAAGGAACTTTGCTTTCTTTTAAATTTGGGTTTGATTTTCAGTGGAGTCACAGTATCTCTGCGGCAGGAGATCTAACCTACTCACTTCCGAGGGAAAACTGCCGAGTCCCTGAGCCCTGAGTCACTGCCAGGTGACCTCGCTGATTCAGAGCTGAGCTCCTGTGCTTCCCCCCAGGGTGCGAGGGTGCTCCAAAGGGGCTCGTGCGTCTGCTGTGTCTTCAGGGGAAGACATGTCTGGTTTGCTCCACTCCTGGACGCCACAGAGAGGAGTTCACACCGTCTGGTCTTTGGCCATCAGCCTCCACTTCGGCCAAAGCTGTGAATCATCCCTGACCACCGTCCCCCTGGGCCTGGGGCCTCCCAGTGACAAGCAGTGACTCTGCTGCCTCCTTGTTGTCTCTCTCAGGGCCCGAGCAGGTCTGGGTCATTGCAGCAGGGCTGTCTCAGCTCCTCTGCCTCACCCCTGGGTTACCCCTTCTGTGCTGTGGGCCCCACACCCAGGCGGACAGAGGGGCCTCTCCTGAGCCCTGCTTCCTGCTGTCCTGTCCTGGGTGCCTTCTGTCCCCCACGCTCACGACCAGGGCTCCGCACTTAGACCCCAGCTGGGGTGGGAGGCAGGACAGAGGGGCCGGGCCGCTGCTCAGCCACTCAGCCTGGTCCGAGTGCTTTCCTGCCCCAGAGGTCTCCGCTTCCTCCTGCTCCTCTGCTCCGGGAAGACTTACCTCCAGGCTCGGACAGCAGGGTAGTCTGCCTTTGCAACCCCCATGACCCACAGGCTACGCTGAGCTTTGTTCCTAGAGTCACTGTGAGTCTCTTGGGATTTCAATCATCCCCTGCTGCGGTTTTCAGAAGCTTGTGTTGGAACCCAAGAGTAAGACTCTGACTCTCAGTTTTGGAGGTAGTCATCCTGTGTCCTGCCCTCAGTGGGTGCTTCCCAAGACCTCGGTGGCAGCCATGGACCCGTCCAGGGAAAAGGCGACAGAGGGAGCGGAGGGGTCCAGGGAGCAGATGGCGCTGGGACGTGGACTTTATCAGGTTCGTGCCGCACCCTCTCCACTGCAGACACCAAGCTACTAGTGATCTCTTTGCAAGCAGATTTGTGCAATAGCACTTTGCCTTACAGCCTCTGGAATAACTGGCATATTTTGTAATTCTCCTAGATTAGGGGGTCTCTGATGCTCTCTGTTCTGACCTGGAAATTCTCCTAACAGTTGAGTGAACTGCTCTGCTTTTCTCTGGGTTCAGTTCAGTTCAGTTGCTCAGTCGTGTCTGACTCTTTGCGACCCCATGAATCACAGTACGCCAGGTCTCCCTGTCCATCACCAAATCCCAGAGTTCACTCAAGCTCATGTCCATTGAGTCCGTGATGCCATCCAGCCATCTCATTCTCTGTCGTCCCCGTCTCCTCCTGCCCCCAATCCCTCCCAGCATCAGAGTCTTTTCCAGTGAGTCAGCTCGTCGCATGAGGTGGCCAAAGTATTGGAGTTTCAGCTTTAGCATCAGTCCTTCCAATGAACACCCAGGATTGATCTCCTTTAGAATGCCAGAAAAGAAATGTCAAGGACTTCCTTGGTGGTCCAGGGGTTAAGACTTTGCCTTCCAATGCAGAGGGTACAGGTTCGATCCCTGGTCTGGGACCCTAAGATCCCACGTGCCTAGAGGCAAAAAAAAAAAAAAAAACAACTAAAAACAAACATAAAACAGAAGCAATATTGCAACAAATTCACTAAAAACTTTTAAAATGGCCCACATTTAAAAATAATCTTTAAAAAAAAGAAATTTCAGATGAGATTCAAGATATAAGGTAATTATGGGTTCAAGAGATTCAACAATGTAAATTGCTGTTGACACCCTCCTGTGGGTTTCAGTTTCATAAATAATAGCACCATTTCATACTCTCCATTTCTCCACCATTTCACCCATAGTTTCTCTACTGAGAGTCTAGTTTAGCAACTTCAGAATGTTGACAGATTGGTACCGAGAGTGAGAACTGAATGCATAGAAAATCATATATATCCATCCCCACAGAGACAGAACTTCCGATTTCTCTCATAACGAACTGCCACCAAAGTCATAATCAATGCCTAGCAAATGCCAGGCTTTCTGTGTTGCTATATATCTTTCCAACCTGGCTTTAGTCAAGATAAACAAGAACTATTGCTCAGATGACTTCACAGAATCTTCAGACTTGGTAGAAAGGATACACATGACTAAAATATTAGGAACGTGTTTGCACAGAGTGAGCAACTCTCTTTGAATCAAGAGCGTCCCTTGTTCCTCATGACAAAGTCAGCTAGTTCTCTTCCACAGCGCAGAGAGGTGGCTGATTGTACACATTTCAGCTCTGGGCTGTGGGGAAAGGAAGCAAAGTGAGCTTTCTTTAATAACTGGCATAAATTTCACAGTTTCCAAAAGCAAAATAACTGATGCATAAACATTTTCAAAATAGGGTTTTTGTGGGTTTTTTTCCAGCAGCGTAATGCAAATCACTGGGCAAACCACATCATCTTCTCCTCCACGGTCACATGAAGTCAAGACACCTTTAGGTCAGACTCACAGGTCATTCTTGCTTTCCTCAAAATAAACATGGAGTTCTTAGTTTTATTTTCCCTAAGTGGCAACCTCAAAGTCCTGGTCCAGATGTTCTCCATTATAAGAATTAAAAAGGAAAAATTTGATAAAAGTACATAAAGACTCTTGAGTATACCCCTTTGCTGTTTTTATTATTAAAATATCACTAAAAACAGTACAGTTCAGTTCAGTTCAGTCGCTCAGTTGTGTCCGACTCTCTGCGACCCCATGAACCACAGCACGCCAGGCCTCCCTGTCCATCACCAACTCCCGGAGTTCACTCAAACTCATGTCCACAGAGTCGGTGATGCCATCCAGCCATCTCATTCTCTGTCGTCCCCGTCTCCTCCTGCCCCCAATCCCTCCCAGCTCAGACTCTTATGCCCTTACTATCTCCATAGCTGTGAACAAATGCTTTCTTCAAGTTGATCCAATGAGGACCTAAATTAACTGCATTTTGATGGCAAAGATAGCTGGCTTTCTCTTCTCAGAGTGTATCTCAGTTCAGTTCAGTTCAGTCGCTCAGTCATGTCCGGCTAGTGCATCATAAATTACCTTTCTTCATCAGATGAGAGTAACCTATTGTTACAGCTTTCTTCATTTCTTTTGGGTTTATATGTTAGAGGTCAGACCATGACCTTATAAAACGTGACCCGAGGTGCTAAGGGGGGCCTGTGGAGAAGACTTTAAATGGAATGCACCATAAACAAAGATACAACTAAACTCCCTTTTACCCACGTGGCAACAGTTAAAAGCTCTCATCTACATGCTCTTTAAATTACTGTGTATATTTCATCTTTGTAATGCTTTTCTCTTTTGTGTAAATTTTAGGAATTTGGAAACTGGAGTTTCAAAAAGACATAAAGAATATGTGCTAATAAAACGCCTTCAGTCAATAAGGGGAACCTCATTTCATATAGTTAATAGCTCTCGTCAACACACATAGTAGATTTGTTCTAATTTCAGGTACATAATAAACCATATTCATAAAGCTCTTGGAACTTTACCATCACTAGTTGTGATCCATGAAGAAATGAAATCCTCTAGGACATGTAGGACCACTCGTACAGTGGCAGCAGATGGCATTTGGGATCACACAAATCCTAAGTATAATATTATAGACACGTTTTCCAGGCTAGCTCAATATTAGGCCTTAATTTCATCCCAAGACGTTAATAAGTTAAAACTGAGAAATGCCATGATTATCACAGAAGCTCGAGAATGAAGCAGCTGGTTTCATGATCATCTTTAAATGAGCTCCTGAGGTCCCTGACTCTCAGGAGTGTGACAGGCAATTTCTTCAGCTGCCCGATTATGTTCTGTCACTCACCTTACAGAGTTTTCATTCGCTGGTCAATGCCACAGACCATGAGCCAGAGGGGATTAAAAAAGAGTCGTTTACTTGCCTCAAAATCAAACCAAATATTTGTTTGAGGTTCCAAATATTTAGATACTGTGCCCACTAATTTTTATTTTACTTCATGTTTTGGACATCCTTTTCCAGAGCCAAAATGCCCTTTCCTCCACTTTATTTATTGATTTAAATGTCTTATGTAAAAGTAAACAGGAACAGATGAATTTTTTTTTTTTTAAAGAAAACACTTTGGTTCTTATGTGCCCAGTGAAAAACTTTATTTTTCTCACCTTTCAAATATTTTTCTGTATATTTAGTTTTCAGCATCCCAAGTAGGTTGCACGGTTTCTTTGAGTTTATTCTGTTTGTGGTTCACTGAATTTTTGAATATATAAATTTTTGTCTTGAACAATATTTAGGAAGGTTTTAGTTGTTATTCTTTCAAATAATTTTTCTCCAAACATCACTCTTTCTGCCCCACTCTGGCTTTCCAGTGCTGTGAGTGTGAGAGTTTTGAGATTGTCCCACAGCTTCCTTAGACTCTGCTCATTTTCTTCAATCGTATTTTCCTCTGTCATTCAGATGAAATTATTTCTGTTCACTGAAATTTAAGTTCACTGACTTTTCACTCTACCTTTGACATTCTACAAGCAAACCCATCCATGGGATTATTCAGTTTTATCTATTGCGTTTCTTAGTTCTAAAATTTCCATTTCACAGCTTCTCATTTTCTCCTGAGAACTTCACTTTTATTCATTTCGAGAGTGTTTACCTTGATCTCAGGAGGTAGTCATGTAGTTGTCTTAAAGTCTTCTCTGATGACTCCAACATCTGGGTCACACCAACACTGGCACCTGTTGATAGTCTTTTCCTCTGAGAGTCGGTCTTAGTTTTCTGGGTCGTTGTACTTCAAATAATTTGGGCTTGCATCCTGGACATTTTTAATACTGCACTATAAAATCTTGAATCCTGTTAAAATCTTCTGGAAAATGTTAAATTTTGTTGCTGTTGTTTTAACAGGAAATCCACTCCATTGTCCTTCCCAGCTCCGGGGCCCCGCTGGGCTTTCCTTTAGGGTCAGAGTTCCTTGTGAAGGTCTATCCATTCAGTACAGCAGAGACAAGAGAAGGAAAAGTAAATAATAAGGATTTCTCGTACTCTTCAAATACTGGGTCCTTTTTTTTATCAAGTTAAAGTCCTTTGGCCAGAAAGACAAGTTTTCTCTTCGACTTTTAGATTCTCATGTAGTCATTACTGCCAGAGCGCTAGGAATTGAACTTCCAAACAAGAGGGCCAGGAGGAAAAAGTGCTAACCAAAGAAAAAACATCAAAAGGGGTCATTTCCCACACTCGATGCAGAGAATCCTCTTCCTGGTCCTTGGACAGAGAGATGGAGTTTGTCTCAAAAATGCACTGCTTGTGTCTACTGGACAGTCCCTGACCAGGGCAGCCTTCAGGGCAAAGTCAGGAGCTAAAAGAGGAAACTCAGCCAGCAGGGTTTCTTAAATCCTGACTCTTCTCCTTAGAGGCATGGCCACTGTTGACACCCAGAGTCCTGGGCAGTTGCTTCTGTTTCAATTGGTGTTTTATGGTAATTAGGATTCTCCGACGGCTTGTGGTAAAGAATCAGTCTACAGCGAAGAAGACCAACGTTTGAAGCCTGGTTTGGGAAGATCCCCAGAGAAGGAAATGACAACCCACTGCAGTGTTCTTGGCTGGAGAATCCCATGGACAGAGGAGCCCGGTGGGCTACAGTCGATGGGGTCCCACAGAGTCAGACACGAGTGATCCAGTGAACAACAGTGGTTATTGGTATGAGAGGTAGGCTGCAGGTTGCTGGCTCCCTGGAAGCAGCAGAGGTTAGCCTTTCTCATATTTTGAACTGCTCATGTAAGCATTATGTCTTGATAATGAATTACAGTCAGGATTAAATCATTTATTCATTATTAACTGTGGTGCTGGAGAAGACTCTTGAGAGTCCCTTGGACCGCAAGGAGATCCAACCAGTCCATTCTAAAGGAGATCAGTCCTGGGTATTCATTGGAAGGACTGATGCTAAAACTGAAACTCCAATACTTTGGCCACCTCATGCGAAGAGTTGACTCACTGGAAAAGAGTCTGATGCTAGGAAGGATTCAGGGTGGGAGGAGACGGGGACGACAGAGAATGAGATGGCTGGATGGCATCACTGACTCGATGGACATGAGTTTGAGTGAACTCCAGGAGTTGGTGATGGACAGGGAGGCCTGGTGTGCTGTGATTCATGGGGTTGCGAAGAGTCAGACACGACTGATCGAGTGAACTGAACTGAGCTGAACTGAGAGTGATTATCATTCTGTGAATCTGCTTGACCCAAGTTTTAATTAAATAACATTCATTCCATTTAATTCAAATTCAAAGCAGTGATTCTACCTCATTTAAAGAGTATCTAAGAAACTTGAATTTAATTACCAGATGTAGATAACAGCACCTATTTTTTAATGAAGCAATCACTCAAAAATCTGAGGAAAAAAGCAGATCACTTGATTCAGAGTTGAATAAAAAGCCAGATAAAAGTATAAAAGTCTTCAAAACTATGGGAAGATGATAAAATTATACTTCTTTTTAGATCATATAAAATGAAAAGCACCTTTTAGAAAAAGTTGCAAACATTTTTTGTAGCAAAGCAATAAAAATAATTTTTATTTTTTTCAAAATGTAAAATGATTACACTTTATGATAGAAGAGAAAGCCATTCCCTTCTCCAGGGGATCTTTCCAATCCAGGAATTGAACCCGGGTCTCCTGCATTGCAGGCAGATTCTTTACCCTCTGAGCTACCAGGGAAGCCTGCCTATAATAGAAGGGAAAGAACAAACAGATCAATATTTAAAATTGTGAAGTTTTAACTTGATTCCTGACACAGAGGACCCTCTATTGTCCTGCGTCGCAGCTGGTTTGGGTAGCAACAGGTGTTACAAAATCGTGTAGGGAACTGTATTGTCATAAAAGTTGTGGGCTCCGTGGCACTCATGCCCCCGTGATAGGCAAGGGTGAAGATGAAGGAAATTACATTTTCTGAAGACCTGCCAAGAGCTGGTCACATAGACATACGTTTCCTCAGTTGATTTTCAAATGGAATCCGTGAGGCAAATAAAACACAGAGCTGTATGTGTTACAAACGTAACAGAGAACACAATCACACGCCCTTGTTCACAGGGTAGCAAACCAGAGGCTACAACCAATACTCCAGATGCAAATTCACTGACGTGAAAAATGCATCGTATTTTAATCGGCCTGTGACAAAATGAAGCCCAGAAATGCTAAATCTATTCAATGTTAAAACATTACCATTCATGCTTAAAATCTATTCTTTCTGCTTTTAGCTATTTTTTTTACCCCCCAAATGAAACAAGATGATAGTAGAATGGAGTAAATCTCTTTAAAAAGCTTCCTTGGAAAATACATAAAAATGTGCAACTGGCAACTGCATGTTTCCAATTTCAAATTTATTAGAAAATTCTGAGTTCGTGAAAATTCTAACCATATAACCTATTTCAAACTAAGATTTATCTCAGTTGACAGCATGTCTTTTTAGTTATCAAAATGTAAATGCCATAATCATTATTTCCACTGTATTCTGTAAGTAGAAACTCAACTACACACACATTCTTCTGTACTATGAGTCGGACATTTAAAACTGCAGCCCATGTCTGCACTCCTGGGATGACCTTCAAACTTGCCAGAGGAAGAGCTCAAAACCACTGCACTGGCTTTAAATCATGATCACGTTTTCCAGAGAAATATTTTTAGCTTCTTCCAAAAGATAATGATAACTTTCGTAGTAGAACCGTCTTCTCCACTTACAAGAATGCCACGTAACCACTGAAATTCCTAATCAGAAGATCAAAACCTTAAATCCATGTATCCATTTCTGAAGGAAATGTGGATGCATTAAAAAAAATCCTTATAATGACCTAGATTTCTTTCTAAAAGACAGTTCTGATAAGTCCTTGAATCAGTATGTCATTAGACTTGTATCCCTGGCTTCTCCCACTGTTGCCTTAAAGTATGAAAACACTGCAGAGTTCTTCTTCACAGGGACAAAACCCAGCGTCACCGGGTCACCAGCGAGGACGGGCTCCCAGCCCGGCCTGCAGTGGGCTGTGCATGGCCCTAAGCTCACCGGTGAGGCACACAATCCCGCAGCGCCACCGAGACCTTGCATTCATTGTACTGCTACTTTTAAATCAACTGAAAACTAATAAAGACACGGACAACATTTTCGGACTCTAAAGGAAAATTTTAGAGTCGCTTAGCGTACTTAAGGCTTCCCAGATGGCGCTAGTAGTAAAGAAACTCCCTGCCAATGCAGCAGACGTAAGAGTGCGGGTTTGATCCCTGGGTGGGGAAGATCCCCTGGAGGAGGAAATGGCAACCGACTCCAGTGTTTCTGACTGGAGAATCCTGTGGACGGAGGAGCCTGGTGGGCTGCAGTCCACAGGGTCGCAAAGAGTCAGACACGATTAAAGCAACTTAGCGTACACATGCACCCAGGCACGGTGTATTTTAACCTCAGAATGGATGAGTTTATTAATGTGGATTGCAAGCCTGTAACTTGTGAGAACTGAACAGCTGAGAATCTGTCTACTGGCAGGGCCTGGAGGTTCTGAGGGCTCCTGTGTTGTCCGGGAAGACTCCTTGACCTTCAGGCTGATTCTGGGACCCCTGATGCTGGACTTCGGTCTTTGTAACTCGTCAGACAGCGGGTCTCCCACCTATTCAGAGGCCTTTGCATTTTCAAAGGATGTACTCAGAGAACTTTCTGGTGTAAAAATGGAGAAACGAATTTAATTTTTTTTCCCCCAAGCTTGCTCATCTTCATTCAGCCACATCCATTTTGCTTTTGGGCTTCCATGGAATGCAGGTTGAACTGGAAAATATTTGTGGTTAGGACAAATATGATTTTATTGGCATAATAAACAAGACGTCCATCAGGAATGCTTTGGAACCGTTACTGTTTAAACTGCTCGAGTTTTGTCTTCCTTCTCGGCCGCTCCTGACTCGCATTGTGCTCGAAACCCTGGGCTCCTTTCTATGCGTGCGGTCTCGCCTTTCCTTGTAACGGGCGTTTGCTCGTTTAGATTACAGGTGGCGCAGTGGTAACGAATCTGTCTGCTAAGACAGGAAACGAAAGAGACACGGGTTTGATCCCTGGGTTAGTGAGACCCCCTGGAGAAGGGAATGGCAACCCCCTCCAGTATTCTTGCCTGGGGAATCCTGTGGACAGAGGAGTGGTGGGCTGCAGTCCCCGGGGTCGCAAAGAGGCAGACACGCCAAGTCCCTGAGCACGCGAGCACACACGTTTGGATGAGACAGCTGATGGCAAGCCAGATCTGAGCGTCACCTTAGCGAACACACCAGCTGAGAGGTTCTCCCGCGTGGGTGTCTGTGCGGTCACACGTGCAGAGTCCTTCATCTTCTCGCAGGCGTGGCAGTGCCACCCCAGCGTCCCCCCATGGACCAGAGCCGGGCTCCAGGGCACGCAGGCCTGGGTGCCGCTCTGGTGGGGGAGGTGGGTCTGTACGGAGAGCCGAGTGTCCGCGGTCACCCTGCTTGGGAAGAAGGCCAGAACGCCTTGTGCTGGGCTTGGGGGGCAGGGCGAGCGTGAAGCCAGGGAAAGGAGGAATTCACATAGCTTCTTCCTGCCCCTGCTTGAAGCTTCATGGCAATGTGTGTGACCAGCACGAGGTTTGACAGGAAGGGTTATTGATTGGTGCAAGCCTGGAAGACAGGGAGCTTCGCCCCGGGCTGTGATTGATGGGACAGGCCTGGAGGGCCCAGTCATAGCAGCCTGTGAATCGGGTGCGCCCTGGGCTGTGATTGGTGGGGACAGGCCTGGAGGGCCCCAGTCATAGCAGCCTGTGAATCGGGTGCACCCCGGGCTGTGATTGGTGGGGACAGGCCTGGAGGGCTCAGTCATAGCAGCCTGTGAATCGGGTGCGCCCCGGGCTGTGATTGGTGGGGACAGGCCTGGAGGGCCCCAGTCATAGCAGCCTGTGAATCGGGTGCACCCCAGGCTGTGATTGGTGGGGACAGGCCTGGAGGCCCCAGTCATAGCAGCCTGTGAATCGGGTGGTTGGAGCTGAGTCCCCTCCGGTTCTGAGGCGCTGGTGAAGCTGCAGTTGGTGATGGACGGGGCGAGGTTGGCTGCAGGCTCCCACGAGGCCGCACCCTCCTGCCCAAGTGGTCCTCCCTCTGGAGGCTGCTGTTCTTCCTGCGTTTGTGCTGCCCATCAGCCCGTCCCTCCAGGGAGCCCCTGGTCCCTCTGGTCCAGGACACCTTGCTTCTCTCATTAATCTGAGTCCCTGGGTTGGTGGTAGGATAGCTGAGAGGGGTCAATGAACTAACGCATCAAGAGCACCAGACGTGCTGTGAATTGAACTGTGTTCCCAAAACCCGTGTTCCAGTTCAGCCCCCAGGACCTGGGGCTGTGGAAGCAGGGTCTTTGCAGATGTCAGATGAGGTCGCTGGGGTGGGCAGGCCTCTGGTGCACCCGGTGTCCTTGTAGGAAGAGATCAGAACAGAGACAGGCGTGGAGGGATGACTCTGGGTGAAGACCTGGCAGGGCTGGGGCGACGGGCTGCCAGCAGCCGGGAGGGCAGGAGGAGGCAGGGACGGGACCCCACGGGGGCGACCCCTGGCGTCCCGAACCACCCAGTTGTGGCGTTTGTCACGGCAGCCCCGGGAAACCCGTGCAGGATGTGGACGTCAGGTAGAAGCCCGGCGGGGTGGGGGCGGAACTGCCCTGCGTCCTGCTCCCCACTCACCCCCACAGCTTCCCAGCTCCGCACCGAGGCGCTGCGTCATCTGGGATGGTTTTCAAACGCGGAAGCTGTTGCTAGTTTGTTATATTTTCTTGTTGCTGCTCAGTCGCTAAGTCATTCCGACTCTGCAACCCCACCGGCTTCCCCGTCCTTCACTGTCTCCTGGAGCCTGCTCAAACTCACGTCCGCTGAGTCGCTGATGCCATCCAACCGTCTCGTCCTCTGTCGTCCCTTTTCCCCCTGCCCTCAGTCTTTCTCAGCATCAGGGCCTTTTCCAATCAGTCAGCTCTTCGCATCAGGTGGACAACGTACTGGAGCTTCAGCTTCAGCATCAGTCCTTCCAGTGAATATTCAGGGTTGATCTCCTATAGTATTAAGTCATTTTTTGTTTTAAATGTGCATTAAAAAGTATGTGGACTTTTTCTTACTTGGTTGAATAAAATGTGTGTGTCTAAGCGCATTCCTGATGGCTGTAATTCCTCTAGTAACAGCCCTATTTGTGAGTGTCATGTAATATCCAACCCAGGATCTTTTAAAACAAATAGCTAGAGATGTTTATTGAACTAGTGGAGTTGGGTTCTTTTCTTTCTCACATGAAGTACCTTTTTGATAGGATTGGCAGTTTAGACCTCCCTCCACCCTGACCCGAGCCAAGTCAGCGAGACTGGAGGTTTCTTGACTGAAGCCTCTGGACTCCAGAGTGCACTGAGCTAGGTGATTAAGAAGTTGCTGTGTTTTGTGAGAGCTCAGAGAGGGTTGAGCTAGGGTGTTGTCTGGTTCTAGTTCTGAAGGCGATCGTCAAGAAATGTTAACTTCTCTGCCTCTTCTTTAAATCAAGAAAACAGCAACCATGAAATTTCTCCTCTTCCTCATCTCAGTAAATCCCTGTTAAAATAAATACAGCAAGTTCCCACCTCCACGAAACTCTGAAAACCCTCGGGAGTGATGGGTAAGTCGGATTCCTACCAGAGACAGAGGAGAACTGAGTTGTCCATCAAGGTCAGAAAAGGCTGGACCCGGGGGTCTCTGGGCCGGGTGGCCGGGACCCAGATGTGCGTGGCGCTTGGGGAGGAGCGGTCCCCAAGGGAAGCGCTGAGAGCAGAGCCTCCCCTGGGAAGCGGGGTGTGACCGAGAGGTCCCTCTTACTCCTGCAGCCTCCGTCACTGGTCACCGGTCAGCGCTGCCCACCAAGCCTGGAGGTCACCCCCGGCCCCCCAGCAGGCAGCTCCTCGGGCCTCAGACGCAGGCGCTCGCCTCTGGGGAGGCCTGTGCTGTGGCTCCTGACGAGCAGTGTCCCTGGGTCCCTGCCTCCTCCTAAGGCTCTGAACTCTGTCTAGTTCTGACCAGGTTGGTGGGTGGAATGGCCTCGCACTTCTTTGCAGAAGAGGAATTCTGCTTAATGTGTCTTTTATGTTTATAATCTTTTAACATGTTTGTAAAATTGTCTCATCAGATCTAACTAGTTCCAGAGGTGGTTTCAAAATATCCTACAGTATTTTGTTTCGAGTTTATCTCAGATCGGCGAGTGACGAAAGCAGGCACGGCCGTCTAAGCGCCCCAGGAAGCGGCTCATTTCCTGCTGAGCTTCTGGTCACCTAGCCTGCTTTCCCGTGACGGTCTTAACCACCCCCTCTTCTCTCTGCCTTTTCAGCACGTCTCTCTGATGACCGTCGGCTTTGTCAGAAGGAGAGACAGCAGCACAGAAGCTGCGCTCGCCCAGGACGGCCCGGGCGGAGATGCTCGAGGACAACGCCTCAACGTACGTGACATGTGCTTTTAACACCTGGAGAGGCGAGGCCGGAGGAGGCAGCCTGGTGTTTCCATTGGTCTCTGGGTCCTGCCCCACGGGCGCCCCACAGGCTCGGAGCGGACTGCGCAGCGACCACAGGTGGCCGCCAACTCTCAGTGCAGTTTGCAATTGCAGCTCTCGGGAGTGGCCGGGCGCTGGGGGGCGCAGAGCCTGGTTGACCCTCCCTGAAAACGAGGGGTGACAGAGCTGCTGCTCCCGCCCACCCTCACAACAGCAAGGCGCTCAGCATCCTTCACACCCTCCCGGGGGAGAGGAGGACGTGCGCATCCTGTTTTGATGGAGACAGAGACAGAGGAGAGAGAAAGCGCGAATCAACCCCAGGAGCCAGACTTAGCGTGGCGTTTGGAAACAGACAGGCAGCTGCGGCTCAGGAACCCCTTCTGGCCAAGCCCCACAGCCTGCTGTTCTGAAGAACTGCCCTGCACACCCCCACTCACCCCGGCTGGAGGGAGTGAGGACGTGCTGACCGGTGCCCCCGCCTTGGTCCCTTCCAAGTGGAGCCAGGCTCGTCCTGGCTGGGCAGGTGAGTCCCCCTGCTCCTCCTCAGGGACGGCCCTGACCGCCCACCACCCCTCCCCACAGCTGTCTGCAGACCCCCTCCCCACCCCTTCTATTTAGTCCAAGCCCCAGGCCTGGGTCAGCCTCTGGGAGCCTCTGACCACACGCAGGGCAGGCCGACTCCTGGGCCCCATCTCTGGGGCCCTGCTTGACGGTTTGGTGGGAAATGAGAAAACTCGCCCTCTGGGCACAGCCTGAACCGCTTCTCCAAGTGATTCTGCCGTAGAGACCACTCCGGCCGCAGGCCTTCACCCCTCCCAGCGCTGAGGGGGGGCGTCTGTCAGGAACAAGCTTTGTGCCCTTCACAAGGTCACCCAGGTCGCTGAGGCAGGGGTCTGCCTCCGTGAGCCAGGAGGGGCCGTCAGCTCAAGGTGAGGCCAGGCGCTGGTGTCTGAGTCTCATTTTCTAACAAGCTCAACGCGTGTACGTGAGGGACAGTTCTGTTGAGATGACAGACACTTGCAGGGGTGTTTGAAGGAAGAAGGTAGAGCAACCTGGCCCCCCACGGAGTGTCACGTGGTTCCCCCACTTCTCGCTTCCGAGCTGCTCCCTCGGGCCGGGCCCTCCCCTCCCAGGACCCCAGGTGAGCTGGACCCCACCGTCCGGTCACCCCCCACCCTTGGCCTTGATTGACTACACACAGAAGACATATTAAGGGAGCGGGGGGAAAGGGCCGACCGAAATGGATGTGTTTGCTTTTTTCCACTTAAATCATATTGGGTTGAGAAGGAGAAATTATGGAAAACAGCAGGGAAGCGAGCTTTTCTTGTAACCGTTCCCATGGTTCTCCGAATCCCCCCCAGAGGAACTGGCGGTCCCCACGGAGGCACAGAAGCTGCTAAAATCCCGGGTGGTCTGGGTCCAGCCTTGTGGCCCCCAGCGCTCTGAGAGTGGCTGCATGTGTGGCTGTTACCAGCACAATTTGGGGTTTATGTCGTGTGGTTTAATTCACGAAAGAAAATTCCTTTAATCAGGCAACAGGAATGCTGTCCTGCTCGGAGTGCACCAGGGCCCACTCTGATGAGCCCAGCCGTATCTGGGGGTGGGGGTGTTAGGACCCTTTTCCAGGCCTGCCGTAGACTGGAGATGCTGCCGTGGCCACCATCCCCTCGTGCCTTTGTGGCGGGCCAGTCACCCGGGAACCCGCGGGAACCCGCGCCTGTGTGGGGCCCCACCTGTGCCTGTGGGGGATCCCCCACGGGACCCGCAATGAGCAGAGTCAGTCTCCTTCACGTGGGATCTCAGGGGGTGCCTCAGCTCCCCCCACAAGGTGCTGGGAGGCAAGGGGGGTCTGCCTGGGGTCAGCGAGGTGTGGGGTGCTAGACCTGCCCCGCCAGGGGTGCTGTGGGTGCAGGCCCCTGGCCACAGGGCAGCGGCCACTGTCAGCTGCCCCTGGGGAACGTATCAGGTTGCTGGTGCCTGTCAGAAACACGCTCGATGGACGAAGACGCCCCTGGCACCTGGGCTGTGATGGTGACTTACCAGCACCCTGACCGCCTCTGAAAGGGGACGCCTGCTTTGTTTTTGTCACAGGTGTGCTGCCCCACAGGGGTTCTCAGAGGGGCGACCTGTGCCTCTGGAGGGAAGGCTGCCCGGACGGTCCTGCAAAGTAAAGGGGGGTGGGAAACGCACCTTTCCAGGCAATTCTCTGTCGTTTCCACAAAGAAAACAATTTCTCCAAAACCTTTGACTGGTGGAATAAAGGCAATGCCCTCCTTTTCTGGTAGGTAAAGGATAATGATGATAATACAATAAATGGAAGAAAGGAGGAAAAGCGGCTTCAGGGCTGGAGTTCACAGGGTATTTGCAGCAGCGATGGGCAGCAGTGGGAAGTGGGTGGGAGGGCCCTTCAGGGAACGTCCACTCTCCCCAGTCCCGTTCGTCTGCGGGCTTGAAGGCATGGGGACAGCTGACCACTGCCAAACTGGTCCAGGAGGAGTTCACTGGTTGTCAAGGTTGCATCCATGTTAATTAATCTCTCAAAGAAGGGTTTAGGAAGAGATTAGAAGTCTGCACTATTTTATTTAAGAAGCGGAATTTTTAATACACTAAAGCCCAGCATTTTAGACTCGCTCTTGTTTTGGATCTACCTTAGGGACCAAGCTTAACGGCAGGAGGCAGGGCAGGGTGCGGGGAGATGCACTCGGGCCGGGCTCTGGGACCCCAGCCCCGGACACATACCTGCCCTCCAGCGGTTGCTTCCACAGTGCTCTCAATAGACGCACCCGTTGGAACACTTTAGCCCCAAACGAGTGTCCGGGGGGCAGGACGTGGTCCTTTGGTTTCCTCCCCGTGTCCCCAGGCTTTGTCCATCTCTGCAGAGCATCCACTCCCACGAGCCTGACCCTGTGGGATGTCTCTGCTGTCAACGCCTTTTGTCTGTCCACGAAGGGGGCTGGGGATCGGGAGGTGTTTCCGCTTCTCTGTCAGTCGTGGACCCTTGGAAGCAATTACATTCCCAGCAGGGTCAGGGAAGCGGGTGTGAAAAGTGTGCCGGTGGCAGGAAGGTTGGCGTGGGCCCCTGGGGTATCAGGAGCCACCTCAAGTTGCAGAAGGACCCTGATGGGCCACAGTGGGTGGCGCCTGTGGACCCTGACCTGGGACTGACCAGCTTTCTGACCGTCTCTGAAAGGGGACAGAGCCCAGGGGTCCCCGCTGCATGCTGTGTGCCAGGGCAGGTTCTGACCGTCTCTGAAAGGGGACGGAGCCCAGGGGTCCCAGCTGCACACTGTGTGCCAGGGCAGGTTCTGACCGACTCTGAAAGGGGACAGAGCCCGGGGGTCCCCGCTGCACGCTGTGTGCTGGGGCAGGTTCCTCCCCTGAGCCTTGGGATGTGCACTCCAGCAGGACACGCCCCGGGGACACTCCTGCGCCCTTTCCCCCCGTGTGACCCCGAGGGCCTGTGCACTTTCCCCCTGTGTGATCCCAAGGACCAGCCTCGAGCTTCCCTGCATCAAAGGGGCCTGAGGACTGTGCTCAAAACATGATCGAAGGTATTTCCCCTGAAGCCTCTGAGTGACATCTGCACCCAGAGAAGCACAGGCCTCCCAGCACACTCGCCACCCCAGAGCCCCACAGGAAGGGGTGCCACGCCGGCAGCTGGAAGAAAGCTCTGGGTCCACAGAGTTGTGCTAAGAGCCAGGAGAGGTACCCACTCCCCGCAGGGACTGGGGTCCCGGAAGTGACGGGGCTTGCAGCCCAAGCGTCTGGGGTGGGAACCAGGGACCATGAACCAGGCCGTGCGTTCTCCCTGGAGGTCAGAGGCCGGGCCTGGCCTGTTGCTTCCTCCCTCACCTCCTGCAGTTGCGGGCAGTGTCAGCGACTCCGGGGCCCCCACGGATGCCTGACCCCCGTCTCTGCCTCCATCTTCACGTGCCTTCTCCCTGTCCCTGCACTCAAACCTCTGTTTACAAGGACAGGGGTCACGGCGGGTTGTGTGCTTAATCGCTCAGTCGTGCCCAGCTCTTTTCTACCCCATGGACCGTAGTCCACCAGGCTCCTCTGTCCATGGGATTCTCCAGGAAGAATACTGCAGTGGCTTGGCATTTCCTTCTCTAGGGGGTCTTCCCAACCCAGGGGTCAAACCCGCGTCTTCTGTGTTGGCAGGCAGCTTCTTTACCACGGAGCCACCTGGGGAGCCCCGTTTGGGGTTATGGCTGCCCTGACAGCCTCACCCTAACTTGACTCCCCCTGCAAAGGCCCCATTTCCAAATAAGGCCGTGTTTCTGGGCTCCAAGGTTCCCACTGCCACACACCTTTCTGGGAGACGTAGCTGGATCCCAGCGCGTGTGCAATGGCCCTGCCCTCCAGCCACAGTCTCAGCAAGCCTCCCGAGTCCTGGACATGCCTCTCCCAGAGCGGGCTGAACTTCCGGTAAAAACAAGGGAAAATATCACAGAAGGAAGCACGTTTGTTTTGTAATGTTTTGCCTCTTACAGAGGACAAATTTATGCAAAGGAGCTGAAATGTTCACTTTAGAACTTGTGTGAGATATTGAGTTCAAACTTTTGTGCAAGAACGTCTGACTTGTGGCCTTTGACCCCATAACACTTTCAGGATTCGAGAAAATGACCATCAGTTTTGAGGAGTTGCACACAGAACTTGCCACAGCATTCCCTGTCGTATTAAAAAAATAGAAACAAGTTCGACAGAGGAGCGGGCCACTCTGTTACGGGGTAACCACAGATGGGGCTGTACTGCTCATAACATGGCAGTGAGTGAAAAACAAACAGTCTTAACGTGTCTACAGAATAATCTCCAGTGTATAAACATGCACGTAAAACCTGAAAGCAAACACACCGACATGCTAACCCAAGTGCTCTCTGGGTGGCACAAACATAAGTCATTTAAATTTCTTCCATATACCCTCCTGTATTTTCTTAATTCTCTACAGTAAATAGAAATTATATTTATATAGAACAAAAAGGCAGGAAGCATTATTTCAGAATAAATACAGGTTATTTTCTGACAGCCACAAAAGATGGGGAACCAATCAGAACAACTTTGCCTTTGATGGCTCTTCAGGACACGTACATTCCAGGACTGCCTGGGAATGGAAGGGCCCTGATCCCATACGGTGGAAGTCAAGTTGGGAAAAATCAGGGGAAAAGGGACTCTGGAGCCATCTCGGAGCGCTTTTCCCTTGCTTTTAAGTGTCGCCTGAAGGCCATGAGCCTTGGGGCTGTGTGACAGCGATGTCCCCTGTGGCAGAGTTGACAGTGCCGGTGCCGGAGCCCTCCCTGATTTTCAGGATCATCATCTCAGAGCGGGTCTGCAGGTCTGGTCCATGTGTCTCTGCGCGCACGGAAGGCAGTGAGCAACGGGGGCGCGTGGAGCAGCCAGGGCTCCTGGAGGGGCATGCTCAGCAGTGGGGCCGGCGTCCACTTGCCGTCCAGCCGGATGTCCCCTCCCTCAGCGCTGCCCCGCCTCCAGGATGATGCTCCAGCTTCAGTGAGCATCCAGAACATACCCGTGAGCTCGGAGCCCGAGTCTGTCTCAGGGCGTGAGGGGCACCTCAGTCCGCAGAGACCCGCTGACCTCTCCAGCGTCAAGTCCATGGGGTTTTGTTATTTTCCCTCTGAAGGGCTTCCATCGTCTCAACACAGAATGCTGAGACTGGAGCTGGCTGGGAGGGCCGGAGGGAGGGCCGGAAGGCCGGCTTTGATCAGTGGGTCAGTGTCCGCACAACGGTGAGACCCTCGCTGCCCCCACTGCCACCACTCCATAAAAAGGAAATGCTCAACTCTGATCCCGGTCACGTGGCCACTCATCACTATGAAAAAGGATTATAGATACAAGTAGACAACTGAACTATCTTGAAAATGTGGGCAAATAAATCCTGGTTGTTTTGAATTCCAGGCTGGTTCTTCAACTTCCTGGATAAAGGTGGTTTTCTGAGATTCAAGGGCTGAGAGCTGTGCGTCTAGGGGCCAAGAGAACGTTGTCTCTGGTCCTTTTCTGCCAAAATGTGCTTTTCATTCATAGTTCTTTTTTCGCTTGTCCCGTTATAATTTAGAAGTGTTCTCAAGCAGCCCTAAATCGATAGAGTTTAAAAAAAAAATGAAAACCAGAGTTCTCAGTTTTAAAAACAGAATTTTATGTGCCTCCTTCATGTTTCACTTTTGATTTAAAATAATGATTTCACACAAGGGAGTTACAAGCTCTGACAGCTCCGCTCCCCGGGTTCGGCTCTTGGGCACAGCTCTCTGTGAGTCTGTGGCGGCTGGCAGGGGCTGCACTGTCCGGTGTTGCTCTGGGGGGCCCACCATGCCGTGTGGGAAAAGAGAATACGCTTGTCTGAAGCTTTCTCCTCGTCACCTCCATCATCAACGTCATTAACAAGTGCCAACCACTCACCGCCTGAGCCTCACACTTTCTGCGTAAACGCAGAAGCTTAGAAAGGTGAATTAGGGCGGTGACGTTCTGCAGTCACCAAGACCTGGGCTGTTTCTCCGTAAGCTGGAACTGAGCCGCGGCGCGACGGTCATCCTGCAGAACGTCGCCCACACGCGGCCAGGACGCCTCACTCTTCTTCCTGCCCAGTGGTGTGCTGTGAGCACAGGGCCGAGCCAGGGAGGCTCACCCCTGCTCGCGGAGGGGATTTTGTGTAGTCAGGCGCTCACTGGGCATGGTCCTAGCACTGCTTGAGCTGTAAGCGATGGTTGAAAATGGCTCCTCCAAATCCTGGGGCCTCCCTGGGGCCTCTGCGGGCCTGGGGTGCTCGGGGTGGGGGGCAGAGGGCCCGTGGGGACACCCAGCCCCACGCCCTCTCCAAGCACCACCTCCCTGGGCTTTCCCCCTGGATTTGGCTTGGAGAGAGGATATCGTGGCTAAGACGTTCGAGAAACACCAGGACTGATGGTTTTCAGAGTTGTTTTTTATTTTGGGATTTGATCGTCATGTGGTTGGTTTCTTAGATGTTCAGCAGCACGGGTTTAACGTTCGGCCAACCACAGATATCTACACTGTCCCTTAGTCCCCTATGTGGCCGTGAAGGGTCTGCAGTGGACGTCGCTCTGATCTAGGTGACACGGCAGGAGGACTCGGGGGCGGAATGGACACACTTGGCAGCCGCCCTCACGAAGACTGGGGTGGATGGTGACTGAGGTCTTAGTTGCCTGCAGTAGCCTAGAGGGAAGAAGAAAATGTCTCCCTCTAGAAAACTGTGCAGACAGAAAATGCAAAGCTTCGGATGGTCTTTGAAATGAAAAGGTATAGTTTGTGATGAAATGAGCAAAGCAGGGAGAGACTAGAAGCTGGTAGGAAACCATGACCCTGGCCACAAGGCTCTTCCGCTTGCCAGGGATGACGGGCCTCGGCGGGACTGTTTTCCTCCGGCCTCTGCAGCCTGGCCGGCGCCCAGAGACTCTCCTCTTCCTGCTTCAAAGGAAGGTTGGTCCCTGAGAACCCCTGTCTCTTGCAGCCACCTCTCCTCCTGGCGGCGTGGGACGGCTCCCAGCCGCACAGGCGGCTCCTCCCCACCTCAGGACTCATGGTCTCTGTTCCCCCCGAACCACCTCGGGGTGGCCACGAGCCAGGCTGAGTGTAAAGGAAAGAGGAGGCCTGTCTTCTCCAGCAGATGCGTCACAGGAAAGTCTTCAGGCCATCTAGGCCCCCGCAGGTCCCGGGGCATCTGTGACAGCCAGCTCGAGGACTCTCTCCCGAGGCCACACCTGTATCTGTCTGCATCGCATCCCGCAGGAGACTGGCGCTTTGCACTCGAGTTGTTGCCTGAAAGACACACGCGAGGAGCACGAGTTCAGGCGTCCACTGGGCCAGATCGGAGTCAGGCCCTCCCCCAGCCACAGTCAGGCTGCCTTGCCTCTGGGACTCACTGTCCCCAGCTGTGTGCTCCCCCAGCCCCAGGTTTCCAGGAACGCAGCTGCCCACACGGGGAAGAAGCTGCTACAAAGCAATGCACGCTACCCACTCTGTCCTTGTGGTCCAAGTACCTCCCGATACCCCGGCAACTTCACACAGCTCCACGAAGCTGCATCTGTTTGCAGAGATTGGACGGGTGTTTGGAACATAGATCTGTACCTGTTCTGAGATTTCAGAACATATTCATCCCAAAACCTCATTTCCATGAGACCTTGAAAGCATGGCCCTTGCCTCCCCTTGCACCCCTCCCCCCTGGGGGCCTCCAAGTGTCCTGGGGGTCCTCGGGGACCAAGCAGATGGGATGGTGTGGACGTCTAATATGTGTCCTGGGGAACAGTTTCCTCCTCTCAGAAAACCGCGACTGTCTGGGTGCTGTTCTCAAGACATTGCAAGGGAGGGTGACTGTGCTGGGCTCCCTGCTGGGCCAGGCCCCCGTCAGAGCCCCGCAGGCAGAGCCACCCTGGCCAACCCCCTGCAGGGACCATGAGGGCCCCTCCCCCAGCAAGGCTCCTCCTGCGAGTCTTGGGACTCTGCCTCCCACACCCTGTCAGCCACACTGGTCTCGCCCTGCCCCAGGGCCTTTGCACAGGCCATCCCTCTGCTTGGAGCAAGTCTCCAGCAGGAGCTGCAGGATATGTGGCATTGCCCTCCGGGGCAGACGTGGGGTGTGTGGGGAGCGGGGTGCAGCCCTGGTGTACGTTCCTGCCTTCGCTGGTGGGTCTCGCCAGCACGGATGTGCCTGTCTGTGATGTTGTCTGTCCTTTATTTCCAGCAGGCGAGCTCCTGAGGGGAGGAGAGCTTTGTCCCCCCCCAGCCCCCCCACTGCCTAGGGCCGGAGTGGAGCGTGCAGGCCGGGGATCCGCTGACTCAGCAGAACCCTCCCTGCCCCACACCACCCCCGACACTGCGGCTTCCAGCGCACCAGAAACTTCTCTTCCTGCAGCGTACTGACTCACAGAGGAGACGCAGAGGGAGAGGCTGCTGATATCTTTATCCTCAACAAGGAGTAAACACTTTTCATTACACACGGAAAAGGTTTAAAACTGCAGGAGTCTGCATTGCAGACGCAGGCACACGGGCCGCAGAGCTCCGAGCGGCGGGAGCTGGGGCCGCGGCGTCTGAGCCTTGCTGTCTTTGAGGAAAGGGCTGATTTGTTTCTTGAATGTCAGATGAGCCCATGGATCTTGGTCAAAGCTGTGATTCAGCATCTGACCTTCAGGGTGTTGGGATATTCAGAAGGACACTATTTTTTTGTACCAGCCTTCTTTTCCAAGTTTATTTTTATTTCAAAATTTTAAATTATTAAAAGCGATCTAATTGCTGGATTTAACGTCTCGTCTCACGGGGCTTGCTGATTCAAGACTAACTTTTCCAGCCTCCCCAGCCGTTCAGCTTAGAGCACGTTTGGCGCCTCTGGAGAGACAAGAATTTTTCCTAGACAAGGTTTTTATGGTTTCATTTTGTAACATTTAACTACAAGCTTGATGAAGAAACCACAAAACCTCATGAACCTACACTCAATAATGTCAGATGAAATCGCTGATTTTGTTCTGGGCTTCAGTATTGCCAGATGACTTCAGTCAAAACCATGCAAATTAAGACAAAAGCTAACCGGGGGACCAAATACGGGGTTTGGAGACCCCACCGACGGGTGTGTGGGGCACCTCTTGCCGCCGCCCGGGACCCAGGGTGACACGGCAGCAGTGGCACCCTCTTTCTAGAGAGGAGCCAGTCCCTGGACGCCATGTGGCCCAGCGGAGTCGCAGGCCGTGCTGGGAGATTAAAGGCGATCTTGGTTTCGTAAATACTCCGAGAAGATGAAAACCCAGCATGCAGCCCTCCTAGGCCCAGCCAGAGTCTCCCACCCAGCACCCCATGAGGCTGGCCCAGATTCCCTGGGGGTGAGGCCACAGCAGAGGAGCCGCGCTGACACCGTTCTCAGATACATGGTGGGTGCCTTCCAAATGCCACAGCTTCGGTGGAAAGGTCACCTTTGAGGATGAAAGCTTAGCTTACCGTTCCTGTGAGGAAATGGAACTTGGAGGGCATTCTGGTCTCCTAACATTTCAGCAGCAGACGGGTTTCTGAGCAAAGGCTCCAGCCCCAGGCGCGGAGGCGGTCATTAGAACAGTGACCCTGGAGGGACTCGGGGTGAGAGGAGTGGGTGCAGATGCGCATCACTGGTGACCCGGGTGTGGACGGCCCACCTGAGATGCTCCCGTTGCTGCAGGAGGCGGGCCCTGCAGGGAGGAGCCCTCCCACCCCCGTGCTGGGGGCTCTGGCCCGGATCGCCCATCTCACCCCTCCCTTGGCTCCCGCACCTCCATACACCTGGAGCTCCCGGGAGAGTTCCCGAAACCTCACTTCCCCACGAGGCTCAGACTCAAGCTCTTCCCATGAGAGTTGCCCGTCAGCTTTGCTCTCTTACCCTGAGCTCAACAGCCAGCTCCTGGGTGCCGGACCCTTCAGAGCCCCTTCCCGCCGGCTGCCTGGCCTTCCTGTCTGTGCTCCTGGGGACCCTCCTCATCACCACAGATGGAGGGAGGGGACCGGAAGGCAAGCAAGGACAGCTGATCTGAGACTGACAGGACACACGGGCCGTGGCGTCTCCTCCTTTGACACGAGATGGTCAGCTGTCTGTCTCTCTGCTTTGGGGGGCTTGAAACAGAAAGTGAAAATGGCTCAGTCGTGTTGGACTTTTTGCGACCCCAGGGACTACACAGTCCATGGAACTCTCCAGGCCAGAATACTGGAGTGGGTAGCCCTTCCTTTCTCCAGCAGATCTGCCAAACCCAGGGATTGAACCCAGGTCTCTCCCACTGGAGTCGGATTCTTTACCATCTGAGCTACCAGGGAGGCCCAAGAATACTGGAGTGGGTAGCCTATCCCTTCTCCAGTGTATCTTTCCAACCCAGGAATTGAACCGGGGTCTCCTGCATTGCAGGTGAGTTCTTTACCAGCTGAGCCACAGACCCCCAAAACCCACAGACTGTGCTGGGATGTGGGACTTCAAAACACAGACAATTGGGAGGCAACTGTCAGACCAAAGGCAGATTTAACTCCGGCTGAGCCCAGCTGGAACAGAAGGCAGGTACCAGCGAGTTCACTCTGGGGGACAGGGAAGCAGGACCTGGGGGGACCCTAGAAGGCCCCCCAGGAAGAAAGCCTTCCTGCACCTTGAACCAGATCATGGTGGGAGAAGCTGGCAGGGCAGAGGCTGGAGGGTGGGATGGTTCATCCTCGCAGTGAGTCAACCTGCCCATTGACAGGCGATGGCGGCCTGAGTGCCGATGAGAAGGCAGGGTCTCCTGGACCCCACCTGAGGACCCTTCTCCTAAAGTCATCAGAGTTTGCTTCCAAGCCACCCGTCGTGTCTTCTCAGGCCCACCCAAGAGCATCTGGACTGTGAACAGCTGTCCTGACAGGTCCTCTTGGAATGATGGCGGCTGTGTGCAGACCTGGGGAGGCCCTTCCACTGTGCTTCCAGAGGCAGTGGAATCTGGGTTCACTGATGGGAAAGCTCCTGGTGTCAGAAATACACACGCACACACACACACGGAACTACACACACACATACGTGAGCGCACACACATCACATATGTATGTATACACTACACGCACATACACACGAACACACAAATGCACACATACACGAGACCACACACACACACACGCATGCACACACTGCTCAGCAGAGCGGCCCTGAATGCCACCCACTCTTGCGTTGCCCCCTGTGCTGTGCAGGTCCTTCTCAAGCCTCTCCACTCCTTGGTTTTCCAGGAAAACACTTGGTCCTGAGAGTGCTGGCCGCTCACTCGCCAGCCCTCCTCTTCCACCTCGTGTCAGTCAGTCCCCTGAGAGGAGGCCACACACAGGGGGCTTGCCAGCAGACGACACAGACTTCTCACAGCCCTGCAGGCTGGACATCCGAGATCACTGTGTGGGGAGGTGCAGGGTCTGGTGAGCAGGCAGGAACCCCCTCCTGGTTCATAGGCCCGTGCCCCCAGGTGGCGGAAGGGGCTGGGGAGCTGTGCACGGTCCCTTTGAAAGGGCCCTGACGTCACCCATGGGGGCTCCACCTTCTGAGCCCCGCCACCTTGCTCACTGACCGTTGCCCGGGGGCAGGGCTTCCGCACAGAGGCCCCCGTCCCACTCTGCCTGAAGCCCATGGCCCAGACTCCCTCCTGACGCTGGCTCCCTCCTCTCCCTGCCCCAGCCTTTCCCTCTGGCTTCACATCACTACAACACACCATCTGTGCCCCATGGAACCTCTGTTAACTTTTTGATTTTGAACTGATTGTGCTTTGTTTTTGTGAAATAGCAATGATGTGTACTTATGACACAAAATAATAAACCTAAAATAATACACAAAAAAAGCATGAAATAATGATGTCAAACACATGTCCACTGTCCTAATAAATGTCAGAAAAGAAAATGCAAAGAACAAGATGTAAAGTAATTTCATCTCATAATTGCAGAAGTGCTGCCAACGTTCTGGTCCAAAAATAATGCAACAGTCTGCCTCGATGACCTTGTTTATCATAAATACCTATTTTTAGAGTTCTTCTGACAGCCCACCATTGACCAGCGTGACTTCTTTCCTATAACAAAAATATTAAATCATAAATATAATTCCAGAGAGACATGTAATAGATAAACAAAGAGGCCTTAGTAAATGAAATTAGAGTATGATTTAAGTAGCTGATATTATGATGAATTTAAAGGATGGGTATAGTTTAGGAAGGGTTCCTACTAAATGTATACCTGGAAATATGCTAATACTCTAGACACTGAAAATTAAAAAGCGCTTAACACGTTCTCTAATTTTTTCAATTACTTTATTATTTTTTATATTGAAATATAGTTGATGTACAATATTGTGCAAGGTGCAGGCATACAGCAAAGTGATTCACGAATTCTTAAGGGTGCTCCACGCACACTCGCTGTAATATGCGGGCTGTTTTCTCCGTGTGGGTCCTGTATGCTTGTGGCTCGCTGCACACGTGGCGATCAGTCGGAACCTCCAATCCCCAGCCCTGTCGTGTCCCCCTCCCCTCTCCACTAGTGACACGGGATTGTTCCCTGTGTCTGCGGGTCTGTTCCTTTTTTTGCTACATTCACTAGTTGTACTTTTGAGAATCCACATGTAGATGATTCCATACAGTATTTGTGTTTCTGACGTACTTCACTTAGCATAGCAGCCTCCAAGTCCATCCACGTTGCTACAAATGGCGTTGTTTCATTCCTGTCTGTGGCTGAGGAAGATTCCATTGTGTGTGTGTGTGCGTGCCACACCTTCTTTACCCGTTCACCTACTGATGAACTCACAGGTTGCTTCTAAATCTCGGTACTGTGAATAACGCCACTGTGGGTATTTGGACGTACGTATCTTTTGGAGAGTGCTTTTGTTTCTTTTGGATGCTTGTAGCCAGGAGGGGAGCTGCTGGATTGTGTTAGTTCTATTCGTCCATTTTTCAGAAACCTCAGTGCTGCAGTCCCGGCAGCCGCGCCAGCTTACGACAGGGGACGAGGGCTCCCTCCCTCCCACATCCTCGCCAGCGTTTGTCACTGATGGCCTCTTTGATGATCGCTATTCTCACAGGTGTGAGAGGGTGTCTCCTTGTGCTTTGCTCTGCTTTCCCCGGTGATTAGCAATCTTGAGCGTATTCTCACGTGCCTGTCAGCCCATCTGTATGTCTTCTTTGGAAAAATGTCCATTCAAATGTTCTGCCTGTTAAAAAGAATTTTTTTTTTTTTGATGCTGAGTTGTATGAGCTATTTATCCACTTTGGATATTAACTCCTTCTTGGTCATAGGATTCACAATTTTTTTTTAAATGTATAATCTAATTTTTTAAAGTCAGTATTTTAAACCCCAGCCATAATAGCTAAATTGGATGTTTCCAATCTCTACTTTTTCTCATGATCACCCAGGACCATTTCAGCAATTTAATTACTGGATCTCAGCATTGACAAAAAAGGAAATTTCCAGAAAAGTGCATACGATGTGCTCGTTTTACTTGCCTCCTTATTTTTGCTGAAATTATGATGCCATCTTACTCAGTTTACTACAGAAAAGTTCCCTCCTCCAAAGTCCTCACTGGGAGAGAAGCCATACATACACCTTATTTACATTCTGCAAGCTTCACCACGAAAGGAAACTCATCCTGGAAACAAACAGGGTCTCTGAGATAAGTCTCATGTACTTTGGTTACTTCTGATCTCCTCCCCATCACATTTCGCAAAGCCTCGAGGGTGAGCTTAGAAGAAACACACTCCTACAGCAAAGCCTGACGTTTGCTGTCTCCACGCACCTGCTCTGTCGCTGTGTTCAGTCGCACAGTCGTGTCTGACTCTTCACAACCCCGTGAGCTGCAGCTCACCAGGCCTCCCTGTCCTCACCATCTCCCAAGTTCATGTTTGTTGCATCTGTGGTGATGCTGTCCAGCCATCTCATCCTCTGATGCCCTCTTATCCATTTGCCCTCAATCTTTCCCAGCATCAGGGACTTACCTGCTTTACTTCTTATTAAGTCATCTTCCAGGTACCAAGATGGGCCCCATCCAGATGGATAGCAAGGCAATAGCGGCCTGCAGCCATGTGTGCGCGGACACATAGGTTAGCGGTGGAATCTTCCTTCTATCCCAGAGGAGAAGCTGACTTTTATTTACAGAATGGTTGCCTTAAAGGGTACAAAAGGGTTAAAATCTTCATCTACTTCTAGGAATTCAAAGTGGAGGAGGTTTTACTTCATCTGGGTAAAGACTTCCCAGCCTGCCAAGCAGGAGACACAGGTTTGATCCCCAGGAAGGGAAGATACCCTGGAGGAGGAAATGGCAGCCCACTCCAGTCTTCTTGCCTGGAGAATCCCATGGACAGGGGAGCCTGGTGGGCTGCAGTCCACGGGGTCGCACAGAGTCAGGCACGACCGAGTGACTAGACCACGAAGACAAACAAGAAGTCTCTAAACACAACCTTGCAAGTTCATGACCTGAGAAGCACCTGCATTCCACATGCAGATCTCGCGTGCCCTCCACTCGCCTGTTTGAAGATGCTAGATGAGTCTACAAGTCATTGAAACCATGGTTCATATCACAACTGAGGATCAGGAAACTCCTCCAGTGGAAGCGTTAACGAAACTCCGTGTAATGGTACATGCATTTATAAAAACTATGCTGTCCACTCAAATCTACTACTTTGGATCTTTTTTAAAATGGCAAATACAGAATTCCCTTCATATTTATAAAGTTCTTTGTGCAAATGCAACTGGAGAAAACTTGCAAGTTAGTAAGACCTAATAAAAGCCCTTAATGAAATCACCACTTCATGTCTCAAAAGTAAAAAGCCACTTTTAATATAAACTCTGTTCATAAGAAACTATCAGAAAATTATTGCCCACAGCAAGCAGCAGAACACAGGAATGTGAGTTCAAACAGACCCACAAATCACTTTCGACATATTTGCACTGTGTCTGCGAAGAGTTATTCGAGACTCCTGTTGAAGGTCCCAGGACACAAGGACAGACTTGGCAGAAGGCCCTCGTGACAGAGTATACAGCGACTCCCAGAACCGCCCAAGCTGCTCCCCTGAAGGGCAATCAGGGACCCTGACTTCCAGGGAACGGAAGTGGGTGGGCACAGCCCTGGGGCCCCCATCCCAAACTGGAGAGATGATTCCAGACTCTGAGTATCCATGGCAAGCCAGCTCTGTGCCGTGATCTCACGACGTGCCTCCTTGGACCAGCTGCTGGTCACAAAGGAGCCCTCTTTCTCCCCTGTAAGTGCGGATGGTGAATTTTCTGAATTGTCCTCCTGGGGGTCTTCATTCTCAACACATTGGTCGGGATGAAAGGAGGTCATTTAATGGACGTGGGGGCATATTTAGGAAAGAACAAGACCAAGAGTTTGATACATTGCTCACCGTGGACACCCTGCTGGGTCACCTGGGCTGAGAGCTCAACACTGGCCTTGACCTTTGTATACAGAGCAACTGGTAAGTTGCAAAGCAAGATGATGCTTTAGCTCTTAATCACCAGAATCGGTCTTTGCTGAGACTTCAGGTTTGATTAGATGAGTAAATGTTCTCCACAGAGGAGCAGAGAGCTTTATGAAGCCCTAAATACCCGAGAGCTGCTGCCTGTGCGTCAAGCAGGCAAGTTCCCCCAGAGCAATCTCCTGAGACTGCAAACTGCGGCTCCTGTCCTCCAGCTCCTGCACTACAGGCCCCCTGCCCGTGTGTCCGCTTGCCTTCCTGACGACTCTGGGAAGAACTGATGTTCACACTCCACGCATCAGGAAACCCACGTCTAGAAATGCTGAGGAACCATCCTGGGGCCTCTGTTGATGATCTATGATGATCATAGCCAAGGTTCAGTCCCAAGTTGGTCCTTCCAGGGTTTCTTGGCAACAACATAGAGCTGCCTGTGGCCGTTTTTGATGCTGTTTTTTGTTTGCTTGTTGATCTTTTAAAAACAAACCATGGTCAGAATAAACCAGTCCTTTTCTTAGCAACATTCAGTTCAGTTCAGTCAGTTCAGTCACTCAGTCGTGTCCGACTCTCTGCGACCCCATGAATCACAGCACACCAGACCTCCCTGTCCATCACCAACTCCCGGAGTTCACGCAAACTCATGTCCAAAGAGTCGGTGATGCCATCCAGCCATCTCATTCTCTGTCGTTCCCGTCTCCTCCCACCCCCAACCTTTCCCAGCATCAGAGTCTTTTCCAGTGAGTCAACTCGTCGCATGAGGTGGCCAAAGTATTGGAGTTTCAGCTTTAGCATCAGTCCTTCCAATGAACACCCAGGATTGATCTCCTCTAGAACGGACTGGTTGGATCTCCTTGCAGTCCAAGGGACTCTCAAGAGTCTTCTCCAGCACCACAGATTAAAAGCATCAATTCTTCGGCGATCAGCTTTCTTCACAGTCCAACTCTCACATCCATACATGACCACGGGAAAAACCATAGCCTTGACTAGACGGACCTTTGTTGACAAAGTAATGTCTCTGCTTTTTAATATACTATCTAGGTTGGTCATAACTTTCCTTCCAAGGAGTAAGCATCATTTAATTTCATGGCTGCAATCAGCATCTGCAGTGATTTTGGAGCCCCCAAAAATAAAGTCTGACACTCTTTCCACTGTTTCCCCATCTATTTCCCATGAAGTGATGGGACCAGATGCCATGATCTTTGTTTTCTGAATGCTGAGGTTTAAGCCAACCTTTTCACTCTCCTCTTTCACTTTCATCAAGAGGCTTTTTAGTTCCTCTTCACTTTCTGCCATAAAGGTGGTGTCATCTGCATATCTGAGGTTATTAATATTTCTCCCTGCAGTCTTGATTCCAGCTTGTGCTTCTTCCAGCCCATCGTTCCTCATGATGTACTCTGCCTATAAGTTAAATAAGCAGGGTGACAATATACAGCTTTGACATACTCCTTTTCCTATTTGGAACCAGTCTGCTGTTCCATGTCCAGTTCTAGCTGTTGCTTCCTGACCTGCATACATTATACAGTAGCATTTTGGATCACTTACTACGTGCTTAGTTGTGTCTGACTCTTTGCAACCCCATGGACTGAAGTCCACCAGGCTCCTCTTATCCACGGGGTTTCTCCAGGCAAGGACACTGAAGTGGGTTGTCATGCCCTCCTCCAGGGGCCACTTACTATAATGTAGGAACAGCCTGATGGTGCTTAAAATGTCAAGTTTAGGATGAGAAGAAAGGTCTCCATTGTCCTGGTCCTCCAAGGGCAGAGGAGGAGTGACTTTGTGGTCTAGTCACTTACGTTTGGTTACCGGGACTGCTTACCTGCCTTGGGGCAGGATATAATTTTGCATTTCCCATAGAGTCTTACAGTTTTCTCATCTACAACAGACGGACTCATTTTGGAGGTGCGCACAGAATACGAGGTGCCACAGGCCCCCTCCTCGCAGTCCCCAGGCTGGGTTCCAGTCGCTCTACTCAGCTGCCCTCCGGGATTTCTGCAGCCGGAAAGAACCTGTCATCCTTGCTTTCCTCTCTGTCCTCCCCCTGGCTGATGGGAATTTACAGAGGTTCTGAAGTGTAGTTGAGCGGGGAGACGGGAGGTTAGAGTGCTGGGGTGCAGTTAGGCAGTTTGGACAAACGCATGTTAATTTGGACCAAGAAATCCCAGGGACAATGGACCGAGCAGGGCCTGGAGTCTAGACTGTCAAGCAGCGGCTGTACTTTTCCTCCAGACACACAAGAACACAAAGTGTCCTTCCTCTCTCTTGCCCGCAGGGTCGCAGCCAGGTGAGGAGCAGGCTAGTTCCCCAGGTTGGCCTCTACCTGGCCCTCCCTCCAGGGCCACGGGGTCCCTAGGCTGCCCTCCCCCCTGAACAGAAAACAGCGCACGTCTGTCATGGGTCCAGGAGACCATCAGGTTAAATGTGTAAGTGCTGCCTGGAGGGTGTGGGGAGGTGGGGAGGGGGTGGAAGGTGGGGAGGGAGGCGTGATGGGGGAGGGGGCGAGGGAGTGGTGGGGGAAGGGCGGGGAGTGGCTGTGGGGGGGGGGCGCGGCCTTAGCAGAGAGCCACAAGGAGGTTCCTAAAGGGCCTTTGGCAAAAGAGTCAGGGCAGGGAATGCTTGACATCAGCTTCCTTCTTTCTGTCATTGCTGTGCTCAGGAGGGTCACTGCAGGACGGGTCACAAGGCAGCGTTTGTGGCTCCCGCTCCCAGACCTAGAAACAGCGAGGCCCCACACAGAGGCTCCTGAGTGCTTTCCACCTGAGCGGTCCATGGCGGTGTGGGGGAGACGAGGCCAGGCCACCTCACCCGAGAACGCGCCGCCGGGCCCCTCCTGACCTCGCTGAGTGGGAGGAAGAGAAGGACCTTCCACGCAGGCCCAGTCCTCGGGTGCAGGGCCAGGCCAGGACCGGCCAGGACCAGCCAGGGGGCGGCAGCTCAGAGGGGCAGCGCTAGACTGATGCCATGTGGGCCGCTCGGTTTCGACCACAGTGCGAATATTTACAGAAATGTGTGAATGCTGAAATCCAGGGTTTGTGTGCGTGTGCGAGCGTGTGTACCCGTGTGCGTGCGTGTGTGCATGTGTGCACGTGTGTGTATATGTGTGCGTGCGTGTGTGCAGGTGTGTGTCTGTGTGTGCATGCATGTGTGTGCGTGTGTGCACGGGGGCAGGGGTGCCCCTGTTGACCCTGACCAGCCCCCACTGCAGCCAAGGAAGCTGAGACTGCAGTCCTGCCAGACGTGGAAGGCCCCTTCGCCCACCACCCACCCAGGGCTCTGCTCCAGACTCTGGAAGGGGGGGGGGGCGCAGATTGAAGGCTATTGCCTTGTACACTATCACTCAACTGCTTCAGAAACAAACATCTCAAACCCAGATCATTCTGCCCTAGAATGAAACGTCCATCCTCACTATGGACTGGGGGGGAGTGGGGGGAAGTGGGCCCATTGGTGAGCCCGGCTCCAGTGCACACAGTCCCCAGGGAGGGTCCTGGGTAGGTGTTCTTGGGTTCTCTCCCTTTGCCACCTGCCCCAAGGGACCACCTTGGGAGGGAAGACGTCACCGTGCTGGCGCCGGGCTCTGCAGGCGCCTTCCCAGCCAAGGCAGTGTTAGCAGAGGTGACACGCGGGAGGCTGGAAATGCACTTGCTCACCGCAGAGTCCTCCTGCTGGCTGGAGAGGAACACGATTCATGGTGCCCTCTCCCAGGCCCAGCCAGCCCACACTCTGCTTGTCCTGGGGGGGGTGGTTAGGAGTGCCCTCCCCAGCGCTTGGACCTGGGAGCCATCCCACCGTCCTCCCCAGAGGCCGGGGCCGTCACTCCTGTGGCCCAGGGTCTCCGAGTTGTGGCTGGCGTCTCTAGCAGCCATGGACGGCTTATACTGGCGGACTTTGCAAAGCTCTTGACTTCCCTGATGGCTCAGCCGGTAAAGCGTCTGCCTGCAATGCAGGAGGCCCGGGTTCAGTCCCTGGGTTGGGAAGATCTCCTGAAGGAGGAAATGGCAGCCCACTCCAGTCTTCTTGCCTGGAGAATCCCATGGACAGAGGAGCCTGGTGGGCTACAGTCCACAGGGTCGCAAGAGTCGGACACAACTGAGCAATATCACTTTCAATTCTTTCACTTTTCAGTGCTGATTAAAGCCCAGTGCTTGGACCATTCTTAAGGATGTTGACATTTTAAAAATGGCAGCATAAATTGTGTTATCTCTTGGTTATTCCCACAATGCCCTGGGTTCTCATACTTAAAATAGTTCTGTGCATCCAGTAATCTCTCCCACATGGTCCTGACAATGACCTCCTGGCTGAGCAGGTCTCCCCTGCGTTTCCCTCCCCCTGGGGCTCCCAGGCAGAGGTGGGAGAAGCAGGAGCTGAGCGAGCGGCCACGCGGGGCTCTGTCTAGGGAGGCTGAGGATCAGCCCTGCTCTTGCAGGAGCTCCAAATAAACCCTCTCCTTGAAAACTGAGCAGCGTGGTGAGGCAACCTGCCCTGGCTCCCCGAAAGCCAAGAGCGGAACAAAAAGGTGCATTGATTTGAGCCCCGCGCCCGCTGGGTGTGTAAGAAGCCCACCTGGCAGTGCGCCGGCGCCTCCCCAGAGCCCCCCAAGCCAGCAAAGTAAACACTGAGAGAAAGTCAAGTGCATTCAGATGCCTGGGGAGCTGTCAAGGGCCAAGTGGGCCGCCGGTCCCCGAGTTTCCACCCCGAGGGAAACACTGAGCCTGTTCATCTCCTGGTGCAAATGCACAGCTGTGGCAAATTACACCCACCAAGGATTATTCTCCAGAATTAACAAAAGAGGTGACCAAGACTGAGCCAGAACGGACCGTCTGCTGAATTTTGGTGCCCTTTGCTGTTTTACAAAGTAACTTCCTTCATGACGGTAATCCGGCCACCACTGCCTTGTGAGGAGGCTACTTCACTGTGAAACCTTGGCTTAAAGAGGTTAGAACACTTGTTTAGGTCGCTCCGACGGCAAGTGAGGGTCTCAGATTTCAACCCAGACAGTGGCCTTAAACATAAAGATGAACGCACTCTTGCCCAAAGCTGTAGCTATGAATTTACCAAGGGAATCATTGTGTGTGCCTCCAAGTTCTATCATTCATCTGGTGGGTGCCAGCCAGGATCAACAAGGCCAGCTGACTCCTCCACGAGGCACAAGTTTCCTCTGAAGAAGCAGGTTATATTTTAGGGAATCTCCTCATGAGAAAAAGCATTTAGAAAAAGAAACCAGACTCCAAGTAAAATTGGAAATGAAATACTGGGGCATAAAGCACTGCATGACAGAGTTAATCCCCCTACGGCACTTAGAGCTCCGAAAATGTGACTAAAAACAAGACAAATGGCCCCGAGAATAACGGGCATTCTTTGTCCTTTGTTTGACCAATAGGCGGCCAGAAAAGCGGGTCCCAGGAGCCAGGCTGGCAAGAGCTGGGGAGTGTCTTTCCATAAGTGGAAGACTGATGAACTGAGAGGAATACCGTGCAGCTCCGTCCACGGTTCCAGTGACGGCAGACTCTCACAGAGAAGGGGACCCCGCGTGCCTGCTGATGGTAACCCTTCCCTAACAGGGAGACTGGAAGGCCAGGGGAGCTGCCATCAGAGGCTGTCAGCTTCACAGCAAACCTCACTTGACCTTCTCCAGATTTTGCATGAATTCTCCTTTTTGGTGGGTGCATGCATGCTCAGTCACTCAGTTAGACTGACTCTTTGTGGCCCCATGGACTATATGTAGCCTGCCAGGCTGCTCCGACCATGGAATTTCCCAAGCAAGAATACTGGAGAGGGGTACCATTTCCTACGCCATGGGATCTTCCCGACCCAAGGGTTGAACGCGTGTCTCTTGTGTCTCTTGCACTGGCAGGTGATTCTTTAATACTCTGCTACCCGAGAAGCCCAAACAACAGATCATTTTGTTTTTTGGTCATGCCTTGCAGCACATAGGCTCTTCGTTCCCTGACCAGGGATCGAATCCCTGCCCCTTGCATTGGAAGCCTGAAGTCTTAACCGCTGGACTTCTGTGTGTGATTCTGTAGTGTTTACTCACATGGACGGATTCATGTCCGCACAGCCCTAATCAAGATACAGAGAACAAAGCACACGGCTCATCTTTAGGGGGTGTGTCCACGTTTCCCAACTAGGGAGATGCCAAGGGGGACAGACCTTGGAGAGGAGCACGGATCTGAGCCTTGTGGAGCCAGAAGGCGCTGGAGCCCGTTTCTGAGCGACAGCGAGTGGGTGGTGAGGAGGGGTGAGGTGGCCGGCAGGAGAAAGAGGAGGCATGGGCCTCCTCCACTGCACTGCTCACCGTGAGGTCAGCGCCTTTCCCTCCTTAGAAATACTGCAGCCCGGGAGTTATGTTCAATACCTTGGGACAACCTATAATGGAAAATAGTCAAAAATACATACATAGATACAGATATATATGAATAACTGAATCACTTTCTTGTACACCTGAAAAATGATACTGTAAACCAGCTACACTTCGATTAAAAAAAAAAATGGAAACCCAACAAATAAACAAGAAGTCAAACGCAGAGTAATTATTGAAAGGAATGAAAATTTCCATATGGGATCGAAAGACTGAAGGTGGAGGGGTCATGGGACCTGCCCAGAGCCTCGGGAACGTACCACGTGGGTTTTCTCCCACGCTGGGCGTTTCAGCAGAAAGCCTCTGGGGCCCTGAATTCAGAATTCTGGAGTGTTCCAGAAGGGCATCTGTGCTGCAGAGAGAAACAAGAAGCAGCAGCTGCCTTCTCAGTGGGCTGCCCTGAAGACAGGGGTCCCATCCCGTCCCAGGAGGCTGCCCCCTCCTCCTGGCTCCCAGGCCGACAGTCCAGGACACCAGCTCACACTGTGTCTGCAGCGCTTGCGCATTTGTCTGCAGAAGCAGGCTCTGTTTCACTTTATTCTGATTCAGCCACTTGTTCGAAAGAACTGAAAAGTTGGTTCTGCAGGGGGCTGCTCCTTTGTTTAGGCAGAGCTGGTAATTTAACCAAAGATCCTGCCAGCTCCCCAGTAAGCTCTCGAGTTTTCTTCCCAAACCCGCTGACCCTCTGGAGGGTCCCAAGCAGGTGCTTACCTGAGACAGAGGGTCCCGGTGTGGCTGAAGGGCACACCTCACCCCCACACATGGGCCCTTATTGTAGTGTCTTGAGCATTAACTAGGTGCATGAGAAATCATTTCATTTTTCAGTGAGACAAGATCAGTATGGTGACTTATCCAAGTTAAATTAATCATTGGCAGAAAAAACCTGAAATAACCTCCCCCATAATTTATCTTCCTCGCAGTTTCCTTCTGTATGTGGACTCTGAGATAATTACAGTCATATGTGAAAAATACACAAAGAAAAATACATTTAAGAGAACAAGTGTTCACAGGGCAACAGAATGAAAGCAATTTTGTCAGTAATAAAAAATTTTATTTAAAAGCTGTAATTATTTATTAAAATTCATGTTAATAGAGTCTCTAAGTAGCCCTTAATATCTGAAACTCATTTTAATTTCAATGAACGATATTCCTATTGTGCATAGGATGCGCAATAGGATTGTGCAAGAGATGGTTCCTAATACTACCGTCAGTAGTTGGTCTATCTGGCTCTCCTCTACACCTCACTTCTAAATCCTATTTCTTGCCTGCCAGCTCTCTGCCTCCAAGCAAAGCAGGGTGCTTCCCTGTGCCCCATGGCCCCTGGGGGTCCTACATGCGAGCAAGAGCAACGCTTGCCCTGAGCCCCGCCGGGAGCAGTGCAGGACCGGGCCCCAGATCACACCCGCCACGGCCCCAACCCAGGACCACAGGGACCACGGAGAATGTCCGTGGACAGAATTCCGATAAGATGTGCAAATCCAGTCTGCTGACGCAGGGCCCATTTCAGTCACATCCGACCCAGACTGACTCAGAAAGACAGGCTCAGAGAGAGCCAGGCCTCTTCCTGAAAGTCTGAGCATCCAGTGTGCAGACCACAGTGTATGAAATCTGAGAACTGCATTAGCTGCAGCCACTCGCTATACCCCGCCCACTCACTACACCCCGCCCATCCGCTATGCCCCGCCCACTCTCTATGCCACGCCCCCGCTATGCCACCCCCACCAATGGCTTTGCCCCTTTTCTCGCTAAAGTGTGTCACAGCCCACCGTATAATTCTATGCATTCACCTAGAGCACAGAAGTCTCAAGAAATGAAGAAAAGGCAAAATAAAATGCATGCAAAGATCTTTTGAGTCAAAGACTGTTCAGTTCAGTTCAGTTCAGTCGCTCAGTCGTGTCCGACTCTCTGCAACCCCACGAATTACAGCACGCCAGGCCTCCCTGTCCATCACCAACTCCCGGAGTTCACGCAAACTCATGTCCATCGAGTCGGCGATGCCATCCAGCCATCTCATTCTCTGTCGTCCCCTTCTCCTCCCACCCCCAACCTTTCCCAGCATCAGAGTCTTTTCCAGTGAATCAACTCGTCGCATGAGGTGGCCAAAGTATTGCAGTTTCAGCTTTAGCATCAGTCCCTCCAATGAACACCCAGGATTGATCTCCTCTAGAATGGACTGGTTGGATCTCCTTGCGGTACAAGGGACTCTCAAGAGTCTTCTCCAGCACCACAGTTCAAAAGCATCAATTCTTCGGCGATCAGCCTTCTTCATAGTCCAACTTAATGGTTAACATGTCTGTGTAACCGCTCATTCTTTTGAACTAAACTTTTTCTTAAAACAATGATAAGGAATTCTGTTACAGGAGGTAAGACAGCTCCATTTGTGTTTACTGGGACTGGAATCACTTTGTCCCGCATTTTACACTTGCCCTCTTGCTCCTTCTTCCAGCTTGCTTTGCGATGGGGAGTTTGTTGTTCTAGACACTCCTGACAAATCACCACGTCGCCTTGTTTGCCTCAGTTGCTTGAAGCACCACATTTATACCCACTTCCCACCTCGAAGGGTTCACCCTGTGTGTCTTTGATTCCCCAATAAAAAAAAGCTTCATTTGAAGCTTTTATTTTAAATGTATCTTCTGCTTGCACTGAGACCCTAAAGTATCTGTTCTTTCCTAATATACTAGATGCGTTTCATAAGCTGTGAAAAAGTTTTACATTGGACTACCTTGACTGAGGGAAAAATGAGCCTTTGACAGAAGGAAAAGTATCCCATGAACATTTATTAAACCTAAATTAGCCACACTAATTTGTCAGGAAATGATAAAAGAGCCTGCCACATTATTTTTCATTCTTTATCTATCAGCACCTTTAGCCACTACCTTTGAGAATCTTAATGTACCTTCTCTACCTGGAAATACGAAGTCATGTAAAGGTGGCTTATGTGTCCACAATCAAACTTTCAGGATTCATTTTGGCCCCAGTTAGGTAACACCAAGTGGTAAATAATTTTTGAGAACTCTCTAAACACTGCTTTATTTCATGAGTAAAATGAAATAAAGGGCATTCAGTAAATGCAATAACTGTTTTTCTTCCTAAATGTTTTCATGATGTTTTAAATACTCTGGATTTGCTAAATACTTGAACACATTTGGTTAATCAGTATCTCTCTGCCCCTTAATCTCTAAATGCAAGTGGGCTTTAAAGGAAATTATGACTCATATGTTTCTAATTCCTATATTCTTACTGAAACTTATCTAAACGTTGCTTTGTAATACTTATCTGATGTTCAAGAGTTTTTGAACTTTTAACTGTTTTCCCAAAGTCAAGACCTTATGTTTGGAAAAACAATTAGCTGGAAACCCTACATATTTCAACTCTGAACTCATAAGGTTTGCAAGGACTTTTATACATGAGCAAATGTTATTCTCTACAAATAGCTGGGGATTAAATCATTGAATTCCATTTTTCCTCGTGGGAGGAGGTAAGGACCAAGGGGCGCAGTGGGAGGGGAAGGTGTGGCAGCTTTGTGCTGAGACTGGGACAGAATTTCAGGAGATGTGGGTGTGAAGCTGGGGGCCCTCTGTCTGGGCCTCTGGGCCCTTGGGTGATGGCTGGTGGGATCCAGGGGGGTCCAGGTGGGGTCCAGTCGGGGGGGAGTCCAGTGGAGCCAGGCTCGGGAGTGGCCAGGACCGTTTCATTTCTTTAATTAGGTTTTCGTCTGGGTGCATCAGGTCTCAGCTGCGGCGTGTGGGGCCTCTCCCTGCAGAGCGTGGGCTTCTCTCTAGGGTGGCACTCGGGCTCAGTGGTTTGCAGCTTATTGCTCGGTGTCATGTGGGATCTTAGTTCTCTGACCAGAGACTGAAGCTGCGTCCCCTGAAGTGCAGGGTGGATCCGTAACCACTGGACCACCACAGAAGTCCCTGGACCAGGGCTTTGACTGGATCTCTGCAGCACCACGGCCCTTCCAAATGTCTTCATGTTGGGTTTGAAGGAGAGATGCTGTTTTTCAAGAAGTGAGAGGTCTGGATATGCAAAGGCTGGGGGAGTATTACAGACTCTCCTTGCAGGAGAGGTGTGTTACTAGTTCCTTCCCAACCGTGGAGAAGGGCAGCGGGCCCAGGGGCTGGGAGGACTTGAAAGGCGTTCTTTTCAGCTGTCCCTGAACTAGAATTCCGATGCCCGGAGGAGGAAGTCAGGCAGTAGACAGCGTATGTAACGCTGCCTCGCACGGAGACAGGAGCTTTTCCTCTTCCTCTTTGTCTCTTCCACACACGCTCACAAATTTCTTGCTTCACATAAAGAATCGGGCAGCTTTACCTCCCCGACCCCCATGGGGGTCCTGTCAGCCCTCGGTCTGTCCTCACTGCACCTCCAGGCGAGCCGCTGAGGAGCTCCATCTGCAGAGGTGGAGATGGCTGACGGGCACCCGGCCCCCCAGGTGGCTATGCCCGCGTTACCCTGGACACCCAGAGCTGGTGGCCACAGGAAAGACAGCCCGGATGAATCCTAGATGCCCCGGTGCCGAGCTCTGTGAACTTGGGTAAATAAACCACATGCAGGAGTCCTGTCTCTCCTATTTGAAAAATGCAAACAATAACATGTACCTGGTGTGTTTCAGGGTTGATTTTTCTGAGTATTTGCAAAAGGAAGTCATAGAGTTCAGGGCTCTGCCAATGCCAGGTGACACAACACTTTTGTCATTGGAGGCACCACTCCCACCGCCGGACCCCTGCCGCCTGCCCCCCCAGCCCCCAGCTCACCCCACTGGGCAGACGGAGGTAGAGGTCTCTCTGCAGGTTCAAAGGGCGCCTCGAGTCAGACCTGCTTGAGGACACGTGGCCCCACACTTGTAGGTGAAGCGTTCGCTCTTCAACTGATCCAGTTAAACTTGCCAGTTTCTGGAAATCTGTCTCAGAGGCAGTGTTAGCTCCTCCCTGTGCCAGGATGTGCCTGGGTGCTTGGCGACTGCCCCGTCAGCACAGCTCTGGACGAACCTGAGCACAAGCTGCCGCCCCCCGCCTCGCAGAGACACCTGCGCTCACAGTGTCTTTCCTCCAGTTCTGGAGATGGCCCTGGGCCCCCAGGAAAAGGACAGCTAGACGAACCTCCCCCAGCAGAGCCACTGGTGCAAATGCCACACAGCACGTGCTCTGTGGCTCCTGAAGACACAGCCTTGGGGCTCGTGAGGCCATCACGAGAGACCAGGTCAGGGAGGTCGACCAGAAATTTCAATCAAAGTAGCAATCGCAGCCCAGCCGGGTCTCGGAGAAGTAGCAGAGTCTGGTGCAGCTCTAAACCTGGATGCATCGGATGTGATTGAATTTCTGAGGAACAAGCAAATTCTCCTGGTGTGAGCAAGCACGGAGAGCCAGCTTCAGGCCTGGGCCCGGCTCGGGGCCGAGTCCGGGGGAGAGTCCGGAAGAGCGGTGCAGGTGTGAGACGCCTGGAAGCCGTCTTCTTCACACGCCGGATGCCTGGGTGCCCGTGAGTGATTGCGGGCTATGAGCGTGGGGCTCGGGCAGCACGTGTGCCCTGACTGGGCCCCAGCCTGCTTACTGGCCAAGCGGGAGGCCGGACACACAGCCACTGTCTTCTGTGACTCTGTGGTCCCGTCACCAACATGAGAGACGTCAGCACAGTGGATGCCTTTAGCTGGGACACGCCGGATGGGGTGGTACAAAATTCGTGAGCATTTTGGCAAAGCCTCGATGTAGTCAGGGCTCAGCGTATGATTAATAAACCATGTGAGGAGAACGCTGTGTGTCAGGCTGGCCACGGTGCCCGCTTTTAGATCAAACCAGAGATAATGTGTCAAAGTGAAGGTATTTTAGATGCTGCTGCCGCTGCTAATCGCTTCAGTCGTGTCCAACTCTGTGCGCCCCCATCGACTGTAGCCCACCAGGCTCTTCTGTCTATGGGGGTCTCCAGGCAAGAACACTGGAGCGGGGTGCCATGTCCTCCTCCAGGGGATCTTCCTGACCCAGGGGTTAAACCTGCATCTCTTATGTCTCCTGCATTGGCAAGCTGGTTCTTTCCAACTAGGACCACCTGGGAACTGATAAAGCAGACAACCCTCACAACGTGGGTCAGCCACATTCAAGCAGTTGAGGACCTTAAGAGAAGAGACAGGGGTTCCCTCGAGGAAGGAATTCTGCCAGCAGACGGCCTTTAGGATCTCAGCTCTCCCTGAGGTTCCTGTTGCACTCACATGCACACGCACTCACACAGAGACACAGACATATGCACACACGCAGACACACATGTATACACATATTCGTACAGACAGATATGTAGACACACACTCACACAGACACACAGACATGCACACATGCAGACACATATCTATACACATATTCATACATACAGACACATAGACACACACACACTCACACAGACATATGCACACACGCAGACACACATGTATGCACATATTCGTACATACAGATACATAGACACACACACACTCACACAGACACACAGACATGCACACATGCAGACACATATCTATACACATATTCATATATACAGACACATAGACACACACACACTCACACAGACATATGCACACATGCAGACACACATGTATACACATATTCGTACATACAGATACGTAGACACACACTCACACAGACACACAGACATGCACACATGCAGACACATATCTATACACATATTCATACATACAGACACATAGACACACACACACTCACACAGACATATGCACACACGCAGACACACATGTATACACATATTCGTACATACAGATACATAGACACACACACACTCACACAGACACACAGACATGCACACATGCAGACACATATCTATACACATATTCATATATACAGACACATAGACACACACACACTCACACAGACATATGCACACATGCAGACACACATGTATACACATATTCGTACATACAGATACGTAGACACACACTCACACAGACACACAGACATGCACACATGCAGACACATATCTATACACATATTCATACATACAGACACATAGACACACACACACTCACACAGACACACAGACATATGCACACATGCAGACACGTATATATACACATATTCGTACATACAGATACATAGACACACACACACTCACACAGACACACAGACATATGCACACATGCAGACACGTATATATACACATATTCGTACATACAGATACATAGACACACACGCACTCACACAGATACACAGACATATGCACACACGCAGACACACATGTATACACATATTCGTACATACAGATACATAGACACACACACACTCACACAGACACACAGACATGCACACATGCAGACACATATCTATACACATATTCATACATACAGACACATAGACACACACACACTCACACAGACATATGCACACATGCAGACACACATGTATACACATATTCGTACATACCGATACGTAGACACACACTCACACAGACACACAGACATGCACACATGCAGAC